>NC_054555.1:22886640-23198140 GCF_017654505.1 Polyodon spathula | reverse complement strand
TTGTGGCTTTTTCATATTTTTTTTTAATCAATTCAAAGAACTGTTTCCAACAAGTACACAACTGCATCCTAATGTGAAAAGGATTACTAAATGAAAGTTACAAATCACTGCATAATTTCAACAAAATAACACCAACCGTAAGCATTGTTGAGTATACCCCCATTAAAACAATTGATATTTAAAGAGATAGAACATATGTAAAGTTGTTTTACATTTTTTTTTAAATTATTTTTAAACTGAGCGGACAAGAGGATTTGTAGAAATATAAAACTGGACTGACTTCAACTTTGGCTTGCAAAGCTTGTGCAGGTTTCCAGGAGGAGTGTGGAGTGCTGTACGGTCCCTGTGGGGTCTCTGTTTAGCAATGGCCTTCACAAACTACAGCAGCTTAAATCGAGCACAGCTCACCTTCGAATACCTGCACACAAACTCGTAAGTATTTGTTGAGAAATGGTGAAAGGGACTTGCAGCTTTTTTTCTCCATGTTTGGTTCACTTTTCATGTTAACATGAAAGTAGCACAATCCCCCTGATTTTAAATGCCCTCTAAACACCAAAGAGGCACCAATTAATGGATTTTTTTGGTTTGTTTATCTGAACTACAACAGGTTTTCCAAAGCAAGAGTCCACATGTGCTAAATGTAGCAGCAGTTATATCTTTTCTACATTATTTGTGCATTTTCAAATGCCCTCTTCCACCAAGTGCTACTACAATGCTAGCTTACTATGTTTTATTTGAGGCAACATGGGACTTCATGGAAATGGAAACAGCTTATGCAGGCAGCATTATTTATATATATATATATATATATATATATATATATATATAAACAAAACATGAAAAAGGTAAAGCAAATACCATCTTCCTTTGAATTTAAAACGCAGCCCACGTTACCTACCCTTAGTTTGAGGACAGAATAAAACCGTCAAATCTAGATGCACTTACAACTGTACAACCTCAGTTACGCATTTAAGAGAACAATGTACGGAAGCAGTTTGCAGCTGTCTGCTGTCATGTAGAGCATTACTGTTTTGAGCTGCTTCTCATTTCCAGTCAAGGGCGCTGGAACTAGGGCTACTTGGGATGAGGTAGCACCCCTGGCTTTGCATGGCTTCCATTACATACAGCGGTTACAGTTTTGTTCAGTGGCTTTCAGCACCCCCACTTTAAAAATTGTTCCAGTGCCACTTTTTCCAGTTGTGATTCTTTGCACCTGTTCTGTCCTTCTTTTTAATGAACCGTTGTATTACTTGGCATGTTGAAAAATCCGTGGGTTGATCAGCATTTCCAATTTGTCCAAGCTGGTACTGTTTGTTACAATGGGGCCTAATAACGAAATACTGAAATTGTGTACTCGGGCAGTCATTTCAATCACTATAGCCAAGTTTAAGACGCAGGCCTTTTTTGAGAATAGATTTTATTTATTTTATAAAAAATGCATCTTAAATTGGAAGAAATACAGTAACTGTCACCATCCCATACACAAATTAAAGTCAGGTTTTCATAGACGATAGAAGCCTAAATGGACAAAAGTTGAGAAGATAATAATAAAAAAAAAACCTGTTTACCAGATGTAATGCACAGAAACAAATAGACTAATGATTCATATATTCATATGTTTTTTTGTGGAAGCTGCCTGCACTGTTTTTGTAAGTGTGGGTCTTAGGTACATTCATAATTACCTGGTATCTTATCAGTTCTTTTCTGAATTGATCTTGTCACTAAAACGTGACTGAGCAAACCCCTACGTCTTCCACTTCCTTGTGAAAAACCACTGCAACATCCATCAGCCTTCATGCAAAATGTTCCTGTTTCCATGCAAAACAAAACTAGCCAGTCAAGTAGAGTTATTGGTTTATTTTTCTGCCTTTGTTCTCCTGGTTGCTTAAAGACGGCATTTCAACCAGTGGTGTCCGGTTTGGTTACATTTGGTGTCTTGCTGGTTGATCTAGTTAGTCATTCCAATAAAGTGTCGCCATTTTGCTTTCAGTTACCAGCAGTACATCTTTTCCATTGGGTGGATTTTCCATTCTTAACTCAAGGATAAAGTACTTTAGGTAGCTGTCTGCTGTTTGTGCTACAGTAATCCATCACATATCCGACTGCGGTGGGACAAGAGTGTCCAGAAGGTCCTGTTTTAAATTCCATTATACACAGTTATAACAATTACTATATTCACACAATTACTGTTTTCAGATTTTATTATGGAGCTCCCCTAAATCCCTTGTTTAGAAAGATACAGGGTATTAATGCTTATGACAGGGCAGCCGTCTGCTGTGTGGGTGCGTGGATTCGCTGCTGGTGACTGGCAGGAGATTGAGATGGAGATTGAAGTTGATACTCCACCAGCAGGCGAACAGGATTTATTTACATGTCAACACACTGAACAGCTCGTGTGAGACTACCAGCAATGGCAGCGCATGGACCACATACGACACAGTGTACGAAAACTTTGGGATCTACAATCTCTGAACTAATCGTCTCTGTTCAATAATAAACTAACGTTGCTGAAGAGCTTGATCATGGCAGATATGTGACGGATTACTGTACTTGTTTTTGCCATATTTCCATTTCTCAATTTTTTAAGACAGTCCAACAGACTCCACCCAACATTGTTCTGTGAAAAAGTAAGATTGAATTGCAGAGAAGGAACAAGTGAATTAGTTATTGATGGTCCTTTGGCACTCTAACATGCGTACTACTCGGTTCTTGGCATAAACATTGTTTAAGTTTATATTTTAATAACTTTGGTTATAATTTGAAACCAGAGTGCAAAATAGTTTGAATTAGCTTATGTTTGGCTCTTTCACCTGTGCAGTTTAGGGTCAAAGTTATGTGGCCCATTACATTTTAGACAGTGTTGAAGAATTTCTTAGTTTTCAGTTTGGTCCATTTAAACATTTTTACAAAAACAAAGCCAAACCTTTTGATTGCTCCCTGTGTGCATTGTTTGCCTATAGACTAAAGTCTATAGAAACCTAGCATAACTGGCATTTTAGGGCATTGATATATGATCTGCTGTCAGATTAAGTACCCAAACACAATAAAAAGTGACCATTTTCAGTTTTTTGTTTGTAGACTATTGTAGAGATGTGTGTTATTTTATAGATTTTTATTTATAGAACTGTGGTGTGCGTAGTTTGCTCACTTTGGAAAATATTCATTACAAAACCATAACATGCTGATCATTTGGGCGAAGACTGTAGTTTGTGTTCAAATTGCTTTTAGATGATAAACTGAAAAAGAAGAAAGCTGTTTTTGTGCAGCAATCCACATAGCTAAGCAAACAGGTATTTCAACCAAAGCTCTTTAGGTAAGTCCCTGGAATGTTTACATTCACAAACTTGAAGGTCGCTGGAACTTTTTCTGAATTACACAGTTTTGTTAAGTTCAGTACAAAGAAGATATTAGTTTTTAGGGCTGACTTTTGGGGCCAGAAATTGGCCTAGAAGAGAAATGCAGTCCAACATCAGAGGGGAAGTTGCTGCCCGGTGTGCTGTATCTTGGACATTTGATTAAAACATGGAGAATGTGAAGATGTATCCTGTTGCTCCTAGGAAGTCTATGTGGAAGTCCGGAGATGTTATATGTTATTATGCAGACCTTCAGTGTCTTTGTTTTTTCTGTCATAAGGCCTGTATTGGATATTGAAACAGAGGTAACCAAAATATTCTTGTCTGTTAGGTGGTTGGATCATCATCATGAAAGAGCATCCAGAACTTCTGTTGTGGTTATATCTAAGACATATTCTTGGTGCCAGCTTGACTGTTTCAAAGCCGTATTTGGATAAAGGAAGTGTGACAGGGAATGCACATATCTTCACCTTCAGCTTCGAATTCAACTATGTGAAAATACATATTTTCTTTCTTAAGATGGACATGCCTTACGTTTCCACCACCGCCTAGTAGCACACAGCACTCCCAAAGCTTGGTTAAAGAAACGTGCTTATAACCAGGAGGTCCCCAGTTCAAATCCCAGCGCAGCCACTGACTCGCTGTGTGACCCTGAACAAGTCACTTAACCTTATGTGCCGTCTTTCATGAGACGTTATTGTAAGTGACTCTGCAGCTAATGCATAGTTCACACACCCTAGTCTCGTATCTTGTAAAGCACTTTTTGATGGTTGTCTGCTATGAAAGGCGCTATATATAAAAAAAAAATATATATATAAGTACCCAGGTCCTCTACGTGTGCATAAAAGTGCATTGTCATGTGCTCTAAACAGTTTATGCTCTGGTTGAGCATGTATTGAGAAACCTTTATTGATAATTCTTGCCCAGACCTGAATGAATTGCGGCCGGGGGAGGGGGGGGGGGGGGGATGGATGACATTAATCAGATTTCCAGAGTTACGTTTTGTTGTTGAATTCATGACACCTGCTTGCGGTAGTAAACCAAAACAATACAACGTTTGGGTGTGTTCCTTTATGATTTTTTTCCCCTGATGCTTCTGCAGTTGTTCATTCCGTAGGTGCTTGGTACGTCCCCTTAATCCTGTTTTTATACTGAAATGTACATTTGAATGTTCTGCAGTCAGTTTTATTTTGTCTAATGCCATTTGGTTGATGGAAGTAGAATCTCTTCTGTTAATTCACTTTACCAGTGTTTTTTTTGGGGGGGGTGTGTGCCTTACATTAGCATTTTCAAATTGAAAGTCATGTGATTGACGGTCTTAAAGATTAAGTAGCGGGGTTCCGAAAAATAGTGTTACATGTGTTATTGCAACTGTTTTAAATCACGTACCTGTAATTTTTTTTCATTAACATCCTGACAACTTTTTTACACTTCTAACTTTAAAGTCAGTTTCAAAGCTCTTTTCTAAATGTCCGCTCTAGTGCACTGATAGTGTAAGGATTACTGCCCACATTGTCAAACAGGTAACACAGCAATAACAATCCATGATGTGGTACGGAACAGAAAAGCTAGAGCACTTTTTTTTTTTTTTTTTTTTGATCGCTCTTCCTGCAGTGATTTAGAGGAGAGATCTCATACCCCAGGGCACTACAGCAGCCATTTTGAAACAGACTTTAAAGTAGGCTTGCTACTTTTTAACTTTAATCGGTAAAGCTTGTTAAACTTCGTATTCCCAAAAAATGAGTGCGACTGAAATACATTACATAGAATAAATTTGCCAGCTACAGCGCCTCTCATTCAAGTGCCTACTTTGCAGTTTGGCAGCCTAAGGTGTGTAAGGTTTTTCCGTAGGCATACGGTGACAGTTACTAGTTTGATTTGAAAATGGAGCGCAAATGAAAATGGAAAACACTTAGAGTATTGTGAACAATACCCTGACCGACGACTGAAGTCTCCACTGCAAAGGACGAAGCGGGCGTGACTGCCTTGCCTTCCAGTGAGTCCAGCTGTGCTGAAGTAGGAAAGGGGTGAAGCTCACTCTGAATAATAACTACAAGTTAGTTCTATTCAGCTATCTAATGTTTGTTCTGTGTGTATTATTTTTACTAGTAAATTTGTGCTATACAAATCTGTAATACAGTTTTATATGCTGCGTTTTCTACGGTTTATTTGAGACGATTTTTTAATTTTTTTAAAATTTAAGATCTTTATCTTTACAAAGTATAGCTCCGCTATGACCAAACGTTATTTCAGTTAAAATGTTGGTAAACACGGTTTTGTTGCTTGTTGAATATGATAAAGGGGTTTTGTTAAATGAGACATTTCTCAATGGCATAAAAAGCATAAAAGTAATTTTTTTTTTTTTTTTAAAAGCATAAAAGTCGATTTCACCCATTCTCTGCTTGAATTGAAAAAGATAGAAAAAAACAAACGCTAAATTCTTTCTAAAATAAATGTTAATTTATTAATCGTCGTTTTTTGCAACAACAAAAAAATCTAAGTAGCAAGCATAGTTATGTCAATCAATCAATACTTCATAGTGAAGTCAGCACAGGTGTTATACGGTCTCTTTTTTGTTCTGCTGAGAAGCCCAGCAGCTGCATTGTGTATCAGCTGCAGTGAAGCCCAGCAGCTGCATTGTGTATCAGCTGCAGTGAAGCCCAGCAGCTGCATTGTGTATCAGCTGCAGTGAAGCCCAGCAGCTGCATTGTGTATCAGCTGCAGTGAAGCCCAGCAGCTGTATCATTGAAGCCCAGCAGCTTGTATCGGCTGCAGTGAAGCCCAGCAGCTGCATTGTGTATCAGCTGCAGTGAAGCCCAGCAGCTGCATTGTGTATCAGCTGCAGTGAAGCCCAGCATTGCATAGTCAAGTCAAGTTTCACAAATAGTAAAAGGACACTTGATTTTTCACTTCCATTTTTTATGTTTTTGGTCAAATTACTCAAATCTATTTTTAGAGGTGTTGTTGCTTATAGTTGCTGCTGAGAATCTAATAACAGAACCTCTGACTTATTAGAGTTTAACTAAAAAAAACTGGAACATCCACCTCTTCACGCCAGTAAAGCATTCAGCTACAGCCATGGTATCATCAGATTTTACAGAGATGTAGCGCTGTGTGTCACCAACAGAGCAGTGAAAGTTACCAAGCCTTGTATAGAGCCTTTGGGAATGTCACAGGCAACCGATGACAATCCAGACACAGAGTCTGCTAATGAGGGAAATTGCTGCCTGTTAGTGAGATATGAACTGAACCATTTTAAGACAATACCGGACAATCTAACCCAACTTCTGAGATGATCAATTAAAGCGGTATGGTCCACTGTATCAAATGCAGCACAAGAATAAAGATTAAAGAACGAGAATAAATACATAACTAGAGTCTGCACTTAACAGTCGATCATTCACCACTCTGAGGGGTATGGTTCTTACTACTCCTGATGTCTGTGAACTGTTAATTATATACAAGATAATTTCACTCAAATCGTTGAAAACTGCTTTTATAATTTTGATTCTGACTACACTGCATATTCAAAGGAGAGGACATTTGATTCCTAGTATTACTAATCTTATTTTGAAAGCAATTAAGGAATTCCTGAAATCTTCAGACTGTATTTTATGGTTTTTAATTCACAATACAATTCCTAGTATTGTAAGCTATGTGTCGTGTAATTTGTCTCGTCATCTTGTGCAGTTTGACACATTTTATACATTTTATCGTGGTGTATGTTTTCTTATATATTACTTTTTTTACAAGACCCTGACCACACTGAACAATACACAATCAGTGTACAGTTATTTAATACTAGTGTTGTATATTTTTGCAAAAAAATGTGCCATATATTTGCATTTATTGGTTTATAAGGTGATATTTGCCACATCAGACTTGCTTCTGGTTTCATGTAACATCTCCCCCCCCCCCCCCCCCCCCCCCCCCTCTCTTTCCCCCCACCCCCCCCCCCCCCCTCCCCCCCCCCCCCACCCCACAGAACCACTCATGAATTCCTGTTTGGAGCCCTTGCTGAGCTGGTGGATAATGCAAGGTACAGATATTTATTCATTTACTTGAAATTGCTGTTCTTTCCTGCAGTAGACCACCAGATTTAAAAAAGTGTTATGAGAAGTATTTTTGTGTTTTTTTTTTTTAAAACATTTTTTTTTAAATGTGAAATATATTATAAGGAAACCCTTGTCAAATGAAACTCTCAAACAATAACTGTAAGTCGGTTGTATCCTTCCACATGATCACAGCATCATTAAGTGCTCTCCCTCTTTTGCAGAGATGCTGAGGCCACAAGAATTGATATCTACACCGGTAAGCTCCAGACATTGAGATTTATTTATAGATTTTAGTTTTTTTGTTTTAAAGTATTATGTTCTCAGTGTGTCCCAATATTCATCAGCTTACTAACCTGAAGCATGACAATTTAAATCACAAAACTATGCAATTAGTCTTTGTATAAAATAAAGGATGTGATTATACTGAGAGATGTATATTTCTCACGTTTCCAGAGAAGAAGCCGGAGTTGCGGGGCGGGTACACTCTGTGTTTCCTTGATGACGGGACTGGAATGGACCCCAGTGAGTAGAACAGGGTTGTGTGCAACATTTTGTGTGCAAACTCTGATCCCTGTGACAATTTTTGACTCGCTCTGAAGACTGCCTAGAATCCTGGCTTTAGGTAGACACCTGGATCTCCAAGGAAACCAGTTTATATATTCAAGTTACATGCTAAATGTCCCTTTCTCTCAACTAGTCAGTGGGAGAAGTGTGCCGGGAGTCCTTAACAGCAGTTTGGACAGAAACTATTAAGTTTAACATTTTGTGCCTTTTGCTGCAGTGCAAAACCTGTTTGAAAGTACTGTAGTTGAGTACAATCATCAGGACTGTATTACTTTCAGGGGGAAATGTATCACGTCTAAAGCTTTTCTTTCTCCAAAAAAGTTATTTAAATCCACACCTATATTGCTTGGAAGCCATACTGTGGTGAATCAGTGTTGCTTGCACATAGATTTGATATAATTGATTGAGGGTAACACTGCTTAAAGGAGCACAGAGAGTAGCATTTGGGATCCTAAAATACTCATCTAACTTCTTTTATATCACTCTCTCTCTTTGCCAGGTGAAGCAACCCACGTGATCCAGTTTGGAAAATCCAGCAAAAGGTCCTCAGAGTCGACGCAGATTGGGCAGTACGGCAATGGATTGAAATCGTAAGACCTGTTCCTCTCGAGGGATGAAAGGGTCTAGCCTATGAGTCCTCTCTGGGCTCAGTGAGGCATCTGGTCTTTAGCCCAGCACTCAAAGTGTATCAATTGATTAGGGGTTGTGAAACTGATTTACCTGCATCTTGTCGTCCTGGTAACAGGGGTTCAATGCGAATCGGGAAGGACTTCATCCTTTTCACAAAGAAAGAGAACAAGATGACCTGCCTGTTCTTGTCTCGTACGTTTCACGAGGAGGAGGCAATTGATGAGGTGAGTGTGCATTTCAGAGGAACCATTTCTTCAGCTAATGTTTATATTAACCAGGGTATTTTCAATCTGAATGCATAGCTTTAGGAAACAGACATGAAAGTTGTTCTGAATCTTTTCTTCTAATGAGATGTTTCTTGTGTTCCTAGCAGCTACATGTGGTTCAAAATCACACAGGCTCTAACTATGTTCGTTCTGATATTTCCAGGTGATTGTTCCACTCCCTACATGGAGCTACAAAACCAAGCAGCCAATCACAGATAACCCTGAGAAATTTGCAATTGAAACAGAACTGATATACAAATACTCCCCTTTTAAGTCAGAAGCACAGATCATGGAGCAGTTTAATAAAATCGAAGGGGACAGTGGTAAGCTGCTTCTTTCTTTTCTCAGTCCACACTGTGTATTCAGAGTTTTTTTTTTTTTTTTTTTAATCAAGACTACATAAACTAAATTATTAGTGTTTTTATAAATCCTGTTCAGAGCTAATGAAACCAAGACAAACGTGAGGTATAGTACAGCAACATTCTTTTAATATCTAAACCTTAGAGGTTTCTTGATAAAAAATGAAATGTTATGTATCCAGCTATTTTTTTAAATCACACTGCTTGGAACAAGTGTTGATTTTGCCTGATGGAAAACTAGAAGTTAAACCCATTAAGTGCCATTGTCCTCATTTGAGGACAGGCTACTGTAACTTTTTTGGAGCTTTTTTAACTGGCACCTACCTGTTATTTTCTCTAAATATATTGTTAAGATAGCTTTCTCTAATTTTATTAACTGCAAAAGTTAGTCTAAATGTAATGTCAAATTACAGAAATAGAGCTTGTGTTCTGAAATTTCTTTTTTTTTCCCCAAAAAATATTAATGAATTTAGTACTTTACTTACTTGCATTCAGAGTTGTGTGCTTGTTGACGTTCAGTAACCCCAGCGCAGTCCTGTGACCCAGCTCTGTGTTCTCTACCCAGGGACGCTGGTTATTATCTATAACCTCAAGCTGATGGACAATCACGAGACAGAGCTGGATGTCACTTCTGATCCCCAGGACATCCTGATGGCCGGGACCCCTTTGGAGGGAGTGTGAGTTCCTTGGGGAAGGGTAGATCATTCCATGGAAATGGTACGATAGTTCACTGATAAAGCTTCGATATCAGACTTCAGGCAAGCCCAAGTGTTTTTTTGTGTTGATGTTATTACATTTTAACTTATCGAAGTCCTGGGCTTTTCAGTAGTTGGGTATCAATAACTTATCTATTGTAAAATAATATATTTTTATGGAATGGCCCTGTGTTATTGTGGTTCTGCTTACAGGAAGTTGTTTCTAATTGGTGTGTGTTATTCAAATGTTATAACAACCTCGCTATGCAAAGAAGTTCCCCTTTAGACCTGGAATCCCGCCCGTCTTTATCCTTCATTTTCCCTTATGTCCCATTCCTCAGGAAACCTGAGAGGCGATCCTTCCGAGCCTATGCTGCGGTTCTGTATATTGACCCCCGAATGAGGATCTTTATCCAGGGCATCAAAGTCAGGACCAAGCGACTCTCCAGCTGCCTTTACAAACCAAGGTAAGATCCTAACCAAAATCGCTTGCTGTGTCTGTTGAGGTACTGCACTACCCCTGATGTACTGCACTGCCCCGAGTTATTGAGTTACTGCATTGCTGCTGCAACTTTAACTCCATCACACACCCCTGTTTTGCACAGATGTTCTGTGAAACTCTTACATCTTACATTCTTTCTACAGGATGTATCGATACACATCAACACGTTTCAAAACCCGGGCAGAGCAGGAGGTGAAAAAAGCTGATCACTTGGCAAAAGTTGGTACGTACCCCCATAATCAAAACACAAATGTAAGGAATACCTCCAGCAAAATGTTCCCTTCAATTGATGTATGCAGAAATACTGATTCTCTATTAATTTGAATTTGAACCCCCCCCCCCCAGCGGAAGAGAAGGCGAGAGAGGCGGAGAGCAAAGCTCGAGCGCTGGAGCTCAAACTGGGAGGAGATCTTGCAAGGGAGGCCCGGGTAACTAGGTGTTTTAATTGGTGTCCCTGTCTCTTACTCTTTCGACAGCATGCCTTTCCTTCAATACCTTTTCTAGCTGTGACACTCTGCTGTGTGCAAACACTGCATTAGGAGTTTGGTTATTATCTCTTGCACTGAAGTGACCCCCCAACTCTTGTCTTCTAGGCGCTGCTCCGGAAGGCACAGGATGCTGCTGTGATGCTGCGCAGGGAGGCGGATATGAAGAAGCGAATACAGGACGCCAAGCAAAAGTGAGGCTCTGCCCTGATACTGGCTGCAATACTAACCTTATTCAGAGCAAACTTAGCATAGCAGGCTGCCTGTTTTGATATCAGTGGTTGTTTTAGCTAGACTTCCACTACCAAACAGAGACATGTACAACACACAATGGCTTAGATACATTATACACAATACCTGGCTGTGGTTATTTTAAACAGCAGCTTTAGAAAAGCGTGTTCATCACTTTATGAATGTGTTGTTTAGAGTAAATTTAAATGACAGAACTCAACACTACATCACAAAGAACTCCTGCTGCGGCAGTAGACATTTGGAAATAGTTTCAGCAGGTAATGATTTCTCTGTTGTCAAGACACATAGCGTGGCGCCATTTCACAGCACCTTCCGGTGTTTGTTTAAAGACAAGTAAAGAAAAATGACCCCTCTTGCTCCCTACTCCCTTTGCTGTCAATCTTAATCCTGCCCACCCTCACTCTCACCCTCCCAGAGCCCTGAAGGAGCCCAAAGAGCTGTGTTTTATTTTTGGGGTTAACATCGCCCAGCGAGAGCTAGATGGGATGTTTGTGCACAACTGCAGCCGGCTCATCAAGATGTATGAGAAGGTGGGGCCGCAGCTTGAGGGAGGAATGTGAGTATCTGTGGGGGCCAGGGGAACCGTATGCCCTGAGGATTGAAATATCAACCATTCACTATTAAATCTGCTGAAAAAATGTGTTTCATAGCTTTGATATTAATCTCTATTTTTAAATGTTAATTTATCCAATGAAGCATTGACACTTAAGTTTTTCTTTGTAATAAAGTCTTTAAAAGAATTGAAAGACAATAATATGAAATTAAGTACCAAGTTTAATTAACAAGACTGGATGAAATCAGTCTGCAAAGAGTCAGAATAAGGCTTTTTTGATTGTAAAAATATGAATTGATAAATACAGAAGTTGTAAATATTCGCTTAATTGAGTTCATTTTGTTGTATATTGCTCTGCAGGGCGTGTGGAGGGGTGGTGGGGGTGGTTGATGTCCCTTATCTGGTGCTGGAGCCCACGCACAACAAGCAGGACTTTGCTGATAACAAAGAGTATCGACACCTACTGAGGGCTATGGGAGACCACCTGGCACAGTACTGGAAAGACATTGGCATCGGTAAGGGGCATCCCTGCCCAGCAATCTGTCTGGTTAATGAACACTTGTGGTGCTACAGGCTGTAGATGGTTTTGTTTGTGCACAGCCTTGGAAGATCACATACGTCATGTGAATTGGAGCTTATGGCAACATGCTGATTCAGAATTCCTTCTCAAATATATAATTTAAGCTATTTATGAATTGACAAATTCCTTAAATTACCTTGTGCCTTTGTTTATTGAATGATTTGGGGGCAGTTGCAAAGTTTTCTGCTGATTTTCCTGCTCCTTCTTGACTCTTGCAGCCCAGAAGGGGATTGTTAAATTCTGGGACGAGTTTGGTTACTTGTCGGCCAATTGGAATCAGCCTCCATCCAGTGAAGTTCGCTACAAGCGGCGGAGAGCCATGGAGATCCCCATCACCATCCAGTGTGGTAGGTACACGTTGAGGGCTTCCTACTAGCTGGGCGCTGCTTGTAGTCCCTGTGGTGTAGGAAATAAACCTAAAGGGCTCCCTACCGCCCACAAAGAGAATGATAGAGTAGAGATGCTGCTTCATGACATTTGGGACAGTTCTGAAAAAAATCACAAGATCAAGACTTAAAAAATCTGATCCACGCAGTAGGAAGACTTATTCCTAAGAATATCTACTGTGTCTTGTATTGAGGTATAGACGTTGAAAACTGTGTGCTGTGGAGTTGTTGTACAGAGGTGGCTGCCTCAGATTCACTCTGTCATTTCTTTCCTCCTCCTCCTCAGACAAGTGTTTGAAGTGGCGCACCCTCCCGTTCCAGATACAGGCTGTCGACAAAGTGTACCCAGATTCCTGGGTCTGCTCCATGAATCCGGATGGCACGCAGGATAGGTAAAGATGAAGTGCATGTTTTTAATTATTGTGAATGTTCAGGTGTTTTTGGTTTGTTTCTCATGTTTTTATTCCGTTTCATGCTTATCCCAAACCAGATGTGATGCTCTCGAGCAGAAGCCGAACCTTCCTGTCGGAACCCTGAAGAAAGACACGAAATCTACTGAGGACAAACAAAAACAGCTCACTGAGAAAATTCGCCAGCAACAGGAGAAACTAGAAGCTATGCAGGTATTTTGTTTTTCTGTTGACCAAGGGAGCTGTAAGTAAAGGAGTGTAGATTCTGCCAGTATCAAAAGGAAATTAAATGAACACAAGAGGGATAAATATGCTTACTGCTTTTGTGTGTCTTTCAGAAAACTACAACGGTCCGATCCAGCGCAGACCTGAAAAACCTGCCGCTAGAGGTCGGCACGAGACTGGCAACAGAGACAGAGGTATTGGAGATTTAATTTTCTGAATATTTTTTTTTGTTTAATCAATCCAGGATAAAGTAGTGCTTCCTCTTCCTGTTCTCACTATTAAACTTTAAAATGTAGGAAAGTGAATATATATAAATATGCCTGTCTTTATGATCATAGTTTCTTGTTTCATACCTTATTCAAATAGGACCTATGCTGTTAATGGAAGAACCCCCACCAATACCTACCTATGGATTTTGTATTAACTAATTTTTTTTTTTTTTTTTAAAAGGAACTGGGTCAGTAATGAGGATGTTTTGTATCTTTTCTCAGGCTCCCCGAACCTCTGAAAAATTGCAGCGACCTCGCTCTCCACCACTGCCCACTATGATCAAAAATGCACCAAGCCGCCCCCCTATCTCCAAACCACCTCCCCTGAGCAAGAAACCCACTCCAATACAGATCCAAAAACCAGCTCCCCCACCCCCGCCCCGTCCGTCACTTGCCAAGAAAGAGGAGGTCAGCAAGGGATGTGCCAGTGCAGTAAAGGTAGCGCCGCCCCCTCCTAAACCAGCACCACCCACCCCTAGGACTGCAGTGGCCAAACCCCCTGCCCGCCCCACCACTCAGAGGGGCCCACCAGCCCGCGCTGCACAGGTAAGACGGAGACGCACACCGTGGATATACTCAACAATGCTGATTTTGTTTTATGAATTTGTAAATTCAAAATATACAAAATATTAAACATCTCAATTTGTGTAGATATAGAAAGCATAGCTTGCTTTGATGGCTGTTTCTACAAATATGTGGAAGCAGCTGTCTGAACAGGCCATGTCTTGCCTTTTTAAAGCAACTTATGATTTTAGGTGGTACTCTCTTGTGTCTCTGTCTATTCCAGTACACGATAATGTTCAATTCGGGTCTTTCATACGAGTGAACTGAAAACCAGAGTTCCATTAATTAATTCACGCTAGATTCTGCAATGCTCAATTTAATAATTAAGGACCAGTGTCAGATACAATGGTTCCCAGTGTACATAATCTCCCAGTATGGCTTCCGGTTCTGTCGCATTGTTCCTTCAATGAAATGTAGGCTAATTATTTATTGGGAGACATGTAAAACACAGCTTTTTTTAATTTATTTTATTTATTTATTAATAAAAAAAATGGTGAATAAGATGTCTGTTCAAAAGTGTTTACACTGTTTTATTTGTCCATATTTTATTGTGTGTTCAACTGGACATCTGTAATTGCAGAACAATTAGGTGAACCGGGCAGCTGTGAAAGGGAGGGACGCTGGGTAAATTCGGAAATTAAGTCCTATGTTTTCACGTTAAGCGCAGCTTTCCTTCAGTGCTGATGTAAAAAGGAAGTGATGGAACAGGAGGCCATACTGGGAAGTTTTGTATCCGACACCATGTTGGAAAAAAGTCCTAGACAGGAAAGAGCCCGTAGAGAGTACCACTTATCTAGACAGTGGTTTGGCATATACTTTATAGTTTCTATACCTTTTTGTATTTCCAGAGCACAGTGAAACAGGCAGCAGCATCTGGCAGCCAACGCAAGAGGACTGCTCCTGAAACAGAGAGCAGCGATGAGGAGGATGAAGATGATGAGGTGGAGGAAGAGGAGGAGGAGCCACAGCCCAAAAAAACGAAACTGGCTGCAGCTACTCCACAGCAAGGGAAAGCAGTCGTGTCGAAGCCGGAGCCGAAGCGCGGGCGAGTGACAGAGCTGAGAGCCCAGACTGCAGACGGCAGCGTCGTGGTGGAGGTACAGCACAGATACTCTGAAACTCCAGTCCAGTCTGTCTCCATCTTGGTCCTTGGACTCCTGCGTGGCACTGGGTTTATGTGTTAATCGGTGCATGTATCTGCTTCACTGTCTAATAGGAGACTCTAATACTGAAACAAGAACCAAGACTGTAGGGTACTCGCTGAAAGCAGAAGCTTGTTCTTTGGCAACCATTTTTGTTTTTAATAACGTAGTTGTCGTTTAAGCTGGACTTCCCAGTATATATTTTAAGGTAAAACATGGTGTATTATTTAACATCTATAACTTATAAACTGTAAGTGGCTTGTTGTAAGGTAATCTGTCAAGTGTACAAACATTTACACTGATGAATGTACTACTTGAGGCTTATTTAATAATTGGCTATTACCATGGTGTGGGTGGGGATAAATAATGTGCTTTTCTCTAATGAACATTTAATTAAGTCTGCATCCACTCATTTGTTATGCTTTTGCAAGCCTGATTTTATATGCAGATTTGTCAAGATCAGTCTTTTATTCTTCAGCGAATTAACACATTTCATATTTTGGTGATGGTGGTATTCAAGGGTTAACTTTACTGTGTCCCTTTTGTGGCAGAACAGCCCCCCCCCCCCCGACGACATGTGCAATTTGCTTTCCTTCAATTTTCAGAGTGGGAAGAAGCAGATGGCCAATGTGCAGCGGAGAAACCTTCCTCCTGCAGAAAGCAGCGAGGAGGAAGAGGAGGTGGTGAACACCAAAAAGTACAAAATGGCGGCTGCAACTGCGCCCCTAACAGCGAAAGCTGTTTTTAACAAGCGTGAGGCCAAACCTGAGCCTAAGCATGCTGCAGTCCCGGAGTCCAGTGTTCGGAAAGCAGAGAGCAGCCCGGTGGTGGAGGTACACGCAGCCCTCTGACTTCCTCCTTGTTTGTAATATTCACTTGGAAGGAAGTTGCACATGGCACCTAAATGTCACCCGAAGTCATGAAAACTATGACTCCGCTTTAGAAGAAAAAAAAAACTTTTTTTTTTTTTTTTTTTTTTTTATGGAAAGTGACTGTTACTGTGGTTTACCACGTTCCTTGATGTTGCGATAAGGCGGCTGATGGTGCAAGCAATGAACTAGGAGTGCTACAGAATTAACTTTAAATCTTTGTATATGAGTAAATGAGTTTCGCTTTCCATCAAGCTCTGGTTATCTAATGATCTTAAGTGGCTAGGGGGCATTGCATTTGTTGAGCAGGGGGTGGGAAGTTTGTTAGATGCTTAGATAAGAAGTAATCCTGCAAAATATTCAAAACAGTAATATAAATTGATAGTAATCTGCAATCAGAAACATATTTTTGGGGGTTGTATTGTAATTAAAATGAATTGCTTTCTTTATAAAATAATTTTCTGTATCCACCAATTGCTTTAAAGTAGTAGACATGTCTTCTAAAATCTGCCAGTGGCAGAACACCCTCTTGGCATTATTTGGAATTTGCTTTCCTTGAATTTTCAGAGTGGGAAGAAGCAGATGACCAATGTGCAGCGGAGAAACCTTCCTCCTGCAGAAAGCAGCGAGGAGGAAGAGGAGGTGGTGAACACCAAAAAGTACAAAATGGCGGCTGCAACTGCGCCCCTAACAGCGAAAGCTGTTTTTAACAAGCGTGAGGCCAAACCTGAGCCTAAGCATGCTGCAGTCCCGGAGTCCAGTGTTCGGAAAGCAGAGAGCAGCCCGGTGGTGGAGGTACACTCAGCCCTCTGACTTCCTCCTTGTTTGTAATATTCACTTGGAAGGCAGTTTTCTTCACATAACTGCACCATTGCCCCTTTTATGGTAACCAACCACTTTCCCCATGTAATATACAAAAGTATGAATTACAGATTTGAGCAAGTACAGACTGAACTAAATTTTACAGGTCATATAGTATGGAAAATGTTTCTCAATCATTTTTCTGAATCCAAAATAACAAGTTATACAAAAGCTACGTAGATTTTGGAGATTTTTTTTTTTTTTAGTGATTGTTTCGAGGTGTTCATACCTCTTCAAAGATTTGTTGATTCTGTTTCTAGATCAACTTGAAGTTCAAATGATTGTATCCTTGATATGTTTTCAAAACAAACCTGTAGAATTTAGAAGCATTTGAGCCCTCCTCACCCTCCAGCTCAGGTAGGCAATAAGATGCAGTAAACAGGGATTACGCAACGGTTTGGTTGCCTTAGGGCTCCTATGTTCCCAACTATTTTTCATTTAACAGAACTAATTGTGTTACTGTTGTTGTGTTTTGTGGCTTTATTACAGTTAGAATTAATGCAGGTTACAAAGGATGGCTGACTGGTTCTCCAAGTATTGTTCCCTATATCCCTTTCTGTGCAAATGGTACCCTTATACTTGCTTCCACTATTTGCAGATCACAGACAGCCCTGATGAGGAGGAGGAAGTGCTGGATCTGAAAAGCGCTCAGAAAGGTGAGACTGCGGTGGTAGGTCAAAGGCTAGAAGTTTCTTTGTGAATCTCCAGAAATGTGGTTTCCCTTTTGCTATGTTTTCAATTTTTCTCTGCTCTCCAGCACCCTTTACCTACTCAAACTTGCCGGGAGCAATATAATAATCCAATGTACAGTTACTGCTACTTTGGAATTGATTTGTGCTTAAAATTATCTTATGGATTGAAAGCAGATTGAAGATAAAGTTGTTAATTGCATGATTTTGGTCTGAGGATATGGGTTATTTTCTGGAGTTCCTCGGCCATTTTATGAAAAGGTTAAAACTTTTTAGTTCTCCAGCACACTTTTAACCCTTTTAGAAGACTTGTCCCGGGATAATGGCAATTTTACCCATTGACTGTAGTAGATCACAGACTCGTATTTTCTCTCTTTCAAAGACAAAGGGCTCTTAGTGGAGGTGAAGGTGAATAAAGAGTGGTTTACAGGCCGTGTCACTGCAGTGGAGGCTCGGAAGCAGGGCATGCGATGGAAGGTGAAGTTTGATTATGTCCCGACCACTACAACCCCACGTGACAGATGGTAAGGAACCGTGGAAACAGAAAGGCTGCTTCCCGCACTGTTTCTAATGTTTTTGAGATGCAGTTATCTGTATTTAAGGCCAAACATTGTTCTGGCATGCCTGAAGAGATACAGCATTTACTAAGGGCTAGAACAATACATAAAAAATATATCATCCCCAGAAATGTGGTGTTTTATAAGTCTCTGTTGTGACTTCTTTCCTAACGCCAAGTGTTTAAGGCTTTGAAGTCTTGTTTTGCTGTGCCCGTAGGGTGCTGAAGAACAGCGAGGATGTACGTTTGATGAGACCCCCCTCCCCTGAATCACAGACCCCTGACACACTTCAAGGGGGTGAGGAGGAGGAAGAGGAAGAGGAGGGTGCAGCTGCTAGGAGAATGGAACCTGACACCACCCAGCCAGCTGCCAGCAGGGAGACCACAGAAAGCCTTGTTACCATGATGAGGTATGTGCAGGGAATAGAGTGGTACAGAGATTTTTGCAACACCTTCCTAAGTTGATCATTTATAAAATCTATACTGTTACTTTTGATCCTCCTCTCTGGTTGATAGGAATTTAGGAGATTTGATTGTTAACAATAAGATAACCCTTTAATAAAACTCCCTGTTATATAAAAATAAGCACAAATAAGAATATGCTAGTATGTTCCCAGCTTCCAGGAATACTGAGGCCAGTGGTACTTTGTTACAAATAGGATTGTAATTGTACTGTACTGAATTGTTCACTTGGTAGCGATGTCCATTCTGTTTGGTTTCTGTCTTGCAGGACGTTTTTAAGATACTTCTTTCCCCCAAATTTCCGGATCCCGAAGGAGGATGTCAACAGCATGTCTGCAGAGGAACTGGTGGCTTTTCCAATGGTATGAAGTATCAGGGTAATGGAGAGCCTCAAGGGTAGCAAGTGTGGCGAGGGTCTGTGTGTGACATTTGTGTTGGAGGATATAACACAGTGGGCGCAGTGATCTTGTAATCAGTTAATTGCTATAAAGGGTAGCACTGTATGTGATATCACCACTGTATGTGGTGACTGTTGAAACCAAGCTTTGTCCCTGTTTTGTGTGTTGAACAGAAAGAGTATTTCCAGCAGTACGAGGTGGGGCTGCAGAGCCTGTGCAACTCGTACCAGACGAGAGCGGATGCACGGACACGAGTAGTGGAGGAGAAGAGTAACAGTGCTGAGGCAAGGCTCCGTGAATCTGAGGAGAAGCTGCAGAAACTAAGAACCAACATAGTGGCTCTGCTGCAGAAGGTTCAAGAGGTAGGAGGTGGTGGTGGTGTTGGTCTTGGTTTGGGGCTTTGTTGCAGTACCTGAAACTCTGTGCTTCACTTTGTTTTTTCCTACTCCTCAGGATATTGATATCAACACAGATGATGAGTTGGATGCCTACATTGAAGACCTGCTCACCAAAGGGGATTAACCCAGTCTTCTTGGGGCTTACTGTCATCCTACAACAGCTGACAGACAATACAACACATCCAACATGGCTCTCATTTGAACCACTTTTACTACCTAACAGACCATCCCATGTCTTCCTAATGGTTCTGTGATTCCAGGAATTATTGGGTAACAGCACTGGAGGGTTTTCCTGCTCTTTTAAAGTGAAGAGGGGTGACCACCCTGAAGCAAGGAGAAAGGGTATTGGAGCCCACACACATCAGTTGACCACTCTCTCTCCTTGTTTTGCCCCTTCTGGGATTTCTGTACATGCTGGTCAATTGCATAATGATTACCCCCTTTACAAAGGCCAGCATAACCTGGTGGGCTGAAGGATTAGGAGGATTTTTTATGACGATAAACATTTTTTTTGTTTTCTTTTCAATTTACCTGGAGTCAAGATGTGTATGAAACTTGAACATCAGGGATTCTGCAATATTACTTTTCCATGATATTCTCTGGTTTTATACTAGGGGGAAAATACAATTGTATATAACAGATGGAACAAAATATACATTTAACAACATGTGATGGAGGTGTGTTTCTACCTTGGACCGATGGTTTGAACAGGAGAATCTCTGAACAGTTTGAAGCAGTATGTCCTTCACCCCCCAAGAATAGGTAAGGGTGTGACTTAAGAGGTTCCAAGGACCTACAGTGCCAACAAACCTGAAGAAGTATACAGAAATGCATGACAGCAGTGGACCGCAAGACCTTTTTCTAACGCCTGTTTCAGTTTTGACACACATTCTTTTATGGTTTTCCTGTGTTTAAGTTTAGCATCACTTCCACAAGGGTGATGGAGCATGCATGATGCACACTTTTGCTTGGACTTCCATGTAATGTGCAGAACTGTACTTGTTGGAGGACTTCTTTACAATTGCATAACATGACAAGTGTCCTACCCATCTTTGCAGGAGCTATTCCGATTACTTTACCAGTAGAGTGAATCCTGAATTTTACTTACTTATATGTTGGTTTTTGTTTTAGAAATTTGCAGATTTCAGAAAAAGCTGGAAAATATTTTGGTGGACTGTTTATTTCCCAATCTTTATGGGACTTCTGTGTTCTGTAATTGCAAACTGTCATCTAGACAGTTAATTTTAAAATTAAGAAAAAAGAATTAACGATTTGTTTTAGTAAATTGTCTGGTTTGTTTGTTTTGAGAGACCAGGTAGCGTGTTTGTGTTTTTTGTCTCTTCAGAAAATCCAGCTGCACTCACCCACAATGACCACTAACCCACTTCCCTCCTTAACTGGTAAACATCCTTTAATAGATTGTTGGCATACATGCTCAAATTTGAGAAGTCTTGTTCAGAAAAGTTGTACGGTGCTAAAGTTTGATGCCACAAACAAAAAACAAACTTAGGATCAATGATACAATTCAGAGACAACACAGGAAAATAACTGGTGTGTTGATACCATTTAACTAGTTTAAGAAGTTATGTTTACTGAGTCCTTTTTAAATATGAAGTATTTCATCAGATATGTTTTGTAATAATGAAAGTGCCAGCTATGAAGACAGTTATGGGGAAAAGATACCTCAATAAAGAGTTGATACTGTAGCCAGACAGGAGAAAAATTCAAAGCACTATAGTAAAATTGACAAGTGTGCTGTGGCGTATTTAATGTTGTTTAAAAATGTTTAATTGAACCTATGAAACCCACCCAGGTGCCAAGGTATGTAATGCCTTTTATACCAGGTGTGGAATTACCATATACAATATAGCAGATGTATTTATACAGCTCATGGTTCCCATGGTGCTTTGCAAAGTAAAAAGGTCAGTGTAGGTGATATAGAAATGCAGAGTCTTGAAACTGAAAGTCTTCAATTGGAGTAGTGTTACTGCGAACACCACTGGTGCCTCAGACACTCAGATTGTAGCCAGGGACACTACAAGAAAGTATTCTGGCAACAGTGTTTTGTAGCTTGAGCAATGAAGTGATTGGAAGGACACAGAGCAATTGCTGTAATCAAGCTTCAGTATACCAGAAGCACAAATCAGAATAGCAACATCAAGAGTTAGCCTTAACCTTTCAACGTTGTCAGAAATATTTTAGCACAGGAGATTGTCAGAAGACATGGAATGCAAAGACAAATAAAAAGTCTGACAGTTAATGTGGAATTAATCATCAAAAGGAATTGCCTGGAAATAAGTCATTCTTTTATATGGTGTTTGAAAAGCAATGGGATACAGTTGTCGTTTTAGTTTTTGTAAGCCATTCCAAGGCATCTGGGGTTGCTGTGTGGAGTCCACTTTTTCCGCCAGAATACGTGTTTATTGGGCAATCATCAGTGATGTGCTTGGGTTGCTAGTCCTTGATCTTCCGTTTATGGAAGAAATAGCCACGCCTCCCGTGTGTTGTTTGGATGTGGTTGAGAGAGGTCCACTGTCACTGGGGCAAGGAGTAAACAGGCTGTTCCGTCGTAGGGTTTTCGATAAGGTCCTTGTTTGGGACAACGCTGTTTTCCCACATCTCGGGCTGTTGGATGGCGGGGGTCCTTTCCGCCTGACAGAAGAGTCAAGGCATGAATAAGTAATTGAAGAGACTGGAGTGGTGAAAGCCATGGAAGGTTCGAGGTGGGTCGTAAAGCCCATAATGAAGTGGACTACAAGGAATCAAACCATCTGGCATGTAGGGGGTTTACTGACAGCATTACCAGGAAGAGTGAAATAAATATTGCAACCATGTGTATGAAAAATCTTGATTATGATGAAATGTCTAATGTTTATACAGTTGTAGTGTATTAAATGCAAAATGTAGGCAATGGCACACCACAGCTCATGAAAGTTACAGTAGTGGCCCTGTAGCTATAAACTTGCCTGTATAACATACAGGAACTGTACCACCTGGTCTTATGCGTCATTTCAAATGCATTTCGGTGCTTTTTCCAACCGTGGCCATCCTTAGAAGTTGTTGTCCTGTGTCCAAAAGATCACTGGTGGATTGTGGGATAGTATTGTGCTGTGTTTTAACCACTTTTAACCACTTTCACCAACTGAAAACCTACTTACAGTACCATGCTGTATGTGCGTATGTCAAGTTTCCCCATTCTATTCTGTGAGTGGTTTCTCAGGCTTGTGTTTCAAGTTTCATTTCTTAAGGCAGTGCTGGTACTTTGAATGTGCAATGGAAGTTGGGGGGAGGATCAGTTGACATTTGTATCCAATTACGTGTCATGTAGAGATGTGTGTGTTTAGAAGACAGATCTATTGCGGGAAGCCATTTAACTTTTACAAGTATGTGTATGTATGTATGTATATATAGATAGATAGATAGATAGAGTGAGTTATTTTTAGTTTTACATGTTTAGTTGTAGTTATGTAGTTTTTAGCGAAAGCTAAACATGGCAACGTACGTGAGAGCAACAATGGGAGTAATGAAGATTTTGAAGTTGGTTCAGAGGATTTTGATACCAGCGACAGTGATGCCGACTTATCCCTCAGCGATGATGATGATGATGAAGAGGATGTGGAGCCAAGAACAGCAGGGGACTGGGTGTTTATTATTGATCCCTACCATGATGCCAGTCCTCCATCATTTGATTTTACACCTGTTTACACAGATGTGGAACTTGAGAGTTTGCCTTCTCCATGGGAGTGCTTTTTGGCTTTTGTTCCCAAAAAGCTAATCGCTTACCTTTGTGACTGTACAAACAAAAGAGCATGCAGCTACTTTAAAGGTAAGCAAGCTCCAAACAGGAAGTGTTTGGTTTGAAATGGCAGGATATGGAACCCAAGGTGATGTAGATCTTTTTTGCGCTTGTGTTTCTGATGGGCATAAACAGGCTGCCACGTATGTCTGCATACTGGTCACAACACCTGTTGATGCAGGGATCCCTGTCTTTTGCAAAGAGGTGATGAGCAGAAGCTGGTTTCTCAGCATCATTAATTTTTTACAATTCTCTAAAGACAATGTACACACAGACCACCCTCTTATAACATTGAGCATGGAAAGAAATGGCTCCAGAGACCTCAATGGATTTAGTTGACCCAGGACAGAGTATATCCATTGATGAGGCAGGCACTTGTTTTGTGGAAAGGAAGGCTTCACTTTTAGCAATACATAAAAACAAAGAGCTTGATTTGGAATCAAACTTTTCTGCCTGTGTCCAAGTGAAAAGGTTGTATTATCTCTGGAGGAGCAACGGTATTTTTCAAAAAGCCATTCCACATTGAAAAGTACAACAAACTGATGGAAGCCATGGATGCCTGCAATCAGGACTTATAGCCATGTGATCCTAGCAGGAAAAATTGCCTGGTTCAAAAAACTAGGCATCCGCTTCATGTCCCGGATGATGCTGAACAGTAGAGTGCTGTATCGGCTTTCAGCAAGGGAGGGTTTCTGTTCCTGGATTACTTTTTATATTGCTGTGACGAAATACTATCAAAACACAGCACGGTACTAGGCAATGAAGCAGGCGCCTGCGCAAAGTAGCCCTGTACACGCATTTGTGACTATCCCTACTACGTAAGGGAAGCAGAGACTGCAAAAAAAAAAGATGCAGGGTCTGCTACAAAAATGAAAACAAAAGGAAGGGCAGGTACAGGTTTGAAAAAATTAGTTTCAAAATCTGGTACCTGGGAAGGGGTTTCATGTTTACATCTGCGGTTGAAGTGGTTAAAGAAGCCTGTAGCAGTACTACATTCAGAAAAAAAAACAAAATAAAAAAACTACTCAAACAATGTGTGCTGCAATTGAAAGAACGTTTGTCACTTTTTATTTTCGCTCTACATACAGTTTTGGACAGCCTTCTCAAGATCCAATTGTCCCAAACCTCTAAAAGAAGATGGATTGAAGGTGAATTTGAAATCGGAAGATAGTGATAAGGATTTCATTCCACACTGTAACACATGTGTGGAAAGTTTATTTTGTGTTTGCTTTAATAGAAAAAAAGTAGAAGCTTAACGCTGCTAAACATAAAACAATAATGCGGCATTAAAATGTCACACCTTACCTATCGGCTTTTGCAGAACACGCCTCCCTGCTACGTGATAGTGTAGTCCTGCCACAGTGTACGATTTAGCAAACCAGGCCAGAAAAAGGGGATGTGGCCAGCAGTGGAAAAGGGGTACTAGATGAGACCATATAATGCACAGTGTTCAGTGCTTACAATAAATAACAGGATCCAAGGAAAATACACAAGTAAGGAGCAAGCAGAAATGGAAGTTTATACAGTAAAACCTGTCTAATCCAGCCCCTCTACATACCGACATTCTCTATAATTCAGCTTGATTTTTGGGTCCTATTGAAATGAACGGTGAGTACCCTCTACAATCCAGAACCTGTCTGGAACCCTGCATGATTTGTCAGTCTCTTCTGCCTAAAATCGAAATTAATTGAACTGCAAACTAGCACCGGTTCGTGTGATTTTTTTTCTTTTGCAAGTTTAAATCTGTCATAAAAAATAAAACAAAAGCAAAAGCAAGAAGCTGTGTATATAGTCACATGTCCCATTGAAGGCATTCTGAATTGAGCAGTTGCTGAAGAGAAAATAAAATGTCTAAACCTCCACACAACAAGTTATCTCTTGAAAGAAAATTTGCGCTTATCAAAAAAAGCTGAACGTTTGCCAATGCCAACACAAAAAGAGCCAAGTGAAAAATTCTCTCACATGGCAAACCATTTCAGACATTCCAAATGCCAGCAGAAATCACCCGAGTCCCACATGTAGGTACAGTACGAATAAGTGAACGTCTCTGTGGGAATTCTTTAAGGAGGCTTATGCTAATAACTGATACAGATTTCACGGAGGCATTATTGTGTTTACAATACTTGTGTATGTACAGAAATGTTTTGGTCCCAAGCAACACTAGATTGGACCTGTTTTACTGTCATACCATATATTTATTGGTTCAGCTAAATGGAGCGTCACCTTGACTAACTGGAGGTGATAAGTCTCGGCTCATCATCTCATTCTGATTCTTAACAAGTTTGCCCAGCTTACTGATGGTAGAACCTGGACTACCCAGACATCATTTGGGTCACTGCTTCCGATACGTTTGTCTCTATTTGTAATATTGAAAAAGAATTGTCTAGAAGAGCAACAAACCCTTTTTCTCCACTTAGAGCTTCTTTACTTTCCATAAGCTCGTGCAGGACTTAATGGGTGCCAAAGAACAGTTTACTGTGGAGAATGCTGCCAACAACAGAATGCCTCCTTCTTGACAAATGCTCAGATCAATGCCCCAGCATTTGAAGTTGAAAGCACATGAAATTATCAATATGGGGAAAAAATATATACATTAAAATTCTACTAGTGCTGTATGTCATTAATAATAATGACACCGCTGAAGAGTAAATATTGATTACTGCATTCCACAGTTGTTGTAAATTATACATAGACTTCTTAAACAACACATTTTACAGAGGTTTGCTATGTGCATTACCTTCATGCATCATCTGTTGTAGACTAACCCCATGACACTATTAGCCTTAGCCGAGGCGAGAGATTCCTGCAGATCCCTGGATGTTGTTCTAGGGTTCTTTGTGACTTCCTGGACAATCTTATGCCTTGCTCTTGGAGAGATTTTGGCAGGACAATCACTCCTGGAAAGATTCACTACTGTCCCAAACTTTATCCATTCGGACAGTATGGCCCTGACTGTGGTTTGGTGGAGCCCCGGAGCCTTGCAAATGGCTTTGTAACCCTTTCCAGACAGATAGACATCAACAACTTTTTTCTGGAGGTCTTCAGGAAATTTCTTTTGATCGTGGCATGATGTGTCTCTAGAACTTGTATGCTGACAACTTCACTCTGATGGTAAGGGTCAAAGTTAGTCAGATTTATATTGGGCAGGGTTGGCCCAATTCAAGCCTGATTGTTAACCAAAGTATTCAAACAGCTGATACTATCCCTTTATTTGGGTTGAGTTAACTAGTAGGGCAATAACTTTTTCACACCTGAAGATTGCATGTTTGATTACCTTGCACACCAAACAAATGAAATAAGCACCAAACTTTGGTATCATTTTTTTCTCTCAGACTCTCTCTCTCTATAATATCTGACTCAATTCAGTGTGAAAAATGTGCAAAAATGCAGAAAATCAGACTGGGCAAATACTTTTTCACGGCACTGTATATCATGAATTGGTTATATACTGTATTTCAGAGATAGTGATCCACTGTGGGCATCACTGCAGATCTGGTATTTCACAATGATGCTACCTGTGACCTCTCCTAATGTGTTGGCATCACCAGCTAATAAAATAATTGCAACTTTGGTGAAGTCAGCTGAAGGCTCTTTGAATGTAAACCGCTGTTACTTCTTATTGCAACAGGATCTTGGCTGGTAAAGGAAAATTATTAATAAACATACAAAGTCTAAAACATTGCAATATAAATGCATTGATTATTATAGAAATGTACCATATAACTTCATCCGACAGGCTCAGTAGGACCCTCTACCTGCTTTCACGGACAAAGGCACTTAGACAATTGGATATACTGGTGACTCAGTAAACACTTAGGAATATTCATCAGTAACCTCTCATATCTCACAATCGTCCCGTTTTTGGTCAATACACTGTACATTCGTACCTATGTCATGGCAAAAATGTGTGATAAAACTATTTTAGACATACCCAAGAAAGATCAATATAATTTGAATGAATACATATTACAGAAAAAGTCTTGAAGATCTATATATACATTCAAGAACCATGACCCCTACTGTGTCTCTTCCTCTTGAGATTTTTATAAAATTTCAGCTATCTTTGTCGGGTCACGTCAGTATTTCTGAATGTTTAGCTCAGTTTCTCCTCCATATCTGTTTAAAACACCATAATGAGTAAGCTTGGCCAAACAGCAAGGTTAAGTACAATATTTCCCTTGGACATTCCCCTTTGGCCAAACAGAAAAAAGCAAACATAACACTATAATACATTAATGAAGCCAATTTATATTACTTTATATTTTACTTTGTCAGACTGTTCTATATTACAAATCTGGTAGAACGGTTTACGGTAAACAGACTGTTGCTTGATATGTCTTGTATTTCATAGCCAGCGATTGCCGATTTGGTTACGAGCCGTAATTATCAACAGACAGTTAGAGGACTTTTTTTTTTCCACATCCCTAAAACAATATGCTTGAAAGAGCAAGTAGCTTCACATATAATTTTTTTTTCTTTTTTACATGTCCCTTACTATTTCACAGTGCTTGCAGTCATTATTAATAGCTCTGGGTTCTCGCGCACAAACATCTAGGAAATTCTGCCTTCCAGTCCCTCTGCTCTCAGCCTCCTGCTTTCCTGGAACAGAGTTAGGTCTCAGTCTCATTGTACTCACTGTGAACTCACAGTTATAATATAGTAGCCTGTTTCTGTTCAGATTATAAGGTAAAACTATAAAACGAACAAGGAACTTATGAGAATGTTGTTCTGTAGTTATCTTTTTAAAGCATTTACAACACCTACAAATGAGCGATAACCATGGTTTTAAAATCAATGTTGCTCCTGATTATGAGCATTAGTGACATTTTCACAGGTTGATATATTTTTTGGTGTTTTTTTTTTTTTTTTAAATTACTCTAATTGTGGCTATACAGCTTTTTAAAGTATGGTGCAGTAGCAAGAAAAATTGTACACTTCCTTTTTTTCTAGGAGCTGTATCATTTCCTGTGATAAATTGCTTTTAGACCTTGGTTATCCCTCCTTTCCTGGGTGGCTGGGTGAGTGAGTGGGACAGACAGGGCTGTCTGAGGGAGTGTTACCCACTGTGACTCCAGGCTGCTGAGGAAGGCTGTGTAGCACTGATGTAGGACCTGGGTGGAGGGTTTATGCAGGGATTCTAGGAATTCAGTGAAGTCCCTGAGTTGTGATTTCTGAGGTGCTGCTGAGGTGACTGACTGGGTCTCAGCCAGTTCTGGAGAAAGACACGGGAGTTTAGATGGCTCAGCTCACCACACCCTTCCACACAACTTGACTGCACTACAAAACAATCAGATTCTTAGAAAGAAATCTGTAGGCTAGCCAATTACGCTTGAGCATAATTTAAAATGCCTGTGATGTTGAAAGCTGCAATGAGTTTAATAAAAAATGTTAACTCATATTTATGTGTTTAACTTCACAAACTGGAGGGAGCCCATCAGCAAGAACCATTTTGGAGTTAAATTACATTAACCCTTAGCGGTCCATTTATTCAGCGCTTGTCAGGCGCGTCAGGTCCAATTTATTTTCACACCCGCTGTTTAAAATATATTTTTTTCATAACAGGTTTAAAAGGCACTGAATTGAAAAAGGACACTCAGTACTGCATCTCCAGCCAAGCCCCACCCCTTGTTCGTTGTATTTTTCACATACCTCTTTATAGACGTGCATACTGATAAATCACTCGTTTTATCACCAAACTCCTCAATAATGTAATCCAAGTCATTATTTTATTACAATAACATCTCAAAAAGCTCTGCAGTCATGTGGGTTGCCTACCACTCCCTCTCTTGGGGGGAGTTCTGGAGCCCCTGAAGAGCTTTTCATGGTGTTGACACGCTGGCTCATCTCACTGCTTTTCTTCTCCTCAAGCTTGGAGAAGGTCAGTGGCTTCCCTGCCTCCACACTTGGATGAGGCGTAGAGAGAGAAACTGCAGGTCAAACCCCTTCCACAATTCAATAACTTATGCTTCTGATTCAAATGCTGGAAGCTATCTTGTCCTGAATGGTCTCTCAAATAAAGACAGGAACATTAGTGATTTGGGCAGTCTGATAGAAGCACCTGCCAACTGAGCACCAATTATCAGACTATCAAAGTGTCAGAGCTGCTGTCTTCAATCAATCAATTTTTTTTTTATACAGCGCCTTTCATAGTGGACCACCATCACAAAATGCTTTACAAGATGCAGTAACAATAAGAAAATCCATAATACTTTAAATAGAGAAATGCATAATACACTTTAAAAAAAAAACAAGTGCACAATACATGACAGTAGCATAATACATTAAACAGTAGCAGCAACACAGCAGCTAGTAGCAGATATCAGGCTTAAAGAGCATGGAAAGCAAAAGAGAACAGGTGGGTCTTGACAGTTGATTTAAAGTGAGCGACAGTGGGAGCATCACGCACCAAAGCTGGGAGAGATTTCCAAAGAGTCGGAGCCATGAAGCTAAATGAGCGTTCTCCAAGTGTGGTGCACTTTTGCTTGGGGATAACAAGCAGGCCAGAGTCGGAGGACCTCAGCTTGTGGGCAGGGACATAAAGGGTCAGCAAGTTGAGGAGGTATGCACGACTTGTGTGATGAAGAACATTATAGGTGAGCAGGAGAGTTTTGAAAATAATCCTGAACTTTATAGGTAGCCAGAGCAGCTGAGCAAGACGAGGAGTGATGTGACCACATTTTTTACATCTGGTAAGGATCCCTGCAGTGACATTCTGACCTAGCTGCAGTCGGTTTATGGTGTGTGCCAGGAGACCATCATATAGAGAGTTGCATTAGTCGAGTCGAGACAAATGCATGACAAAGTATCTCCGCACCCGGGAGGGAAAGGTAGGGACGGACTTTGGAGATCTTTTGAAGATGGTAGAAGGAAGATTTGACCATGGAGTAGTTGTGGGCATCAAAGGAAAGGTTGCTGTCCCGAACTTTGTTCCAAAAGAAAGAAAAGAAATTATGACAGGTAAGGTTATACCAAAAGTAAACAGCACAGTACCCCTGTGTTATGCTGGAGCCCCACATTGCCCCCTCTTAACCAGTGTCTCTCTTCTGGTCAGGTTGACTCTTGTTCTTCTTCTGTCAGCATTTCCCGCAGTACCCTTGCCATGCTGGGTTACCACAGTAACCACAGCCGTTTTTGCACAGCAGCTCTGATTGGTCAGAGGTCACTGTGCGCCTCCCACATTATCCTACTGAAAAGGAAACAAACCAGATGAGATGTGGGGCGTGGAAATATAATTCTCTGTCCTTGACTACCGACATAGTGGTCTGAATTACTTTTTAGAGAAAACATTTAGATAGCATGTTCCAATGTATAATTAGGTGTACGTGTTAAATCGTATACACTCTATAGATTCCACCATGAGTGAAAATAATAAGCAGGTTCAACTTTCATTCAGTAATGTTGTGTAAAGCATGCTTTTTTCAATTATATGTGAAATTCTGCTGCCCCCTAGAGGTTAAAACCTGAATATGATTATATTCTTCAAACCCCCCCCGGGGGGGGGGGGTCGTATAAAGGTCTGACACGGTCCTTGCAGTATATGGAAGGTATATTCCAAAACACCAGACGGGATATATGTAGAGTCATACTGTAGATGTCATGCTTGTGTCTAATTCATGTTCTGTTTGTGTCTGCAAAGTTGAATGGTAGAATTGTAGAGCTAAAGTTTCGATTTTTTTATGTTTAGATTTGGGTGAAGTTCCTGTAGTCTCAAAAATCTCAGAAAGAAAGAAACAAAGAAACAAACAAAAAAAAACACTTCTCTAAATGTCTTGTAATGAAACTGCTTTTCTCCTTGGCATTACCCAGGCGCAGTGGCAGTTTGACAAAGGCTTATTTATACCAGAAATTGAGTGCAGATTTGTCATGGTGGAAACGCACAGAGCTAGTGTCCATCATGTTTTCTGTAAGAAGATCAGTGTTTCAAGACAAGATGTAAAATGAGTAAAGCAGCTGGTAAGAGCAGTTACATTGACACCCATTGCTTTCAGATAATCATGTATGACTGTACTTTTACAAGTAAATGAAATACCTGTTTAACTTTCATTGAGATTGTTTTCAATGGCAATACATAATCTGATTATATATATATATATATATATATATATATATATATATATATATATAAGTGCTGACAGCCATTTAGTTTCTTCATTCAAAGGTAGAAAACCCACAAGCAGATGAAAACTTAAAGCAAATATGGAAGCTTTTTTTTGTTTTTTACACATTAACCCCACATAAAATAAACTATACACAGAAACAAGCCATTTGTATCTCCAATTTACAAAGTCCAGTTAATGTTCCCTCACTGCAGAAATTTCCCACAACGGCTGAAGACCAGTAGACATCCTCTTGAATCCACTGAGCTACATCTGTTAAAACTGGCTTACTAAACATGTTAGTGACAATCCACATGCATGCCACTCTGGAGTAGAACTGGAATGAAGTTAGCAGAGGTCGTCCATGCTTGTGGGCATCATCGTATCATGAAAACAACTCCCTAACTAATGACACAGTGGAGGCGTGGTAATTAGCCGAGTATGGCCTCTTAAATCATACACACAAATTTGCATTTCAAATTTGCATAGTTATTTAGGCTAGCATATGCTCACTTTATGGGGTGCATTAATAACTCATTAGTTAAACTAATGCATAATTAGCAGGCATTAATAATACATTAGCTAAAAGCTGGCTGAGCATTCTCCGTAAAAAAAAAAAAAAAAAATTAAACAGATGCATAGTACTAAGCATACTTAATCACACTGTCAAAATATAGCCTACAGGTAGCTGACTTGCTTAGGCAATCATATAGCGTGTGCCGTATGTATCTCATGTTTGTGTATGCAAGCAGTTCATCCATATATCCACACATTTTAAACACTCATTCATACCTGTAAAACGAAAATAAGTCAATTGAGTTTTGAGTACATTATAGTTTTGGAATAGGGAAATGCTGCAGCGGCATCTTTGGGTTCATAAGCCAATGTGGTTCTGTCAAGAGTATAAGGACCCTTCTGTCTTAAGGCAAGTGAACATTCAAGACATAATGGCTAAGCGATTTATACTATGCACCAGCATTGTAGATTGTGATAGTAAAACTGATAAAGACCATTTCAGACACTTGTAGTTAGCAGATAAGTTTGTTTAGTTGATTTGGTTCTTAATAGTTAAAACTGCTATTTCTCTTTTCATTTACTTTTACTGAATGTGTGCTAACCTTACTCCTCTCACCTCTGCACTCCTTTAACTCTCAGCAAAGACACAGAAACAGCATTAGCACACTGATTGCAATGGGTAACCTGTGACTATGGTTTACATCATTGTGATTTCGTTGGTGCTGCTCTGTCAAAATATATTTGTTGCCACTTTGGTACCATTCATAATATTGTAGCAGCCCTTGTGCTACCATTGATATACCATCCTAATACAATTGCAATGCCATTAAAAATAATTTGTAACAAACTTTTATAATGGATGAGTAGGAAATAAATTTTTCTTTGTACTTTATACAGCAGCTAGCATCTTCTGATCTGGAGCGTGTAGGTCTCAGCTTTGACCACTAGGTTGTACTGTCTTCCACTTCACAGCAGCCTGCTTTCAGCCCCCCCCCTCCCCTCCAATGTCAAGGAATAACAGAGAGCTAAGCTTCTTGGAATCTGAATTTCTTGGCTCGGGTGTGATCTGCTATCACAGTAAACATTTTGTTGTTTTTGTCGCGTGCAACTGAGAAGCAGCTGCGAGTTTTATCCTTCTGCATCCCTCCGAAGCTATCTCTCTTTTATCCATTGACAGCTTGCCATCCCGGTACTGAAGCTTCTTTCATGGGGGACACCTGTCAGAAAGGGGAATAGGGCGGGGGGGGCATAAAGGTTTTCTTACTGTGTGTGTTTTAAATTGAAGTCTCACAACAGGCAGTTAGCACTACATTTGATAACAACAGTGCAGATCAGCACTACATTTGATAATATATAGTTGCAGTGCAACCGTTACTAGATGTTAGAATTATACAGGGGATGTTAAATATTCACGCAGTCACTAAACTTTAACCCCAAACACAGTTACCCTTCGATTACATGTTCAAATAGCCCCAAATGGAGCTGTTTATTAAAACAATAAGCTAAACAGGTATTATACAATGAGATAAGATTCAATTCATAGCAATAGTCCAGGACACCTATCAGGTAGGTGGGGTACTATGACAGGGTATAAAGGTGCAATCATTTCACACAACTGATACCAGAATGGGTGCATTTTCTTACAGAACAAAGTAGGTATGCTGTGAGTCAGGATGATACAAATGTAAAGAGACTATAAAGAAAACAATGCTTGGCGCTCACTTCGGCAAGACCTGGAGATGGACAGCAATGCATGGGAAAGTTGGAAAATGGGACATTTTGTTGGTTATTTGTATTTTTATTTTTTGCTGGAGCAAGTTAAACCGGCTACCCTGGCCTTGTCTAGCATTCATCTCTATTCACAGAAGGTGCCAATTTATATAACATCTCAACCTGAGAACAATTAAACAATTATCTTTGCCTGAGTCCTACAGTCCTACATTCACAGCGCCTATATGAAGAGTCAAAGCTTCAAAAAAAAAAGAAAGGAAACAGAGAAACTGATTGTATTTTGTTAAGCACCAGCTTTACATTTAGTCACAGTTTAGTTCACACTTCAAAGACTTCTGTTGTTCTGATGCAGTTTTTTTACATCTAACACTGTGCTAAACAGGCTTGATTTCTATCACAGAATTACTGTATGGTGTCTAATCAGTACAAGAAAGTTTCTGCATATATTTCTGTGATGTATATTTTTAAGGCCTATTTTTTTAAATATATTTTTAACCTTAAGGGGTTCCCAATACAGTATTTTTTTTTTAAATTGCATTACGAGTCAATGGTGAAAATATGACATGTGTTCAAGTACTGTAAGCTGTTTTCAAATGGTCCTAATATCATACTTTCTAATTCTTTTGAAAGGTGAAAGTTACATGTTAATGCTACACATGCTAAACCACAATAATGCAGAAAAAAAGCAAAGCTACTGGTGTTATTCCTTCGTCATCACACCAGTGTGCTTTGATGAATAAAAATGTCTTCATATGATCTTTTGACTCTCTGTCGGCTGGGTTATTCATGTGTGCAGCTACATGTATGAAATTAGCATTACAAAAAGCTTTCATTTGACATGAAATCAATCTACGGGCCCTTTGGGATGAGTATTCCTGGTTAGGGTGACAGGTCCTTTGCAGAATACATAATAGGATGCCTTCAGCAATGTCCCTGAGCTGGAATCTATGGTCCTTCACACCTGTCTAAATGTCTTCAGGGGTTTGTGTGGCAGAGAAGCTTATAGTGATTCTTTGTTGGTTGCTTCAATGTCTACCTGGAACAGTTTCATACCTACAAAGTATTCTTTAATACCTCCAAACTTTTAAAGAGCTTTGCAGATGGTGCCCATGGGTGCTGCTCTGTCACTGTTTAAATGGATGAAATATGGTAGTACCTTTCCCAAACCCTGGTGTAAAGCCACTATAAGATTTCTATTTCTGCTTTTTCCAGTTTCCTGTGTTTCTGTGATACTGTTGTTATTAATATAATGGCAGCATAGGTTCTTGGCCACAGTCACACATATGTATTTCTTTTACGGTTCAGTGCATGATAATTTTCTCTCCTAACTTTTAACTAACTTCCCAATTATAAACGTTAACTAAATTGCTGTTAAAGTACAAGTTTATCAAATGGCACAAAACAGAGATTGAGAGCACTGGGGAAAAGATACAGTTGAATTGCAAGTGGGGTAATGAATGAATGAATCTTCATTTAGATCCTGCACAAGACTTGGAGAGCGTGCCGAGACACACAACACAATGGAGTGAATGCAGCCTCCTGTGAGGCGAGTCTTTGTGAGCAGGGAGTCTGATAGCTGTTAAAATTAGCCCTGTACATCCTCTCCACACAAGAGGCCCGCTGTCTGTGCAGTGCCAGGCCTGACCTCGTCTCCCGGGCCGCTGCACTCAGGCGAGGGGATTGGGCGGCGAGCCCACAGGAAAGCCTGTTTTTTCCTCTTTTATTTTGTATTATTTATACAGATATTTGTTTAAGGATGAGGGTCTCCTCTGAGCTGGCCTTCCTGTTCCTGCCCCTGACTTGTGCCGTTGTCATTTCCCCGTTGTCAGGAATCTTAATTTTTCTCCTAAAGAGTCATTTCATATCAGTATTGAGCAGCAGTTATGTCAACTGAATTCTTAAATTTAATTTGTATCAATTTCTATATTTCAATCATGACATCCTGGTGAAGTTTAATGTGGTGTAAAATAGAGCTCTCAGAATCATGTCTAAATTCTAAATTGCAGCACTGCCCCTTATGGATGCAACAAACACCACATGTGCTCTAAGGGTTGCAGCCATGTTGCAGAGGGACATGCTAATGCTTACACTCTGGTGTGCTTGACATTCTAAAATGTAGTCATGATTCTGAGAGCTCTATTGTGGACACAGAGATCTGACTGAAACAGCACATGGCTGAAACAGAAAGTGATACAAAGTGAATGTACACACATACCCCTCTGTTCAGGGGTGATGCTGACGTTTGCAGTTATTTCTTATGGCGCTTTTCATCCTTAAATGTTATACTTAAAGTGGATATAACTAATGAAATAATTTCATACATCTTACCTGTTGTAAACTTGTTGTAAACTTTCATTCATGCAAGCATGTATTTTCTCTTCTAAAAAAAAAAAAAAATATATATATATATATATATATATATATATATATATATATATATCAGGGTGTTATGGAACCTTGGATAATTACAGTGGGAGAAATCGACAAGACTTCTGGAGAATGGGTTAATTATTATTATTTATTATTCATTATTATGTATTATTATTATTAGAAGTCGTCTTCTTCTTCTTCTTCTTTTTCTTCTTCTTAGAAGAAGAGAAGAAGAAGATTAATTAATATAATTATAGTCGTAGTAGTAGTAGTCCTATTATTATCCATAAACACAGCATGCAGTAATCTGGATTGACCCCTGATACAGACGTCAAGCTGGATCTTGTTTTAAAATCTCTTTTGTTTGTTAAACTGGGCTTATTTTTACTGTTACTGTACAATGCTATCTATCTTGATACAAACTGTTAGCCTTTAATGTTCCGGATGTTTACTGTCATGTATAGCAGGTTTGCAAGGCTATTTCCTAGCATTATACGTCACATATGCATTCAACACAATAGACCAGCAAAGCAAAGCAGAGTCATCATTATAAACAGTAGTTATTTTTAAAAGCGTTCTGTATTAAGTCCAGGAGCCTAGTTCCAGGGAAATGTTATTTTGTTAATATGTATTAATATTTTTAAATAAACCTGTTTTCCTAAATCCAGTAACTCTCACAGAAAAGTTTGAAAAATATCATGATGTCATTATACAAATACCCTAGCAGAAACATAAGCATTATCTTCAATGGCGATGGCAAACTTACAGCATGTTCCTACAGGGTACATAGATCGTAGTGTTCATCTTTTGTTATAGATGGCTCTAATTTGGAATTATAAAATGTCTTTAAGATGCCCGAACATCTTTTTATTACTGACAATCTTTATTGTAATGTCTGCACTGCTTCTATGTATCCTTGTGGAAATGATATTCTTTTCTATTCATTCCACCCCTCTTTTAGAGTTACAGGGAAACTTGTCATTAAGTTAGAATAAATAAATTCAATCATGATCACTAATTAAGAAGACAATGGATTGTTACTGATGTTTAATCAGGCAGAATTTCAGGGTGTTTATTTTTCTTTAAATATCCTTGAGATAGCTTTAATAGAGTGTGACCTAAAGTACAGTGTTATTTATTTTTTATATTTTTAAATTAAGAACTGGTATTCGGATTGTATTATTTTTGTCACAAAGAAAAAAAAAATCAATCTAAAAAGCGGTGGTACCTACCAGCAATCGTTTCTTGCCTATAACACTAGTGTTGTTTTTCTTTCAAACAAAGGACCCCCCACACCTCTAGGAACTCAATTCCAGTCTTTGACAGCATTAGGCTGAAAGCTATGGGTGCCACCATGGGATTTGAGCTGAACTGCAGGGATTGCAAGCAGACCAGTGAGCTTTACCTGATGAGCAGAAGAAAGGGGCAGCCTATCACACAGCTAATCAGATCCTGAGCCATTCACAGCTTTGCAAGTTCGAAAGTCAATACCCTGCTTAAAAGAGAACGCATGCATAGATGAGGTAAATGTACTTTCATTGTTAGATTTTAATCCGAACAAATATTTCCCCCCAAAACTGCAGCTGTTGCTAAGTTAAGCTGTCTGATAAGAGACTGTTTAAATGAACTGGAAGTATACCGCAATTAGTAGATATGTGAGAAAGGATGTTTCATTCATTACAGCACTTTGATCTTGCAGATCAAGTGTATTTATCCAGAACGTTACATGAATTACATAAACAAATATAGGCCTTGGAGTGCTCTGAGGTGGTTTTGTCTAAGAGGTGTTGAATCTGCTTTGCTTTTGCCACTATGTGACCACTCAAAATCTAATTAAACTGCAGTGCGGATTGATCCTGGCTTGGCACTTGAACCAGGCATCACAAATCTGCCAATCCTGTTCACTGCCAACTTAAACATTACAAATAACAATTATAACCTATCAAAGCTACAAAAAACCTAGAACTAAACATCACAATACCTTGTGAACCATAATGCAGCTTAGCACAACTGTAAAAGCACAAATTATACTTGCACTGGCTTATATTGTATATGCTATTTAATATTTAGTTCTTGTTCTACAAATTTGTTATTATTATTATTATTATTATTATTATTATTATTATTATTATTATTATTATTATTAATAATAATAATAATAATAATAATAATAATAATAATAATAATAATAATAATAATAATAATAATTCCAGCTCCAACTAGATGCAAGCCTTAGTGAAGATGTGTGTTGATATGTTCATGTTTTTAGAAAACTAAATGCCCTGTTCTGTGTTGATTGTACATGACAGTTAATCTGATAACAGTGTTCTTTACATGTTCTGGTAACTACTTGAGCTCTTGACTATGTCCCCTCACTGAATGTTCTCTCTGACACTCTGAATAAAGCTGGAGCCCTTCAGCCCAGCCCCACTCTGTGGAGGAGAGTGTGCTTCTTTTGGAATGGGAGTAAGGCTGGTGGGATTACAACTGCATTTTGTGCTGAGAGTGCAAATCAGCGCCACCTCCAAAACCACGGAGGTGGTCTACTCCAGTCAGCCCAAGTGTAAATGGTCTAGGGCTTTTTCACAAAGATGACCTTCTTAGAAGTGAATTAAGCAACTCACGGTTAAAAGGAGCATCTCTCGGCACAAACAGCAGCATGCGATAAAGACAATATTTGATGAGAAGTTTTACATAGATTCTGCTGGCCATAATAGAAGCTCTCTGACCTGCTAACTACTCCTCTCTCCGGCCCTTTGATCTGCACTGATTGTTAGCAGGCTGCTCGATTAAATCCTCTTCTCCTGCAGGGCCAGTGATTGCACCTAAAACATTAGACAGCTTGTTTTAATTATTTTTTAAGTAGACAATCAGTACCTTGCCATTTTGGTTTCAGCTCATGCTCCTAAGTAGAACAATTCTCAGATGGTGACAATTGAGTCAGAAGCAAAGGAACTCCTGCAGACCTCCAGCTTCAATACTCCTCTGCTGTTTGCATTCATCTGAGTTGAAAATCCTATGTACACTGCAGTTTTAACCTGGTTTAATTTATCTTAAGTGTGTTAGAAGTCCCTAACTCTAAATAACATACTGAACACTAGAGTTGTTTAAAGACAGACCTCACATAATATAATGAATGCACAATGGAAACATGATCTTAAAATGGGCACAAGAGGACCTGTATAGGATTTATACTGGATGGAAGGAAGTTTACCTTTAATGTAACTACCAGAGGGAGCATTTGCAGAAATAAACAAATCTTGCCACATTCTTATTGTATTATTTCCATGTGTATCAAATCCTATGTAGGTCCTGCTTTTCATCACCTTTTTAATGTGAGCATCATCTTAAAACAATATTATATTATGCTGGGGTTCACATAAAAAAAATGGAAGTAGGCAATGGTCTTAAAATGACCCTATATTGGTTTGATACACATGGAAATAAATAAGGTGGTGACAGGCATGTTAATTTCATATACCCTATGGTAGTTTCTTGAAATAGTTAATGTTACATTGTTTGTCATTACATCTTGCACACCTGTGTTCTTTGTTTCTGAAAGCAGAGTTTAATTATTATTTTGACTTAGTTTTGAAAATCATAGTTTGTCATTTACTGTTTCATAGCAGTAGGCTTGCACAGCTCCTTTAAGACTTTCAAACACCTTAATGCATATACACTGTGGAAGATTTTCATTACAGACCATCTTTACAGGTAATATAAATATACAACTAAAAGGGTCTCTGTTTGGTGTTATTAGGTGCAGATGTCATTAATATAATAGTGGTGCTTTTCTTAGGAAGCCAAGTAGAAAGAAATGAAAATTAAGACACGTTGATGATTTTAATTTATTTTACTTGCACTTGGCTTGAGCGTTCCCCAATAAGCAAAGGTTATTTTTAGAATATCAGTGCCACTAATTCCCACAGCATTTGGGTGCCCTGCACCTTTATCCTTGATTAGCTGTACCTTGAGGATGTCCCTGGAACAATAATGTACTGTTTTTCACCATCCCTCAAACTAAGCCCTTGCATTACATTTCAGGGTAAAATAATGATCATTAAAATAATGAGAAGTTCATGGGACTTGTATGAAGTTTGTTTTATTGATATTTATAAAAAAAAAATGTTTCAACTTTTCTCCTGGTAACCCCTTCCCCCATAAAAAGCAAGCACTCTGGGGCACTCTTCCACTAACTTGCCCACATGTTCTTCCTTGATGCACAGGAGGTGGTTTGAAAGTGTTTGAAAGACTTCACAACATAAAACAGGTGAAATAAAACACTTGAAATGGTGAAATGGTCCAGGGGGTTCTCAAGCTTGTATAGAGGAAGACCTGTCATCCCTAGACATCTCAAGAGGGTTTAAGGACACTGCCCACCCAGGTCCCTCACAAAACACTTTGAAAGATCTCTCTGGGGATGTTGGTATTTATCAATGGATTCCATTATAAAGGTTGGGTAAATCTGCAGAGTTATTTGCAGCTTCGTCTGCCTGCCAGCTTTGCTATGGTTAAAAATAATTGAAATAATACACTGAGGAAGGTGCTAGTCTACTTGACTTCTTAAAGTTTTATCTTTACTAATTTACTATGCTGTAACATATTTCTCTTAGGGCTGTTATTTTTTTTATCATGTGTGAAAATTTGCATTTTTTCACATGAATCTTCAGTCAATTAGTCTGTCAGTGTGGATAAAGATCTGGAGTCACCCATGTGATCAGTACCAGTCCACATTGTCAATCAATGGCAAACCTGGGCTGTTGTTTGCATTCTCTTTAAAAAGTCACTTTCCATATTCAATTTAATGAAATCACCTATATATGTTTAAGCTTAAACCCATCTTATGTGGGTTAATTCTGGAGTCACTGTGGATTTTACTACACATTGTGGGCATTACCAGCACAGCATTAACAGCAAGGGCAGTTGGATTATGAGAACATTGTGGAAACTGTGGTTTATTTTAAAGCTCTAAACAGTGATTAATCTAAATGCTACCTTCTTTTTAACTCTATAATACTGGAATATTGCTGCCCTTTAGAACTGAACCACTGTAATGCCATTATTGCCATTGAAGATCATTGGGAAGGTGCAACAAATAAGTGATGTTTAGATGCTTTGATGCTCAGTAATTCAGAGGGTCTTTCTTTGCATTTAATACACAAAGTCACAAACAGGTTTGTAGTTAATTTTGTTTAACTCTTTGGGTATCCAGGAGTCCTTTGTCTGCTCACACATTAATGGTATGCAATAGCAATAATCCGCTGGGCTTGGCTTTAGCCATTGTGACCGATGGCATTAACTCCAGGTAACCTCCCACTTCGAAAGGATTATTACAGCACTCAAAGGCACTCAAGGAAATGACAAAGCCAAGTTGCTTTGAGTTTTTTTTCCCTCTATTTCAATCAGTGCAAGATGCTATAAGTTTGCCTCAGGAAAGGAGAAAGCCATTAAGATAGCCATCATGAATATCTATGAAAACGTCATGAATGATTAGAATTGGAAGAACATAGACTCTCACAACTATAATAGCGGTACATTTAGAAATACTGAAAAAACATTGTAAATTCAATGACAAACGTACGTAGCGATTATAAGTGTTAATAAAGATGTAAAGAGTTGTAACAATTGTCATTGAATTTACAAAGTTTCTTTTAGTGCACCAAAGTTCATCAATTACACACACATATATATATATATATATATATATATATATAAATCCCATGAGCAGAAGACGTCTCTCGTGATCTTGACATTTTTATTGATGTCGTGATTGCTGAACTAGCTGCATTCAGAAGCCAAGATGTTTGTCTACTTCTTAGTTTTATCTTTTGATAAGGTTATGGATTACAATATATAATAACCTGTCAAACATAACTTCAACCAAGAGATGCACAGAACTTTAGAGCAATTCATTAAAATGTGCTATCAAAGCAAGAAGCAAACATAAAATACATCTGAAAACTTGCATGTGCATATTATTATACATAGAAATATAATACATGCACTGAGAAACTTTTATTATTAAAAAGCAAGATTTTTCATCACAAAACAAATACAAACGGAAGATCTTTCGTCAAGCATTGCCAAGAAAAGCAGGTGTTACCAGGGTAAATCATCGATTGGGATACCATGGTAACAGCATATGCAGTAAAGGAAAGTAAAATCCTATTGAACTCATGATAAAGAACATGGAAGCATGGGAAATGACAGATATATGTGATCCAGTAAAAACCATGACAACCACGGTACAGTACCGGAGTCACATGGTAAAAGTAGAGTAAGACGCCTATTACAATGGAAATTGCTGTGGTAAAATTTGATCATTGTGTTCTTTAAACACTTTTCAAAAGTTAAGGATAAAACCACCTCTTATTTGTTTCCATGTATGATCCCCCCCCAGCTAGGCCCAACCAGCCCCAACCAGCCCCAGCCAGCCTGCCTGTCTGCCTTGTCTGCCACATCCTAGGATAAGCAACTGTTAATTACCTCTGCACTTCCTGTTAAACGCAAACAAATTGTGGCCGGCCCCCCCGTCTAGCTTTTTTGCTGTTTATTTTTTGAAGTCTGCCCACAGGTGTGATAAAATCAAATTAAAATGATCCCCTTGCATTTGAAGGCTGCACTGCGGGCCTGTCTCTTTGATGTGTGAGGGAGTGTGAATGAGGCTCTGCCAAGCTTCTCTCTGGTGCTGGGTGTCCTGTCTTCACTCATCAATCTCCAGCACTGTGCAGTGGCTAGATAATAACTGGCCAGGCCTTGCTCGTAAAACAAGCAGCTCAAACGAATAATTTTTAAGATGTTTATCAATGAATTCTGCACCATTTTTGACAAAGAAATGTAGGTGGCCTGGAATTTATTGTGACAGTTTATTTTCCCTCCCGCTTCCAACTCCCAAACTGAGTGTCCATGGCAACAGAATCTGTCACATTTGATTTTCATAAACCAGGATAATATCAATGTATTTATAGTATGTTCATAATATATATATATATATATATATATATATATATATATATATATATATATATATATATATATATATATACATATACATACATACATACACCTAACCAGTAGCAGTCTCTGGGGCATAGTGGGGTGAACCAACACAGACAATTTTCCTTCCAAGCCTGCAAGATCATAAAAACCAATTCAGTGGTCCTTATGGACCTCTGGTCCCCAGCAACTGAACCCATGTGAACATGCAAGTTCTTGATTTCATTACTCAGCCCCCACTCCACATGGCAGTGACTTTTAATAGGTGAGCCATAAGGGGACTCTTTCTACCATATTTTGTTAGTATTCTTTTTAACATTAACAGTGCTTTCTAGTGACATTCTACTGCATACAGAGCTACCCAGGGTCACCATCAAAACAGCTATTGCTTGGATGTCCAGCAGGGTTACTGCGTTTGCTTTGATTTAGATTATTCTTTCCAGACTAAGTATTTTCCCAGGAATAAAATAACTGAAGTCCTCCCCAGGTTGCAGATTAAAGCACAGTGTGACTTCTACTAGAACCAGTTGTGCCCTAACCCTCAATAGTCAGTACCAGAAAGTGCTCTTTCATATCAACACCACTGTTTTATATTTGTTGGAAATCCATTGCATTGCCATTGCTGGTAATGCTGTGGTCGGCTAATGGCTTTTTTTATTATGGATTAAAAAAACTCTGGTAGAGGAATCCTTCTATAATCACAACTACCATTTTATAACTACCCCTGTTTAGATTATTAAAATCCAACATTTTTTGGGGGGCTCCAGCTGCTTACATAAAACAATTATAAAGAATGATTGAGGGAGAGGTTAGATAATTGCCCCAAGGGCATACAGGTCAACAACAACAAATTGCACTTCTGCTGTAATAAAACAGGTTAAGCAGTAGGGTTGCCATGAGCTTAATGTGTCAAGGCAACTGGAAGACCTGGGATAAGAGGCAGGGATGTTTTTATGAAGGTATTTCAAAAAATTGTACAAGTCGACACTAGAATCTTGTACTCAACTCCGAAGGCTAAATGGTAGAATTACAGCATAAATGCGTACCATTTACTGTTCTGTCATGTGTTTAGTTAATGGATATAACCTCAAGGTATTTAAAAAATAAATAAACTGGAATAGCCCTTTAGCAAAAAGCATAGCACAAAGCGTAATAAAACATAGTGAAAGCATGGTAAAACATAGGTAAACATTATAAAACCATGAGAGGTATGGTAAAGCATATTTAAAATTTACTGTAAATGCAAAGTATAAACACAGGAAAAGCATGGGGAAAGCTGCAAAACTACCATGGTAAACTTTTATAAGAGAGGTTTTGTCACACAAAAAAATATATTTTGCGGTTATTGTTGGTTCTAGAGTTTTATAAATAGTTAGTAAGACCTTTGTATTGAGATAAAGATTTGGAAGGGCCCAAAGACTTCTGTTAGTACCTCAGAGGCAAGTTGATGGGCTAATCCGCTAGCTTTTCATCTGCCGGGGTGAAGCAAGCTTGGTAGTCTCCCTATAGCCGCCAGTGTACAATAGCCCACATCACAAGAGTGCACTGCCTCCTCACACCCAAGCTCAAGTAGTTCACACAGGCAAGCTCCATGTATTGTGATTGGTGTGTCAGGAGAAATTAATTGGATCTCTTTCCTTACCAAATGATCTTTAATGACAATGCAGAGAGTGACACTGCAATGACAATAAAATAGAGTTGTTGGGGCCATGGTAGCAATTATGAGGATTCCGTTGATAGAATGATAGCCCTGTGGAAAGGTATGAACCAATACAGACTGTTCCTCAATTGCAGTCCCACAGGACGACATCAGCACCTTAGAGTGGGCTACCAGATCAGGACAACTGTGCAAGGATTCCAAATCCATTGCATTTCCATTGCTGGTAATACTGCGGTAAATGGTTTTGGTAGTATTTCTTCAATGTGATTTGTTCTTTAAATGGAATACCTTTGTTGTCAGGCAGCGATGAATGGCGGGTCTGTGTGGCCTGGATGTCAGGTTTGATGCCAGTGTTTTCTTTACCAATAAAAGCCTGTGTTCGTTTGGGTAGTTGCTGTGTTTGCAGGCACTCCTTTTGGGTGTAGCTGCTGCCAGTGGTGTTACAGTGTCAGAGATAAAAGAGAGACACACTTGTGAGCCTGTCATCTGTCCACATGTGAGGCTATCACTCACTATCCCCTCTCCCTCACTGTGGGGGAGTGCTTGGGCACAAGTAAAGGGAGACAGCAGCCTCTTACCAAATGATTTTCACTGGCAATGCAGTCAAGGCACGACAGTGCAGTGCTGCTGTTGGATAATGTTATGAGACGTGGGTGGAATGGTATCATAGTACCATAGTAATTCAAGGATTGTATCAGTTTTATCTGGGCAGTGTAAAAAGCATTTTGCTGCAGCTGTACAATACCCACGGGACGTGTGTATTTATGTAATGTGCTTGGTTATAAACTTGACCCAGTGCCGGACTGCGCAGTCACATTTACACTGATTTTACACATCATGCCGGACTCCAGAATAGACAAGTTCCAGATTGTAGCCAGGATCACACCATTCATTTCAATAAGGGTTATGCTGAGTTATATTGAATGGCAGTTTGCAGAGGGGTTGGATAAGGGTTAGACAGGTTCTTCTTTAAACAAATCATTTTGCACAGTTCTAGCCTAAACTGCATACCACAACAAAACGTTTACCACAGAAAATACGCACAGTATCAAAGTGAGATCTTTTAGTGCTCAGAGTGATGGGAAACAAGACCACACACACATACTCACACTGCCTCTCACACTAAAGTATTTGGGTATTCAAAGCACTCTGCTAATTTGCACCACTCCACCTTCTGCGAGGGCCACTAGACCCCACTTATATTAATAGTAAGCCCATACTTCTACATATTATTATACATTCAATATAAATGTAACTTGACACATATATAAAGACTTTTGACACTTACACTACACACTAACTGAAAAGTAACACACTAATTCAACATAACCAGCAATACAAATGTAAAGTCACTCTACTTTGACACCTTTCAAAACACTTACTCGGTATATGAAAACGTTAAAATTAAAATAATATTATTCAATTTCACACCACAATATTTCAATATGCAATAAGTTGAATTCCCTTATATCTGATGTACTCAAACAGCAACAAAAACAAAACATTTTAATCACGTCAATGTTTCTCACAGTTTTCAGGAGTTATAAGCAGAAAACAAAGTGGTGACAATCTGTCATTTTATTTTGCACTGCTCTTGTGTAATTTTTCAGATTTCCTTAAATGGGGAGAGGAACCATTTTCCTTTCCCCTTTGTTCCTCTGATTTATATTCAGATCCTCCAAACAAACTTCATTCACCACCATCGATAAGTTTAACTTATTATACATTTAAGCAGAATGCTTGTAAACTAACAGGAATCATTTAACGCTACTTTACCAGTGAGTTCCATTTTATTTGCCACCCGTTTACTTGTCTGTATTACAGTAAAGAGGTGCTGAAATAAGAGAGAGATATGTACTAATAAGTGGTATATATAAATCTGTAAGTGTGACTGACAGACAGAATAACAGCCTCCAAACGTTCGTCACAAACGTAGGGCCCCCACATTAGATTCACATTTCTAAGCCTATTCTAGGCAACCTATATATTTGATATATTTTGTGCATAGAAAGGATAGGGCAAATAATGATTTCAGAACATTAAACCACCTTGTTTTTTAGGCTATTCCCTGTTTTATTTTAACAAGTGGCTTCAGTAACTGTGTGTTTGAGTTCCACTTTTTACCTAGACTGTATACAATAAACAAATATTGACTTGATTTGAAGATATAGTGGTAACTATTGTCTGAGGATTACAAAAACACTTAGATTAGATCCAACTGAGATCATTACAGCACAATACAGGTACATTTGTAAATTTGGGATAACGATTACAATTCAGTTACAATGAAGCCAGTGGAGACTGTCAGTTGTGCAGGTGAGTTCTGGGAAAGCGGTAGATTTTCTGCCCCAACCGTATCCATGAATTTGAACTATGACACATGAAATGATTAGGTACCAAGACGCTGCAGCAGCAACTTTGCCATAAGTAGCATTGCCTTTAACATAGACGCCTATTCAAAAGACCATTAAATACAAGCAAAGAGCCAGAAGAAAAGGAAGAGTGCTAATAAATGGATTGTTAGCACTGCTTTTAACCATTAAACAGCATTAATGTATCATATAGAGGCTCTCTGTGCATGTGCAGATATGAAATGACTTATTTTACAGAATATATTTCCACTGAGCTGGAGATTGGTTATCAGCACAGCCAGCACAGCAAAGCTCCCTTATCTGTGTATGCTGATGTCATTGAAGGTGTCTTTATTCATGTCTTTACCCAAGGTGAAAATCATGCCAGTTTGTAGACAGCAATTAACAAGGGTCAGATTCAGTCAGCTCCCTTTCAGTAACATTTTTAATCAATGTATTGCCCTAAAACTACAACCTTTTACACAAGCCCTTGAGTAGAGCCCAGCGTACACAAGGAAGCCTGTTACTCTTCCACTTTGTAAGGAAGTCTTTTCAAGCAGCACTTGGCTATTTCCGCTCTACAGATTGAAAATGCAAGAGGCATTCATATTGCATTAGAGCAAGGCTAGTGATATAGAATATACATGTACAAATTTCATTTCTAACATTTTTAATATCTTATTATGTGTGTGTCTATTTAAAAAAATATATATAATGCTAAGATCATTATTTACCATGAGTAATTTTCTTTTTTTTAACCACAGGGAATGCTTCTGATTTTAGAAATGACCGCTAGAGACTGTCTCCCTCTGCAGCTGTGCAGGTCACCAGTACTACATATCACATTGCATTTTTTTGTGTCGCTGTCAAAGACTGTGATGGCTTATTTAATTACCTGAGCTTTGTAACCCTCAAGCTGAGTTACTATCCACATATGTAGAGCTGTCAACCTACCAATCTTCAATAAAGGGGCATTTTCTTAGACTTTGCAAAAGAAAATGCTTCCTCTTTAGTCCATTATAATGCAGAGGGCCTTTCCAACACCCCTCCCCCTTGCCTAGCCATCGATAATGAGGAATGGTAGGACAGAAACATGCCTGTTGGTACAGCTGTGTTTTTACATACTGCAGATACAAGATCCTGGTTAAACTTGTTTCCAGTTCCATATTTTCAAAAGGTTTTCTATGTCTTATTCAGACTACCTATTCAATGAGCAATCAACGCCTTTTGAAAATGTGATTTTGAATGCAGTGAATGGCAATCATGTGAGTTCAAGGTATGTTGATTGTGCATTAATTAGTCAATAGGGTACTGCCACTTAACCAGAACATGCGTGGCCTCACTCCGCCTGTAGCTGACAGCTCCTACTTGACTCTTTATTGTGATTTCTGAGTTAAACAAAGGCATCTTCATTCAATCGGTCTCTGTAGGCTCCCACTGGATTGTGCTGGAAATGTTTCTTTATGTTGAAAAGCCCTTTTCTCTGTAGTCTCCTATGAAAGATGGATTGATGATGTTGTTTTTTGAGACAGAATGCTGACAACAGGAGCAGATAGCCTGCTAATTAAAAAATGACACTGTGGACCCCTCTACGACAGAATATCTACTGAAGGGCATTTGAAATCCACATGGATGAATTAGAAACATATAACTGATCACATGAATTGGCATTAGCAGATACGTTTGTTTAATGGAATCCTGTTTCTTATAGTTGAACTTTAGAGTGATTACAGGCTATTGTAATGATCGAAACTGTAGATATTAATACCCCCACCCTACCGCTCATATAGCTGCAAGTCTACAGACTCCTGGCCAGTCTTTATATTAGATTTCATAATGCAAAGGGAGGTAATAGATTATCATGTGACACCAGCAGGATTCATATATCTGCCACTGCTTATATCCCTGTAGAGCATGTGGCTTCAAATTATATTTTAACAAAGTTGCCAAAACTTCTAATCACTTCTAATGTTTAGACTGGTCAGTTTAATTAGTGTTGTATCATGACACTACGGTTACACAACTGAATTTGTTGTCGAGTCTGTATTGTACTTGTTTGATCAAAACAGTTTTTCTTTTTAATTAGCAATAGAGGCAACTTCAGTGAGCAGCAGGGCTTTTCAAACTGTACAAACCACAGCCCCAGGTCATACAAAAAACCAATCAGAGTCAAACTATCTGAGCAATGGCACTCTGAACTCCTGCGAACGATTGCAAATATCATAAAAAGGTAAGGGGATAAATCTACTGAATCTACTTGTCCTTTACAAGAGACGGTTTAAAGGAATGCTATCCAGTGTTTTTAAGATCCCCATTCTTACCTGTAATTAGCATTAGTAGTATTATCATCTGTCCTCTTTTTTTACTCCTGTTCTGAAACAGCCCTTTTATCTGCCATTCGCTCATTTGCATTTTATTGTGGGTATGTGTTACTTCAGATCCCAGGTTTATACCACTGACCCAATCACCGCCACTTGACATCCTTGTGCCTGAGTTGCACCCCAGCTGTAAGACTACAGGAACCCCCGCCCCACCCTGAGGGGGTAACCTTGGCTGTGCTTTAAAAGTCTAACCATATGTCATATGTGAAATACATCATTTTAGCAGCTAGTTGTTACAGTGAATGTGTTGTTGGAGTCAACGTACATTACCATGATTAATCAATACAATATAACATATATTGATATGTATCCTTACCAAATAACGTTCAGTGGCAATGCAGTGGTTGTATGGTGCAATTGTAGCACATTACCAGCTACTGTACAATGTCAAGTCATTGGTAGAACAGTACCATATTTTACCACCTATGGTATGAACGTACACACTGCTTGGAATGTACTGCAGTACCATGGCACCATGTCAGAACTAGTGGTTCTGTACCACAATGTTTTATCCAAAACCACAGTGTAGGTCATTGCTGGTGGTCGGCTAACAGTTTCTGCAGGGTAACATGTTGTAGTAATAATTGTATTGTAATCTTGTTATTGAAAATATTATTCAGAAACTCAATCAGAAATTATTTTAATTCCAACAGAATTATTTTTAATTATGTAGTAATGCTAAAAGAAAGTTACTGACACATGTTTAGATGAGAAGCCTTTCTAAATCTCTTTTAGTCAAACCCTTTTCTAAATTTATTTATTTTATTTTTTTTTACAAATTTTCTTTATTACTATATATTCTACCATTGTTTTATAATTCAGGATACATTTTATTGAATTGTAGACAACATTTCAATACATGTGGTGTGATATCTCTATAGATGTTTTACTTGTAGGACCGTGCACGTGATTCATAGTATTTTTAAAAAAATTTTCAACATCGTTTATAAATATATATATTATTCTTATATATATATATAATATATATATATATATATATATATTTATATCCGTTCCGTGTTTTGGCACAAACCAGCATTTATATATATTTAACTTTTTTTTTATTAGAAATATGCCATCAGATACAGTAGTTAGTTACACCAAAAACATCCCCATTTTTGAGGCATTCACAGCAAAACTTTTCTTTGCAAGACTGACCATCTCCCTACTAAGAAAGATATCATCTTCCATTTAAAGCCATACATTAGCAGTGCATACATTCAGCACTTCCAAGCTGCCCCATCATAACAGGTACCCACCTCCCCAGCAGCACTTGGTAGCTGGCAGCTGCCAAATCACTCCCTATTCCCTAATTGAATGAAATCAAAATACCTTCCCTCTAATTACGCAGCCCCATCTTCCTCTCTCTTAGTGGCTTAGCACAGATAAGAAATATTAAGAATGGGTTAATAGTCTTTTTTTACACAAGTGCTAAAAAAAAATACAAAAAAATATCAAAATATATATATATATTTTTTTTTTTGCATTTTTCAAAATGACCCGGTTGTTACAATAAGCTCGCCAACACTCGGCTGGCATGCCTGCAATTAATAACAGGCAAATCTTCACATAGAAGAATAGCCTCTTTTTTTTTTTTTTAATTCAGGTTGATATAACCCTGAGTCAGCCAGCTGTCCCAGTTTGGAATTTCAAAATTTAAAAACTGCATTTATCCTCAGGAGTTCAGTCTTTTTCTTGTCCTGGGATTCTCAGTTCTGGCATAGTCTTTATAGTCTCTCTCCCAGCTCTACACCTTAGTTGCCAGTGACTGAACTTCTGATTTCTGGGTCTGTGCGCTCATAGTGGATGAGAGGGAGCTCCTCTGGCCGTGAATTGCCTTCTTGAGGTTCAGCAGACATAGGCACTGCGAACGAAAGCGCAGGTCAAAGAAGGCGTAGAGGAACGGATTGAGGCAGCTGTTGACGTACGCCAGGCAGGTGGCATAAGGGTGGGCGAGCAGGATGAAGCGCATAAAGCCGCAGGAATCGGGCACCAGGTTCAGGTAGGCCAACGCGTCGACGCTCTTGAGCACGTGGAAGGGGGTCCAGCAGAGGGCGAAGACCACCACCAGGGTTGTGATGATCTTGAGCAGCCGTCGCTTCTTCTGGTCGTCCTTGCGCAGGTTCTGGAAGTGCTGGGTGACGGTGGTGCCGATGAAGCAGTAGAAGACGATCATGAGAAGGAAGGGAAGGAGGAAGCCCAGCAGGGAGGAGGAGAGGCTGAGCCCTGCGATCCACAGGGACTCGTGCCGCTCGTGGGACACCAGGCTGAAGTCCATGGCACAGGTGGTCTTGTTGGTCAGGTTGTCAAAGACGGTGGTCCTGAAGAGCAGGGTGGGCATTGCCAGCAGCCCTGACAGCATCCAGATGATCAGCAGCGATGCCAGCATGGTCCCCCGGGATCGCAGTCGGCTGCTGGACAGGGAGTGGACGATGGCCAGGTAGCGGTCGAAGCTGAGGCAGGTCAAGCAGAACACACTGGCGTACATGTTGACCAGCACCAGGTAGCTGCTGATCTTGCACAGGACCACCCCGAACGGCCAGTGGTAGCTCAGGGCTGTGTAAACAGCCCAGAGTGGAAGGGTGGCTACAAAAGCCAGGTCTGCCAGAGCCAGGTTGCCGATGTATATGTCTGCAGCCCTGCGCTTCGATTTGGACTGCCACACTGTAAAGATGACTACCCCGTTGCCAGAAAGTCCCAGAATGAAAATCAGCATGTAAAGCACAGGGATGAGAGAATAAGAAGGCTCCCATTCAGAATAATCGCACCCTGTTGCATTCTCGTCATAATAGTACTCATCGTAATTGTCATCCTTGTATTCCATCCTTGAAATTCGCACTGCTCAGTTTCACAGTAAAGCTACAAGTGAACTCAATTTGCCGTCACTGTATGCGTGTGTCTCTCCCTCGGAGTGTGGGCTGCTATTTAAACCCTCAGCTTTCCCTCCCTCTGGTCTATACATACCACCTCCTCCATCAATCACACACCCCTTAGCCCCGTTATCCAGCTCCCACCCAGACTCGCTCGGGGAGGGGGGTTGGGGGGGCTGCTACATGGTTCCCGCCCCCCTGTGAACAGAAGGACTAGTTCCTCACACATTAACTTGAGTTTCTCAGCCGAAACTACCCTACCCGTAATGAAACCACACACACACTCAAAAGAAAAGTATTTTAACTCATAATTTATGAAACGCAGTTTGTCTTTTTGTGTTGTTGTTATTATAAATATACAGTAGGTCACATCACTTGCAAATCCCGCTGTTTATAGTAGCCTCAAGCGTTGTTTTCCAGTTTACCTCCACGGTAATTTCTCTTAAAGAAATAGTTGAACGATTTATTTGAAAATAGTGGTGTGTGTGTGTGTGTGTGTGTGTGTGTGTGTGTGTGTGTGTGTGTGTGTGTGTGTGTGTGTGTGTGTGTGTGTGTGTGTTAATTGTTTTTGTTTTTAGAAATCAATGCAGAAAATAATCAGCAAAAGCAACATATACCATAGGCATAGAGTTTAACAAATTAAATTAAAATGTTCCTGTGCAGCCTACAACCATGCTTTGCATTTTAGCTATAATAATGTAAATTGCCATATGCTTTTTCATAAAACATCTAACCATACATTCCTTTATAAATTCACATCGGATAGGAGTTATTCATAATCTAGAAATTGTGTGCAGTGTTAAATAGTATACCATCTTAAACATATAATATTAATATAGTCGAAATCTTCAATATACCAGCACACAAGTAGTTTTGGCGATATTATCGGAATTTATTATTATTAATATTATTTATTATTATTTATTATTATTTATTATTATTATTATTATTATTACTGATATGTATGCACTATTACAATTATTATTAAATCCACCCAAATCCAACGACCGATCAATACCTGCTAATTCGCAGATTTAAATTAAGAATGCATTGGCAGCCCTATAGAACTGTGAGAAAACACCGTTTTAATGTAAGGCACTCGTGGGCGGGCTTTTATTCATTTGGGAAAATACATTTCCTGTATATTGTTCACAATTAAACTTAATAATAAACTCAAAAAAATCCTCCAACGTTAGTAACAAATTTATTTACCAAAAACAGTGTTATCCCACAGTGTAAACAAACGTTTTTAAGTATTATATTATTAAAAACCTTGAAAACGGTATACCAGAATAAAATACAAGTAGTTTATGTACTGATTATGTAAGCGACCACATCAAATTTAATAGCCTACAAAAAAAAACTAACTCCATTAAACATAGATCTTAAATAAAACCCAATCGCCATATGGATCATATAAAGCGATACGAACCCCTGATATTATAATTCTTACAGCTTTATACCCAAACATCGTGTTCATCAAAACATACAATTACAGGCAAATTTACGTGGGCGGGCTTTTATCATTTGGGAAAAACCCTTTTATGTATACCATGCGACCTGGTTTTAAAAAAAAAAAAAAAAAAAGTCTTTACGGACGACCTTTGATGGTTCCGTGAAGTTAGCGGTAGTTTAGTTAAGTCTGCCTCACACCTTAAGCAATTGATTTTCACCTCTCACAACAAAATGCTTCAAAAAGACACCACGTTAAAATAACACTTTGGACTTTCCTGAAACACCGTCGGAACTAGTCCAGATATTACACCAGCTGCGTATTTAATGTTTAGAGTTTTATTTCTGTGTCTGTATCGTTGTTCTGAAGTGTAGAGTTTGTTATGAAATGGCATTCAACTTGTGTGTGTGTGTGTGTGTGTTTATAAAGATAATCCATTTCTTGGAGTCTGCCCTCTTCCCGTCTTATCATCAATTAACACCTAATTGTCCTGTAGTACATCTAGCAAGCGGCTTCAGTGTAAATATTTACTAGTGTTCCTTAGTGGTTATGCAGTGATACTAAGAGCCCACGATTAATAAATAAATAAAGAAAGAAAGAAAGAAAGAAAGAAAGAAAGAAAGAAATGTGTTAAGTAACTGTGTCTATGATTGTCCTGCCTCCTTAACTTTCACAGTGTAGAGCTCACATGCTCTGTCCGTAAACCTTCGCTTGAGTTTTGAGAATAAGGGTCAGCGTGTCTGTTTTTTCAGAATATTAAGTAACACGATTCTTCATTAAACAGTGTGTATAAATTCCCATTCTTGTTCTTTTGAAATTCCACTATAATTGTCAACAAATTAAATCTGTGACTATGACTAGACCACAAGAGGGAGCTAGGGAGCAAATACTTTCTTTGACAATGCTCGACTGCCTGAGTAAGCTGCTTTTGTAGTGGAATTGGCAGGATCCTTGCAGGATGTAGTGGGCGCCAATATCATTCAGCATGAATGAGATGACTTGGTTTGTAGATCTTTTTGTTGTAGTTTTAGCAGTGTGTCTAAATATAAACCATTTAGGTTATATAGTTTAATAATACAATACAGAAAACCTGCTAAGATTTTAGAATCAGTTCAGTTGTAAAACATTGGAACCACACTATGTAGCACACACTTTTATATAAAATGGGTATTTTTCAAGTGACTGATTACTATTCTTAAAATTCTGTGAAATGTAAAAGTTGCATCTCCCTGTTGGAAGCCAGTTTCAGCCACATTAGCCATAAAAGAGATCTGACAGGCTTTGCAAGAGGGCTAGTAAAAGCCCTACAGTTTTATAGATATCTGCACATCAGCTGTAAAAGAATATTAGTAGACTGGTACCGCAGTGGTAGCCTGTACAATATTTGACATAGCAATGGTATCAGAATGGTATGACACTGCTCCTGATCCAACAGACAGTATGATCTGTTCCCAATCCATTGTGTTGCTATTGCTGGTAATGCTGCAGTCTTATGTCTTTAAAAACAGTCCACGATAAACTGAGTGTTACAAAACAGTAAATCCAAACATTTCAGCTAGTGCCATCAGTAAGGCAGCTTTGTCTTGACCTACTTTCAATTTGACCCTGTTGCTTAATTTTTGCACAGATTCCAACAATAGCCCAGTTTTTCTATTGTCCAATAGGTGTGTGTGTAAGTGTGTAAGACAGTGAGAGAGTGCGTGTCAACCAGGCTGAGTGTGTCCTGTTTTTGTGTGTATTTATAAATGTCCGTGTTTTTGTTGGAGGAGGACGGGGGGGGGGGGGGTTGTTGACTTGATATCAAAATGAAATAATAGTCTCGTCAATTTTAAATTACTCAGCAAACAAATTGTTCCTTCATCACCAAATTGGATTCTGGCTTTTCCCCAGCAGGACATCCTCTTTTCTGAAGCGAGCACTTTGAAGGATAAGAAGAGAGGCGCACTCAGCTCTTTGTGTATCAGTGAGGGATTCCATTTCTTAATCCAGTAAAAAAAAAAAAAAAAAAAATGTTCATGTTGTTAGTTCACACTCTTGTGGATTGCGAATACTGGGGTGAAGGAAATGATTTCCAGCCTCCTTCTCGCTTACTGTCCTGTCACCTATTTATTTTTCACTAATAAAAGTTCACTGCGGTGGCCCATGGTAACAGTATGGTAAAACACAGTAAAGACGTAGTACAAGCATAGGACAAGCATGGTAAACTGCAAAAATACTGTTCACATTTATTTGTATAAGGGTTCTTGTACTGAGCACAGGGCAAATCAAACAGAACCTGCTATTTATAGCACATACTTTTGTGTAGCTATGCTCACATGACTGATGCTATTGATGCAAGTAGCTTAATCTGTTCCCCTTTCCCTTGTCTTTTTATGATGTTTGCAATCGGTGTGAGTGGTTCTGGTTTTCTGTTGCTATAATACTGAGTTTTCTTTTTGAAACTGCTTTGAGCTTGTTTGTGGAAGCCCAACACTGAGCCGGAAGCAGCAGACCCATTAACTTCTACAGCCTTTAAGCTAACTGCATATTCCAAGTATAAAATATAAACGACTTTCCAAAATGGCTTTAACAGATGAATAGGGGCTGCAATGCTATTGTCAGAGGTAAGGAAATGGATTTCAAATCCTTAGTTAACTCCTTTAGTGGGTTCCAAAGGGAAAAGCAGGCATTGTGGTTTCATAATGAGCAGTGAGAGGAGAGTCTGGAGAAAGCAGGAAAGCAGAAATAAGGAAACGCACCAGAAAGGAGTAGCAGGACTGTTCGACTAAACAGCCTTTTTCCTGTTCTGAACATGTCTTCTGTTCTTCTGAGATAAATGAAGAGGCCAGATGCGTCCAGTTTCTGCTTCTGTAGGACCGTGAGGAAAAACAAACAGCTGTAAATGTGGTCTGAAAATACATGGGTGTGCCCGCAGCTTCTCTGATTGGGAAACAAAAGACACACTGCTGTCTTCTTATCTTCTATACCCAGAAGTTTGGTTTGTTTTGCTCAGATAGAATGATTTAAGTGAGCAATGAATGGGGCTATATAAAAAAACAATTGTATTATATTGCATGTTGATATACAGTCCAGCATTACCCAGTATAGTTTTTCTTTTTAAATATAATAGTTGGATTCATCAGGAGTGCCAACAGCCTGGAAAACTAGACATAGAAAATAGTCCCAGGTATCTCATTGGATACAGGCCTGCTTCTTATTCCAATTAGATTTCAAGCAGTACTCTACTATGCACTACATATAACAATTTAATAAATAAAACCAGGAAAGCTGTAAACATACACATGGTAATGTTCTGTATGCTGTGCTGTGCTATTGTACTTAAAGTCTGCAGCATTTCAACTGCTTATCAACATGTGCCTCTTCTAGTTGTTTGCTTGTATTTCCCAAAGTGATATTAAATGGCATTTTTAATCAGATTTATGACTGTTAAATGGGAGTGATATTAACCAGAGTGTGATTATAACCACAGGGCTATTATCAAGAGCTTGTCCACATTTACTGCCATTATATTCTGTCTGTGATAAAGCATATTAAAAAAACACAGCAAACTATGGTAAACTGCGCTCAATGCCTAGTGACAAGCATGAGAAACTTGCAGAATTACCCTGGTAACCTTTTATAAGGAATTGGCAAAACAGCCATTTACACAACCTTGGTCCTAATACATCATGTATCTTCATGATTAGAAAGCATGATCAATAATCAGAATCCATTAAAAGGTCTTACTTGACCTTTCTTGCCTAACAAAAATCATTACAATTGATTGATGATCATGCATGGTGCAATTTAATCATCCTCTATATGAATCATAAACAATCCTGATTCCCCATAATTTAAAACGTGATTCAAAACGATCAACGACCACCTCTTAACATTGACATCAATATTCTTTGTATCAACACAGCAACGCACCTTTTCCACGCAGTCCTCTTTTATTTGCAGTGTACCCTGTAGTTTGGATTTCAATCACTGTACAGGTCGTTATTTGCTCACTCCCAGTTGAAAGTTTTTGGTTATCTGGTTGTTGGAGTTTGATCTTACTTCCTGATTCAAAAACAGTATTTACTGAACTCTGTAACTCACCCTTGAATATCAAAGACAATTCCCAGAGGGGATACTGGCACTACTGCTCAATCTCTCTCTCTTTCACTTGTCTGACAATCTCCTTTTCATCTCTTACGTATTACATTTAACTATTTCTCCTAAAAACACTAGAAAAAAGGGGAGAAAAAAGGGGAATATAAATATATATATATATATATATATATATATATATATATACACACACACACACACACACACACACACACACACACACACACACACACACACACAGAGAATTCAAAACCAGCAATCAGCTCTATATCCAAGGACGATCAGGATCCAAATGATACTCATCAATCACTAGAAATTATTAATGAAGAAGAAAAATAATCAATTAACTGATAACTCACTATCTGAACAATTAGATAGCATGGTTGAAAAAGTTAGGTATTGTTGTTCTTTAAGTTTACGGAGTGACTTACAGATAAATGTCATAGCGCAGGCATGTCTCTTTTGTGTCTTGTTTGTTTTGCCACTCATGTTGCAGCTCAGATGTATTTATCTTTTAAAGCAAGTTTTTGAATGCTACATAGAGCTAGATTATCAAAGCTACTATCATTAGCGCAGTCTTTTCTATCAGGAAAAAAAAACTGGAAATGAAAAATCAGTTGAGACTAATTCCTATTACTTAAATTTTATTATAATTTAATTCTGAGCGAGGCACATTTCTTTTTCAGCGAACTGAAACACTTTTCTTTGGAAGAGACTACGTTTTAAAACATAATTTCAGCCACAAAGCATGGCACTCTCTCAATGAACCAGGACATTTGAAATATAAGCCTGTTACATTCACCCTCAATTACAATCCACCCGCCTTGCCTACCTTCAGTCTCATTAACCCAAACTGGAGTAACCCTGTGCCCAGGACTAATACCAAATCAGTTGTATTTGAGTTATCCCTCAAGTCATTCTTATAAGTAAGAGGCTTAAACGTTTGACACAGAACCAAAGTTTCATTTGTTAAAGCATCAAACCACACTGAGCAAACTGGATGGGACCCAGGCCAGAACTTTCTAATGGCTGTGACGCCTCCACCATTTTTATTTAATCCAGGCCGCAGTCAGGGCAGGAACCTGTTTACCTAACTATCTGAACTCATGGTAGTCCTGATAATAATTAGTGCTTCATAATTTTACCATGCACAGTCACCTTTTTTTAGAATGTGTGTGTGTGTGTGTGTGTGTGTGTGTGTGTGTGTGTGTGTGTGTGTGTGTGTGTGTGCGTGTGTTTGTAACTTGTGTGGTTTTAGTTGCCTTTAATTGGGTGGATACTTTTTATACTCAATATACTGGTTCACTCTTCAACCTCATATCTGGCCTATTAGTTGAGAACTAGCTCAGAATTAGTTAACCTATTTTTATATCAACTTGTCAAAGTATTGCTTATATATTCTTTAGATGCTCTCCTGTTACAATAACTAAATGTGCAGGAGAAGCTCAGTGGATGCTGTGTGTGTTGTATGCAGGTCTATGGACCACAGGAAGAGGGCCTCTGTCTGTGTGTTGTGTGGCCATGCTGATACCCAGGCAGCTCTCCCGGTAACCTGACCCCCCTAGACCCCCACACCCCCTGGAGATCAGACTTAGCTCCTGCTGGGTCATTCCCCGGAAATCCTTTAAACAAATAAATAAACAGATAAACAAACAGACGGCACAATAGACAGATGGTCACAAGACTGACTTTTTCAAATGAACTTTCTCAGATAATCAAACTGGTAACCATTAGCTGCAGTGTATAAATATATTTGAATTATCATGTTAATTTTTTTTCTTCTTGTTTCCATATGTCATTAGAGCAAAGTATCTGGAGGACGGCTGTCTAAAGGGATTCCTGTCTTCCTGCAGTTAAAACTACCTCTGTAATTCTAAACAGATACAACGTTTATTATTGTGTAGCAGAAGTTTGTTGTCGAGGGTTTTCTCTGTGGTTTCCCATGCTTTTCATATATATTCCATTTTACAATGCTTTTACCACACTGCGCTACACTTTACTGCTCTGCATTAACATAGTAAACACAACTAGTTAACTTTAATAATAAGAGAAGCAATGCCTAGAAACAAGAGAACAGTGTTTTTCAAGTTGGAAGATAGTTATGGCTGCTGAGGTCATTCAGACACTATAAGTGAAGGGCAGGGCTACTGTGGAGAAGTTCAAGTTCCTCATCTATCTGCTCCATTGTCTTAAAGACAATGGAACAAAGACAATGTCATGGAGCTGGATACAATACATCTTTACCAAGAAGGCCATGGTCTTCATCAATAAAGACTTGGAAACACACCAGGCAACATTTTTATGTATGATTCAAACCCAATACTTGCAAGTCAAGTTGAGAATTAATAATATATGCTACAGCGACAATGGAGCCCTGAAGTGATAACACTGAAAGAGACAGAGAATGAAACAGAAATCAAACTGAGGTGCTGTAGGGTTCATCACTAAAACCATGGTTATAATTGAGGTGCAGGGGGTAAAATTGTGTTTGAGCTTTTTTCTGTTGGAGCAACAAGTTTTCAAGCTGTGTGATATTTTCACAAATAAAAATCGATGATATCTTTAAAATTTTCCCTACAACAGGTTGCTTGAAAAGTTGCAGAGGAAATTGCCTGAAATCTACATTGGCTAAAGAGAGAAACAAATTAAAGTCTCCAGGATCATTAGAGTGTCTTTGAATCAGTCATCATTTTTTTAAATCAAGTGCATAGGAAGATCTTCAAACAGGAACCAAATTGTTTTAATAATTAGAAAGAAACAACTGCATGTTCCTGTAAATAGGTTGTATCTAGTTTTATTCAAACTCTGGGGTATGGGTGATTTTAGCAGATTTAGCCTCTGGTCCCACATCACAAAGGGAGAAGGAAGCCTTCAGAGGAACGAATCTGAAGAGACCAGGTCAGCAGTGAGGACCGTGACAAAGTCCCCCCCCCCCCCCCCCCATCAAGCGGACTACCTGCAAATAAAGGGGAGGGTGGGGAGTTGGAGGATGAAGTTGCAAATGGGATTTTGCTGCAACAGCCAGGTGAGTTTCCTTGAGATTTATCTCTCCCCCGAATCTCAGACTAGGCTTAGAAAAATGATTTTATCCCTTGCAGACTTTGTTACTTGCTTCAAAATAGGGCTGTGTGGATAAGAAGGACACCAGAAAAAGAGAAAGGTCTGGACAAGAGTAAAAAGATGTCAGTCAGAAGAAGAAAGACAGTTTGTACAATCTTGGTGGCTATGCAAAAAGGAGCATTTGATGATGAATGTGTTTCTGCGCTGTCCATTGGCATGCAGCAAAGTTCACACCTTGGCACTTTGAAGGCCTGTCGACTCAAAGAGCTCTCATGAAGATGTATAGAGCCAGCCAGGGTTAACCTGGACCCTCACAGAAAAGTCTGAGATAAAACCGGTGCATTAATCTGAAACCATTAGCAGAGCACACTATAACCAACGAAGACAACACAGTGCCTTCTCTGCTGTAATCGATTACTAGTGTGTACTGTGATGCCATTGGTATGGAAACATGTGAAAGTGTTAGCCATTGCTATTATAGTGCATTTTACCAAACATAATTTTTAGGGCCCACCTTCAAAAAATGGGGACCCTTATGCACAGATCGTGTCTGTCTGCTTGTCATACTGGTGAACACAATATTCACCAGACTTGTATCATACACTCCTATTACTCTACAGGTGGACTGCATGTGGCCATAATCTGATAAAATAGAACCTTTCAGGCACTGTGGGATTATTATGTGATAATGAGCACCCTGTGTCTGTGAGGAAACTGGTTTTCCTTTTCGTTAAAGGGCTTAGAGATCCTGATCTCCAGAATGCCTGGTGCTTAACAGGTTTACAAAATCAACCTCATATATTCTTTATTTATTCAGGTGTTGCAGTCAAGACAGTCACATTATTGAACTGCTCAGATGTGTTGAAGCCAGATTCGCAGGATAACGGGCAGGGATGATTAGCTGGGGAGTCCATGCTTCCTTTACTCTGCATGCTCCCAAAGGAGTCGTGTGCTGTAGCATGAGAGGATTTAGAGTCCAGGGTGTTAGTTTGGGGTTGAATTACCGGGTTGCTGTGATTCTATTATCAAATGATTTTTTTTCTTCTCTTGTTGCAGACATACCTACAGAACATTTGAGATGCTACCGGATCTGCCCCTGCCAATGCAAGCCTGAAAGCTGACTCCTGCACTTAAAGTTTCCCCTGGCAGTATTTTGCACTTCTGAATGCCAGATATTGTGCCCAGTTAAACCGTATCTCCCTGCAATTTAATAGCCAGTCAGAACATATTTATGTATATGAGAATAAAAGATGTGTAATGATGTGATATCTATAAAAAAAAAGAAAGTTATGAAAATGGATCAGCCATCAAACAAGATCTACAAAGAGAGAGAAATTAAGGAAGATTACCTAACTGGGAAATGGCCACACCTGTGATAGCTCACAGGGATAGATTTAATCCTTACATTCCCAAACACATCATTTACAGCAGCAGGACTTATGCCCTGCCACATTCCTTAAATAGCTAGCGGCTGATTCTGTAATTTTACTAAGTCATGCAATGCCATCCCGGACTAAAGAGAGAATACTGTCTTTAGCTCTCTTTCTTCCTTCCTTTCTTGCTCCATCTTTTCATCTCTCTCCCTTGTCTTCATTTGCCTCATTTCATTCTAAGCAAAGGTAAGCCTTTCTGGTTTCAATGGCAATGCAGTGGCAACTTGCTCTTTTTTTAGCACAGAGGCCAGAGAAGTACAAAGAAGATGTGACAGTTAGTACACGCTGGGTGGAGCCTGGAAGAGGAAGCATTTGTGATACTGCGCTGGCCATTGAAAGTGAGTTCACACCTTGGCATTTTGCATTTTTTTTCCACTTGCCCACCCAAAAGTGTCATAAGATGTATGCCTTTGAGGAAGCTGGTGTCAACTGTGTATGGTTTTCCTTACAGAGACGTTTGTATAATTGGGGTATAATTTGGATACTATTATATTAACAGTGTATTGACCTGAAAAAAAAGCTATTAGCAGACCACAGTATTACCAGCAATGGCAGTGTGCTTGGTACTGCAATGGATTATCTGTGTATATTGGTCAGTGTGATCTCATCTACATGGAAATCATACTATTATAGCTACCCATGTGCTCCCATTAATGCAGTGTAGAGTTTTTAATTTTCCAGTGATCCTCCAAACTTCCGAGGCAAACAAAATTGAAATTGCTTCTAAAAGTTTACCTTGTGCTGTCTTATTGCTCACAATGCATTGCTTCTAAACACTACCCATGCATAAACACACAGAGACAGTGAGATTCTCATGTTTCGTGTTAAAAGACCATTTTCAAAGACAGTGGTCTCGGAGGAACTTGGAGTCACAAGGTGTTTCCCGTCCCGTCCTCAGGAGACCCCAAGAGGAACCTCAATCCCACACCAGCAGTCCCTAACCCGCCAGCAATAGAGAAAACAGCAGCAGGGCCAGGATGTGATATATTTGGCGTGCTTTGTTGTTTGGCCTAATTTTTCTTGTTTATGTTTACAGTTCAGCTGTGGAGCCAAGTTTGTCTTTTCTTTTTTTTCAGTGCTGTAAATATTTTGTTTGTTTAAAATTTGTTTTTGACATCTTGACTTGATCTTGAGCCTTAACAAATATAGCCAGGCTTTTGTGGCCTACACTCTCAGGCTTCAGTGGATTCGCCTGAGCTCAAACCCCTGGATCAGACTGCCTTGCTGGGGTCTTCCTTTACACAATGGAAGTACTGAATATTTCAGTATTTAAAAAAAAAAAAAAAAAAAAAAAAAAAAAAAAACTTTGATCATTGTAAAAGTTACAGCCATTCTCTGGTTAAGGTTTTCATACAGTTGTATACAACATATAAACAAGAAACATGCATCTAGTCCTCATTTCTTAATTGCCTTTACTAGATTATTTAAAGACAATGTCAATTAATTTGGACACAAGTGGGAAGATGTCCAGAATGGAGAAAGCAGTTTCCCTGCTGTGTTCCATGAGAGAGGATTGGGGCAGTGAAACAAGTTTAATCTGCTCGGTCCCTCTGCCTTCCAATCTGACTGACTGAAAGGGTTAAGAAAACAGAAGATTGGCCAGCCAGCTCACTGATAAACATGTTGAAAGGGGATTCTTGTTTTTCCTCTGACTCTCAGGAAATTTCTAGAAAAACACAACAGAGAGAGCCTTTACTTAAATAAACTACATCACTTCAACAGTCGTCATGTTTAATTCACCTATTGTTGTGCAAAGCCTGTCATCTGCGACAGGAGAATATTCAACAGTTTCAGCCTGCTGTTATTGCCTTTTCTTCCCAGATATCTATCAAGTTATTTGTACCTGTTTTGCGTCTGATTAGTTTCTATAGGATGTCCACTGCTGGGTGTCTCTATCTCCTCTCACCAGCAGTGGAGCCATGGCAATGAGAATAGAACTCCTGTAGGATTCTATTGAGCAACACAGACAACTTGTCTATATTATTTCATACTAGATAGATTCACCCATAATTTCAGAGTGTAAGGCAAAACTATTAAGAAACCAGGAGGCTGATCAACCTATACACTGTCAAAATAAGAAACACCGTTTTACAGCAATCCCATTATAACCCCAAATAAAAGCATTGAAGACATTGAGACACAACACTGGGCCTGATAAAATACCACATTTGTTTTAAAATGGTACCAAGGTACTATACTAGGGTGATTGGTGTGTATTACAGTGCCATACTGTTGTGCCACAATCAGTATGTATTACAAAATAACATGAAACTCTTATCACTACAAATAGCTTGTATGAATGTTGTTGCCCATTTCCCCTTAGCAGTTCACAGAACCATTACATTATTAATTAGTCATTTAGCAGATGTTTTTATCCAAAGCAACTTGCAGATTCTAGGGGATGAACTATACATCAACAACTGCTGCAGTCTCTCACATTAGGATCTTGGTTTTATGTCTCATCTGAAGGACGGAGCACAAGATTAAGTGACATGCTCAGGGTCAAAAACAGAGTGAGTCAGGATCCATGATCTGAACCGGGAACCTTTTGGTATCAAGCTTGTTTCTTTAACCACTGGACCACAAAACCTCCATTGACGTTGTAGTGGCACCGTATCCCTGTTGTAGACGACTTGGCAGTGAAAGGCGAGTGTGCCATTCCATTGTGCCTCCTACCCTGTCCTCCACGTTATTGCCCTCTGTAATGGAGTAGTCATTAATTCAGTACCGTGCTGCTGTTACGGGTGAGTGTCCCACAGCTCTCCCGGCCCTTGATTCTTCACTTCTCAACTGGGCTGCAGCCGACTGCTTTCAGGATCCCTTTGAAGCCAGATCTTAGCCAGTGGGAACATTCACACTTTGCAGCTGTCAGGCATAGGGCTGCAAGCCACACAGAGACAAACAGGCTGACTTCAATAGCACTCCAGCTTACATTATCCAGACATTCCTAAAATATTCTCATGTTTATCATTTCATGATCAAACAGTTTCAACATCGTTCAAGGCCAAAGGCATCTTAAAAACTATTTTGGAAAAGTTTTCTGTTGAGAACATTTCTGGATAGAGATTCTGTTCATTGTAGTACTGGTCTTTGTAATGATGTGTTCAAAACATCTTAGTAAATCATACATGTAGTGGCTTCATTGACTTAAAATAAATTATTTAACAATATTCATAATCACTGCTCAGAAAACAGCCAGGCATATAGAAAAACAGACAGCCCATTTTTTTTTTTTTTTATATGGGAACACAGACAGATAAAGACACATGTCTACACAGGCAGGTAAATACACCTGTCATTACAAACTTTGACTCCCATTAGGTACAGTCCTGTCAATTCCAGCAGATTTTCCCTTGGATTGAATTTGAATTATGGCATCCTTACATTTAAAAAACACCAAATAACAAAACAAACACCAATGTGATAATGATAACTGGCTTTAGATGCAGTGTTACCAATTAATATATAAATACATCATCATGTTTTAATTTGATAGCTGATCAATTAATTGTACATTCTCAAATTATTCAGATTTGTGTAAAACTTTTTTTTTATATACAGTATTAAAAAAATATTTGTTCCAATTCCTTTCCCAAATATTCGAACGGCAGCTGATCCCCAGCTCACCAGCAGTAGATGGAATTGTCAGCAGGGTTTAGATATGCTATCCCAAACTGTTCTGGTCAGGGATCACTACAGTATTAATCATTGGAGCTAAACAAAACAGATTGGGCTCTGGACTACATAAACCATGTTTACTCTAGATACAAGCTAACGTTTGAGCTATGATCCTTGTGCTGACTGATTGATCTACACAATGAAGGGTATACATGCAGACTTTTATAGATATACCACACACGAGCACGCACGCACACACATACACAGACACACACACACAATGATCTTCTTGAAGTTTGCCGGTGAACTCAATGTCATGAGGCAGTTCTGTCAGCTCCTGTATACCAGAATGACCACTTCAGGCAGATCCCCCCTGCACTCCTTCAATACGATCCCCCCTGCACTCCTTCAATACGATCCCCTCTGCACTCCTTCAATACAATCCCCCCTGGCACTCCTTCAATACGATCCCCCTGCACTCCTTCAATACGATCCCCCCTGCACTCCTTCAATACGATCCCCCTGCACTCCTTCAATACGATCCCCCTGCACTCCTTCAATACGATCCCCCTGCACTCCTTCAATACGATCCCCCTGCACTCCTTCAATACGATCCCCCTGCACTCCTTCAATACGATCCCCCTGCACTCCTTCAATATGATCCCCCTGCACTCCTTCAATACGATCCCCCTGCACTCCTTCAATACGATCCCCCTGCACTCCTTCAGTACATCCCCCTGCACTCTTTCAATATGATCCCCCTCCACTCCTTCAATATGATCCCCCTGCACTCCTTCAATACGATCCCCCTGCACTCCTTCAATACGACCCCTCTGCACTCCTTCAATACGATCCCCCCTGCACTCCTTCAATACGATCCCCCTGCACTCCTTCAATACGATCCCCCTGCACTCCTTCAATACGATCCCCCTGCACTCCTTCAATACGATCCCCCCTGCACTCCTTCAATACGATCCCCCCTGCACTCCTTCAATACGATCCCCCCTGCACTCCTTCAATACGATCCCCCCTGCACTCCTTCAATACGATCCCCCTGCACTCCTTCAATACGATCCCCCCTGCACTCCTTCAATACGATCCCCCTGCACTCCTTCAATACGATCCCCCCTGCACTCCTTCAATATGACCCCCCTGCACTCCTTCAATACGATCCCCCTGCACTCCTTCAATACGATCCCCCTGCACTCCTTCAATACGATCCCCCTGCACTCCTTCAATATGATCCCCCTGCACTCCTTCAATACGATCCCCCTGCACTCCTTCAATATGATCCCCCTGCACTCCTTCAATACGATCCCCCTGCACTCCTTCAATACGATCCCCCTGCACTCCTTCAATACGATCCCCCTGCACTCCTTCAATACGATCCCCCCTGCACTCCTTCAATACGATCCCCCCTGCACTCCTTCAATACGATCCCCCTGCACTCCTTCAATACGATCCCCCTGCACTCCTTCAATACGATCCCCCTGCACTCCTTCAATACGATCCCCCTGCACTCCTTCAATACGATCCCCCTGCACTCCTTCAATACGATCCCCCCTGCACTCCTTCAATACGATCCCCCTGCACTCCTTCAATACGATCCCCCTGCACTCCTTCAATACGATCCCCCCTGCACTCCTTCAATACGATCCCCCCTGCACTCCTTCAATACGATCCCCCCTGCACTCCTTCAATACGATCCCCCCTGCACTCCTTCAATACGATCCCCCTGCACTCCTTCAATACGATCCCCCCTGCACTCCTTCAATACGATCCCCCATGCACTCCTTCAATACGATCCCCTCTGCACTCCTTCAATACAATCCCCCTTGCACTCCTTCAATACGATCCCCCTGCACTCCTTCAATACGATCCCCCTGCACTCCTTCAATACGATCCCCTGCACTCCTTCAATACGATCCCCCATGCACTCCTTCAATACGATCCCCTGCACTCCTTCAATACGATCCCCCTGCACTCCTTCAATACGATCCCCCTGCACTCCTTCAATACGATCCCCCCTGCACTCCTTCAATACGATCCCCCTGCACTCCTTCAATACGATCCCCTCTGCACTCCTTCAATACGATCCCCCTGCACTCCTTCAATACGATCCCCCCTGCACTCCTTCAATACAATCCCCCTGGCACTCCTTCAATACGATCCCCCCTGCACTCCTTCAATACGACCCCCCTGCACTCCTTCAATACAATCTCCCTGCACTCCTTTAATATGCTGTGAAAGAGATTTCAGTAAACCTTCACCAACAGAAAGGGAGCCAAAAGAAATGTTGTTCCTAATGATGGTTAATCAAGTTTACAACAAAATATATTAATAAACCAATTATTTCTATTTCTATACACAGCCTTGTAAGGTTTTATAAATTGACCCTGTCATAAATTATGTAATGGTTGTTTTATATATAACTTTGAGCTCACAGTCACACATATATCACACTCCACATTAATACACCTCTGTGTACTTTGTGTATGGTAATACCAAATTGTGTATTTAATATATATGTTATTTTCTCTGATAGAGGAGGCACACCTGTTAAATATGCTGCTAAGTGCTTCTGAATGATCTTGTCCATATGGAAACATAGCCCTCATTGTGCTCTGCACATGGCTTACTGGAGCTGTCTGGACCCCTCTGCTCCACATTGTAAATCTCTCCCTGTAATCAGGTGATTTCATGCTCTGTTGCCCCTGAGACATAGGGGCTGTTTTGTCTGTTTTTGGCCTGCAGGGGGGCAGGCTCTGAATCAGCAGGAGGGAGGGGGAGTCGAGGGGCAGGCAGACGGGGCAAATTACCAAGCCGAGCTGAGAGTGTGAGATAGAGAGGGAGAGAGACAGCAGAGACCAGGTTGAGCCCCCAGGGCGCCTCCTCACTGACGTTGATGTCTCATGAAGACTGACAGCCTGTCTGCTGCTGTTCTGCCTGGATGGTCCATGATCGACATGGTTCTCCCCAGACTCCTGGCCTGTGTCTAAAAAGCCCCTCTTCCTCAAAATTACACTCCACTGAAGCTGAAATAGGACTGAAACTGACAAAAAGGAGGCATTCAGCCCATTAATGTTTGTCTGTTTCCTAGTAGCTGATTGATCCCAGAACTTTGGTTAGTTGGTTCTAAGCAGCAATAACCCACTCTCTGTGTAAAAAAGGATGTACTGGAGGGACCAAAAAAAGAGTCGTGCGACTTTTTCTGATGTCACAAGAAAAGTCACAAGAAAAAAGAGAGACAAAATAACCAGCAAAGGTTAGGTCAAGGTTGACTATCTGTTGGTGGTGTCGGGCGTTGACTGCAATTGACCAGCTGCATTGGGATCAATCACTGTTAGTAGTTTACTTTTTATTCAATGCAACCTAACTAAGTTATGCCACTGCTGGTGGTTCAATGCCACCAGTTCCGTTGGATCACTATATCATTTCCATTACTGGAATTACCATTAATCCAACATTATGAACCAAACATCTCAAACAACCTAGGACTGCAGTTGGCTCAACGTCACCATGACCGACTAAGAGCTTCTTCCATGGACCAATGTCATTTACCTTATTGGGATTATGTTAGCTTTATAACATTGTTCTAAACATATTGTTACTTGTTAAAACAGTATTGCAATGTGCAATACTCATGCAAACAATACTGTAACCCAACAGATCATTAACAAAAGCCAACTTAATTCCAATGAGCAAAAGGACGTTGGTCAACGGTTGCATCCCTTTGTTGGTCAAACAGAATTGGTGACATTGAGCCAACAATGGCTCAAAATAGTTTATCTGGGAAGAGGTTCTGCAAACTCTTGATCATATAACCCTGCACTCCACAATGGAGTGCCTTTACTGGAGGAACAAGTTCTGCTTGCATTTAGCTTGTTTTGAAGAAAAAAACTTGGTTTTTGTGTATGGTTCCTGCCTTCCTGCTCGACCACTCCTCTGCTCTATCACGCTCATATGCAGTGTGGTGCACATATGACAGTTCCATAAAGGCTTCTATCACCACAAGAAGGAAACGACCCCAATATAAGGAAACATTAAAACGCAGGTTTGAGTTGAGCTTGCTTTCAGATGACACGGCTGGAAAGGTTTTCAGACAGCTGTGGTGGCCTGCTTTGATCTCCGTCACGGGCATCAAAGAAAGCTGTAATTTGGCTGACAAATTGTTACAATGCCCATGGAAACAGCAGTCCATAGCTATTCGTTTCAAAGGTATATTTTCTATGTAATGACAGGCACCTGAGAACAAGGCTCCAGGGCAGTAACCCATTCTTATTGTTAATGTTTGCGGGCTATGAAAACAAGTCCATAACCTTAAATATCATTAAATCTGAATAAAAGGTTTTGGTCCAGTAAACAAAGGTCTCAGCTTTTGGTCTTTGTTGAAACGTTCCTAAGGAAACCAACATTGTCAGGAGTGAGAATTTACTGAAACCATGGAAGAAAATGTGTTCTTGGATTATCAGAAATGTTCTTACCTAATCACAATTAATGTAATGATTTTACTAATATAATGACAGCACCGGGGCAGCTAAGAGCCATTGGTAGAATGGTAATATATATTAAACATTTTAATAATTTATGAACCAATATGTACTGGCAGCCCACTGATGTACCACAATACCAGTGTGCTACTGTATCAGGACCACTGTTTAATGTTTCTCCCAGTTATTATTAATATTATTACTTGTTTATTTAGCAGACATTGTTATCCAAAGTGACTTACAGAGACTAGATTGTGTGAACTATGCATTAGCTGCAGAGTTACTTACAAGAACGTCTCACCCGGAAGACGGAGCACAAGGAGGTTAAGTGACATGCTCAGGGTCACACAATGAGTCAGTGGCTGAGCTGGGATTTAAACCAGGGATCTCCTGGTTACAAACCATTTTCTTTAACCACTGGACCACCAAGCCTCCTGTTATACTTTTTTATTATTTATTCTTCTGTCGCCCCCCCACATTCCTCAGGATACTGCGCTCTAGAGCTCTTTCTCTTAATGTAGCTCTTAGAAGGCAAGAGAGGAAGGGGTGCTGACAGGAAAAACAATTGTTTACTTGCACTAGTGAATTTTCTACAGCAGTTTGTATACAATACATGAAAAAACATGAAAAAAAGCCCATCCTGTGATTGTGCATCTCGGCTGGAGGTGGTGCCACCGATCTGGGACACTGGGCCTCCCAGTCCTCCTTTGCTGGCACTGCCTGAATGCTGGGAACCTAAGGCATTGTAGTCCATATGGAAGGAAGGGTCATATCTGTATAATTGTAGCACCAGTATGACATTTTTATACTTACTTGCCGATATATTTCCTCCCCAGGTTTGGCTGCCAGTGATTACTGCCCTGCAGCCATCCATCAGTGCGCTTTCTCCAGGGAAACTGGGGCTGCGGTTCATATCATCACTGCAGACCAGATAACCTGGAGATACTGTCTACTGGTGCTGTGAGCTGGTCCCTTAAAAACCCAAGAGGTTTGTTTAATCACAGAGAAACAGCTGTAGAACCAATTTCTAAAAACACACTTTGTGAAAACTCAAGGGTATTATTATAAATACAAGTACATGTTTACCTAATTAAATGACATCCTTTAGAAACTGTAAATGTTAAAAAAAGATCCCATTGGGTTACCATAAAAATACCAATGTATTACCCTGAAGAACTATATGCAAACCACAGCGTTATCAGCAATGGCCACACAATAGATTTGGAACAAACTCTTTGCTTGACACTTTAAAACTAAAGACCACAGCCTTTTATTTCAAATAGCATAGTACTCCAGTACCATCAATGCACTTTCACTGCCATATGGCATTCCAACCTTCAACAGCCATCAGATGCCCAGTCTGCTTCATCACACCTGTCATTTGCTTTTATTGTGCTTCAGTGCCACTCTGCTGGGGGCCATCTGGTCTAGACAGCTGTGTGCCATTTCCACAGCGTCTTCCTTGTATGGGAAACCATTATAATAGTAACCGAACAAACCCAAGCAGAACCAATAGCAGACCTCAGCCATGTCAACACAATAGATATTGCACAGTGGTCCTGATATGGGAGCACAGCGTCTGCTACTGACATGGTACTGCAATAGATTAGCAGTGTGAATGGGTACGTCTCATTCTGATTCATTCAAATTGACAGCAAAAGCTCCAGACCACAGGCAGTATTTCAATGAAGGAAGATCTTCTTTGCAGTTAAATTGTATTACAATGTAAATGGTGTTGTATAATGAAGCCTCCCCTTGTTCCTTCAGCAAGCAGTGCTTCAGGAAAGGGCCCCCAGGCAGGATGAAGGTTGACTTTGCTATAGCAGAGAGCCACCAGAAGAAACTTTTACTGCCTTTCCTGCAGGCCTCTGTTGCCTGGCTTTTCTGAGATTTGTGGGGGATCTAAAACGTGTCATTACAGGATGTAAACTGACAATGGCACAACTTGTTGATAAGAGGAAACAGAGGTCACTGTCGAACTCAGCTGGGCTGTGCCAATTCAGCAAACTCAACTGATAGCACATTTTGGTGAAGATATGGACTTTTTTTCTTTATGTATTTTGTGTGTTACATTTACTGTTGGTGGTTTCAGGCCATAATATAATTATATAATTATATTGGACCCTCAAAAGCATCACATCAGACTGTTGCTCTTCACAAACATGTCAGTGTATCTCATAGCATTTATACAGCTCCTTCTGATAAAATACTGAACATTTGTTTATCATTACCACTAGCTTCTGTTTCCATGAATTATTTAAGAAGTATTAGGATTTAGTGAACTGTTCTGTGGCTATATCTCCAAACTGATTGCATTAGTAAAATGTTCTGGTCAACAATAAACAGCCTGGACCGGGTGATCTTAGGGTTACCGGAACACTTGGGATCCACAGAACTCAGAACCTTCTGGAAACTTATTTTTTCAACCAAGTAAAAAACAGCTCTGTAAGAGAATTTGCTTGTCGTATTGCTAAAGTAATGTCATATGTTAGAGCTATTTTCAAAGACATTTACAAGTATAAAATTACTCTCTTTTAATCAAAAGGTAAAACAACCCCTTTTTCAGTTACAAAATGCAACAAATACTACCTAACTGTAAATAACACCAATGTTAATGGTAACTATTCTAATTGCTCTCACCAAAACAAGTGTAAACTTTAACAGAAACAGCAGGACTGGTCTTACACTAAGGAACGCATTTTCAAAGGCAAATTTTCTGAGAAATAAAACAATACAAAGTAATGGTAGAAATCAAGCAGGGACTAAACCACTTTGTTACTGGAAGGAGAGGGTAAATTAATGGAGTAGTTTCTAGTTTCATATCACTAAAATGGTTTGGATTTCTAATAAATAAATACAATAATACACTGATCACGAAACCTTTTCTTTGTCACAGTACATCAAAGTCCAGTGTATAGGATGCCGTGTAACACAGAGCTAAAACAAAATGTTGTTTTAACTTGTCAAAATGCTTGTTATCATTGACACTACTCAAATAGTGGGTGAGAATCTTGCCTGGGATCCCTTCCTTCAACAAGAATCAGTGTGGCACACTGGGCTCTGGGCAAGCCTTGACCTGCCTCCTGTCAGTCAAGCACTTTCACTGCTGGGCATTGTGTCAGCACAATGCACTGTTCTTCTTGATAGTGCTGCAATTACCAGGACAATGAGGTGCCCTCAGCAGACAAGGAAGGGGCATCCACTGAATAAACACAATGTGCATAAACTGGGATTCAAAGCCATATAACGGCTAACATGCACATTAACAGGACAATATGAGGACAATATGGTAGTAATATGAAAACATCCCTTCACATAAAGGAACCGTTCTCCCCTGAATAGAGAAACATTAGTGTGAGTGGAGCTGAAGGACTGGGCTGGAAGACAAGTCAGAACATGCACCAGCTATCATTTCACTGTGTCACCTTTACCTGTAGAAACACACTGCACTGTGTCTGAATGCGTGAGAAGTGCACTTTCTACTGTATACTTATAAGAGAGGGCCTAGATAGCACACAAAACTAAATCTTTTCAGTAATAAATGTCTGGGCTAAATACTTAGAAGCACCTTGAAGTGCATAGTATTTAGAGGATAGAGGGAACAGAACTATGTAGTAGTGGGTGTGTAACGGACAGTGTTGTGTGATTCGCTGCCGTTATGGGGTCTGTCCAGTCCCCTGACGGTGAGATGAGATGAACTCTAAAATGACAGATGCAGAAGAGCCTGGCTTTTTAAAAGGGCATGTGGCAAAGTGGTTGATTGTGTGCAGATCCAGGTGATTAAAGAACAGACAGACAATTATAATCCAGGTGAAAAGGTGTGGTTTATTTATTTTTAAGTCCAGTGCCTGATGGCAAAACAAACAGTAAATAATAATGGAGGTGACTAATCCAGCGGTGTGCATTACTTAATTTATAATCCCTGTGTTGCCCTGCAAATAATAATCTTGTTATTATTATACACCCACACAAAAAACAAAATACATACACAAGTCAGTTAGTGCGTGAATTAGTGCTAGTGGTGCAATACAGTTTTATTTGTGACAAAGGTGCAGTGTTGTCCAGTTTCATGCTGGCCCCTGGCGACAGCTCCAGAACTGAGTTAATGGCCTGGTAACATACAAGACGAGACAGTTACAAACAAACAAAAACACAACACTCACGGTTTTCAATAACAACACACTTTTACTGTCCTACTGGCTTTAACACTACAAACCAATACGAAGGAACAGATTACGATTCTCCGTCCCCCTTATATGCTGTCATGCATGAACCCTTGGTAAACAAATGCAGCTGCCTTTACAATCTGCGGCTGCTACATTGTTTCCCTTCCAGGTCAAGATTGACCGACTTCCCAACCCGGGGAAAGAACTGTCAGGCCAGCCCATCCAAAAAAAAAACTCTGTCCTCGCTTAGTACCCTCACAGGTAGGGAGGGAGATTTACAACCAAGGCTCGTTGTATTTCGGTCACAGGGCAGTAAGAGCTTTCCCTTACTAAGCGCACCTCAATCCAGGCCTGATCATCCTGTGATATTTAGTCTAAGGCAGATACACCCAATAAATTTTGTAGTAGCTTTGCGATGTGGACTATTGCCCACTGGGGGGGATAAGATCAGACAACAAAACTAGTCACCTAGCATATGTCTTTCTGGTCTGTATTATCAAAAACTTGGTGGCTGTGCAGAATTCTTGGAACTATAAATGACTGAAGCCAGGAAAACAATGTGTTGGCATTCTAGAACCAGGGATGTTCACCAGCTGTATTCTGTAAGTTCACAGAATGTAATAGGAGTAAGAGTTGTTTGAGGTAAGAACCCTACACCCCAGTTGAACCAGGCCCATAATGGGCATAATGCCTCTGAAATCAATCAATCAATCGATCGGGCAATCGCTTATAACTGCACTACAGATGGCATTCTTTAATGGTGCTGCTAATGTAAGGTTTTCTGAAACAGATTGCCGTATTGATGTCCTTGCACAATAATTACAAATCCATTAGAGTCAAGGGTAGCCCATTACACCTTTCAGATCAGTCGTAGTTGTGGTTCAGTTACCTGACTCTGATCTTAGTAAGCTGCGCCTGTATTCCTAAATAAAAGTGTGGTTTTTAGCTTGTGCATGGGCTGTTGGACTACACTGTCTCATCCAGTGGTTATAGAGGGTATAGGTTCCACACTACCCGTGGTCCTATATATCTCCCCTCTATATACACCCACATACACACACACACATATAGAAATGCATGTGTCTCTTTGTATATATGTGTCCATTTGGCAGCCATTTTGAATCCAATTTGAATATAAATTTGAAATCTGGGATAATAGAATTTGCATTGAAATTAGCATTTTTGCTTTAGCGATGGATGTTGAAGAACAATACATCAATTGAGTGAATGTAAACCGTACGCATGTCATTGCCTTTCACTTCTATGAACTATAAAGGACAAGATTTTTTTATGCAATGGTGAACCTGTGTATATCTGGGTTATCTTTTCAAGTATATTATAATACTTGTTCCACAAAGATTGTTACAAATAATCATGTTGTATTACTCTGAAAAACCCCTTCATAGGAGGCTGTGTGGGGCAGTACTATAGGAGTCTGTGTGGTCCAGTGGTTAAAGACATGGGCTTGTAACCAGGAGGTACTCAGTTCAGATCCCAGCTTAGCTACTGACTAATTGTATAACCCTGAGCAAGTCACTTAACCTCCTTGTGCTTGGTCTTTCAGGTGAGATGTTGTTTTAAGTGACTCTGCAGCTGACGCATAGTTCACACACCCTAGTCTCGTATCTTGCAAAGCACTCTGTGATGGTGGTCCCTTATGAAAGGCGCTATATAAAAGTAAAGATTATTATTATTCATGATTAATATATGTTCACACCATTGTGGCCACTAGGATACCATTTATCTATAGGATATTCTTATACCAATGTAGCTGCCCTTGTGTTATGTTGTTGTATTAGTGCCACTGCATTGCCATTGAAGATCTTTTTGGCAGAGCTCCTACCTGTGATTAATCCAGGTGGAATTAACCAACACAGTGACTGAATGCTCTTCTCTGTAGTTGGAACAGCTTCACATCCTGCCTAAATAGACACATCAAAGCTAGACGAGATAACCTTACAGAGGTCTAAGCAATTCAGTTTACAAGGCTAAACCTTAATAGCAGAATTCCTAATAGATGTCCGGGAATAATGGCTGGAAGCATATCCAAATTATATTACTAAACTGGACTGGTGGAAAGGGCAGGGATTTGCTGGCATGCCCTTGCAGTGTTTGATGCTGTTGATTTTGGATTAGTGCCAGTCTTCAATTAAGCATCATTTCCCCTGTCTGAACCCTGATCTGGAAGCTTAGCAAGGACACAGTTCCAGTGCTAAGGGTTGAATGGCTAGTAAACCCTATCCCTAACCCTAACCCTAACCCTAACCCCACCAGCCCAGCTCACTATAAGGAAACCTGTCATAGTTTTGGGGCCATCCATGTCGTGCTGATATTAACCTCAGCAACATTGTCTCGATGTCCTGGGTTCAGAGTTCCTCTGGTGCTGGTGTGTAATGTAGTATGAATTTTAATTAAAAACAATATATATTACCACATGGATCAGGGGCAAGGCCCCTATGCTTTGGGCTACAATAAGCAATGTGGAAGGCCAATCAGAAACTGTATAATGGTATTATGCTCCAGCTCCAGTAGTGCTCTAACTCTGGTGTGTTGAAAAGGACAGTGCTCCACTGTCAGTGGTGTATGTATCATGTGCAATGTCTTTCTGTGGCACTGATGAGGTGAACTATGCCTATTCTATGCCTTAGCTCGAGAAGCGTAAAGGCCAGTACTGTGCTCCCTGTGGATCCCCCAGTCAAGATCAGCAACTCAGCGCTACCCGTATTCAAAACAGGAAGCTCCTGATTTCATGACTCACTTTGCACTCCATGCAGAAGTGCCTTTACTGGAGAATGTGGCTGTATTTTTGTGTCAAATATATATTTAGAATGATCTTTAACATATTTAAAATGCATCAAAAGGAGGGAAAGCTGACAACTGGTCTTCAGGTTTGTTCCTAGAGTTTACTATCACATTTACCATCAAAAGACCCTGTTAAGTGAACAGCATTTTAAACTGCTATATACATAAGCAGATTTAGCAGACATGAGGTGAGCTGTGCATCTTCAGCTTCTAGGCTTTCCCTGGGATCCTGAGAAAAAGGTTTTTGACTCGAGAACAGTCCTGTTGGTAATGTCAAACTGTGTGTGAAACTCTGCTGGAGAAACTGCCTGTGGAGAATAGGATGAGGGGGTGTGGAGGGGAGGAAATTCTAAGAAAACAGGAACAAAAAGACTTTTCACTGCACGAGAAGGGGTTGCAGAAATATAAACAAAACCTCTTCTTGCTGTGAAAGGCTGCTGAAAAATACAAATCTAAACCACTACATTTTAAAGCCTTACTGCTGTATGAACTAGAAGGGGAACTGTTTTGTTGCAGTACATTTTTTAAAAAAAAGTCTCAAGTAAATACCTCAGGAAAACTTTACATATTTTCTTTTACAAAAATAAAGGTTTAAACTTATTACTGGAGAAAATGGTTTTTGAATATAGTCTTAAACATGGTTTAAAAAAAATAAAGTTCAATGTATTACATCACAGTACATGACAGAGAAGTAATTCCTGAATTGTATATTTCAGTATAAAATATTCTCGGAATGCACATGCTTTAAGTTTTTAGTGCGAGGTTATGGGTTCCAAAATTCCCCATTGTAAAATGATGAACCCACAATGAGGTTGATTAAATATGGATAAGACTCTATCCCATAAAAGTTTACTGCAGGAAAATGTGGTATAATTCTAGTTAACATGTAATAAAGCTGTGTTTTAAAAAAAAAACAGAGTAGAGAACAATACATGCCTAGTATTGGAAGTGGCAAAATAACTTTATAAGGAAGAAAACATTTGTAAATGCTACTATAGTGTATAACCTGCATTGTAAAGGTGCATTAATACAATAGATTTTTCTATTGCGTGGTCTCCTACATAGTCTAATATTTGCGTTTATACACTGTTAAAAATATACTGCAATGAGCCACACAATATTCTTTTTACTTATAAATATTAAAATAAGAAAAAAGTGTATTTTCTTAACTTTTCGTACACATTTTTTACGTGCTGTGATGTGGAGTTCACAAACCACTGCTGCAAGCGCTTGCCGGGCTGTTTAGCTCCAGATAATCTCCTACGAACCCTGCAGTTTGTTTGTTTTGACCGTCCTAATCTACTCCTGGCTGTGTCTACAGTGGTTTTTCAAAAGCGTGACATGGACTTTTCAATAAATCCTCAATATCTCAATATCATAATTTATGGGATTTTTTTGCTCAAAATTCCAGTCCTTTCTGGGGGGAGAGCGGAGCTGAATATATTTTCCAAATTTTTGCATCTATTGCTAGACAAGCAATGACTCTATATTAGCTAAAACCCCGAGCTCCAACAATACATCTCTGGTATGAAAAACTACAGGAAATGTACCTAATGGAAAGTTAGGATCTCTGCACATTATCCTGTGCAGAGATCCTGTGCATGGAGCACACAGTACTATTCTGTTAGCATAAATAGCAGTTCCTGAGTACTATCTCTATAACAAGTTAATGTGTGTAATAAGATAATCACCCATAACTATAAAAAACTCAACAGTGGTAAACTTAGAAATACTAAAAGAAACGTAACAAATCCAATGATAAACATTTTGACTTGAAGACCTTCAGAATCTCTTCAGTGTTTGAATTTGTTTAGTTTATTTTAGTATTTGTTGTAATACTGTACAGTGTGTTCTCTTAGTTAAATGCCATGAGATATACAATAAGATATACAATAAGAGACACACTGTACTTGACACTGGTTTGTACCATTGTGCTACCGAGGACTACTATTGTAACATCATTTGGTTGGACTATGTCATTTTAATTTCGGTAAACCCTTATAAAAGTTTCCCATAGTAAAAGCATAGCAATGGGAAGTAAAGCACAGTGAAAGCATGGTAAAGCATAGGTAAGTATTGTAAAGCACAGGAAGGTATGGTAAAGCCTATTAAAAAACCTGGCATACCAGGGTAAAAATACCATGGAAAAGTACCATGGTAAACTTTTATGAGAGAAGTATTCCAAGTCTAGTGCTAATCTGTCTCTGGGAAAACAAATGATTAGGAAAAAGCCACTGCAGTGCTCCCAAAGAATTGCAAACATGCTGACCTCAGCCCCTTGGTCGTCCCGAGATCTCGATTGCCCCATAGAACTGTCTGCCTTGCGTAACTGCAGGTCATATCAGCTGCCTTCGATACTATCAACCACTCTATACTCTTGTACAGACTAAAATAAGTTGTTGGGATAGATGGTGTTGTTCTTGATTGGTTGGTGTCTTATCTGTCGGGACGAACACAATATGTTAAATTTGGTGAACCTTTGACATCTACATGCTGCCCCTGGTGAGCTCATCCGCAGACACAGTGTTCACTTTCATTCATATGTAGATGAAACACAGTTAGATCTGAAACTGAATCCTAACATGTCTTCTGATACATTAGTGCTTACCAAGTGTCTTGCAGACACTGAACATTGGATGTCTGCTAATTTTTTGCAGCTAAATGCTAGTAAACCTGAACTTTTGCTTATTGGCTCTAAAACACAATTGATATCTTTCACTTTTTTTTCAGCTTAGTAATGGTAACTATCTACTGCAGCCTTCAGCTCTATAAAGAGCCTTGGGGTACACATAGACACCACAGTGTCTTTGGCGGCACATATTTCTTCTGTTTTCAAATCCTGTTTTTTCTATTTACTGAAGATCCCCAAAGTTTGATGTTTTCTCTCTCTCACTGATGCTGAGATTTTGATCCATGCATTTGTCACCTCTAGGCTTGACTATTGTAACTCCCTATTTGCAGGCCTTCCATCCAAAGCAATTGAAAGATTACAAATAGTTCAGAACGCAGCTGCCAGAATCTTGATAGTACGAAAAAGTACCACCACATTACACCAGTCCTGGCTAAACTTCATATCGAATCTCTTTTAAACTACTTCTCCTGAGATCGCTCTCTCTTATAGGTCCTGCTTATCTTACTGAATTACTTTGTCTTTACCGATCCTCCCAGGCTGGCCTGCTGGTTGTTCCTGATGTGAAATGGGTTGGTCTCGCTGGCCTTTCCTTGCTCCCTGGCTCCTGTGCTATGGAATGACCTCACCATTGACATCAGCTGCCAGTCAGTCAATAGGTTTAAAAACAGATCTTCAGACTTATCTGTTCGGTCTCGTGTTTGGTTAAGGTCCTTGAGAAGCTTTTATAGCCAAATCTGGTTTTTGTTGTTATGTCATGATTTTATGATTGGTTTGTTTATTTCTCTTTTAGATGTTGTATTTTTATTTTATTTTTTTTAACTGTGCAGAGCATCTGGAGAAGTGCAGGTCTGCACATGATAAGGCACTATATATAAATTAAAGTTGTTGTTGTTCTTGTTAGAAGTATTCTTAAATGCAGTTTCATAACAATTATAATATAATGCAGCAACAATTATATTTTTAAAAAGAACGACAATATACATGGTAATGGTTATGATTTCAGTTACAGTTGAATCGTGAATCAACATCCATGCAGTTATACAGTATTATGTAGTCTTTATGAAGGTTAACCAAAACAACTGGTTTGGTATACTTTATTGTGATATTAATGATTGTTTTGTTGTTTTTCTGATTCATTTGAAAATAATTATTGATGGCTGTTGTGGCTAATAATTAATTTATAATTACAAATTAAATGATGAACTTGCATTTAATAAGATAAACAGGTGAAACAATATGAAGTTGTGACACTAAATTAATTTACTAATAGAAATAAGAAGCAATAATAATAATAATAATAATAATAATAATAATAATAATAATAATAATAATAATAATAATAATATTAAACAGATTTGTATTTTTGTATTGTTTGTTTTAAACTATTGGAATTCGTATTTTCTGAGCCAGCTTGTTTGAGTGAAATGTCCAATATACAATGTGCATGTAAATAAAAAAAAAAAATGTAATCAATATATTTTCTTTTATTAGTAGGGGAAAAGTCATGATTGGCCAGTAATAATCGTCAATAGAAAATGTCTTTATTTTCACAACACTAGAACACATGTGGCAGGTCTGAGGGGAGCTCTGCATGCCATTTATTAAATTGAGACCTATCTGGCAAGTCATCAAATCCTGGGTTTCCACTCTCTCCTGTGTACACACCATTGCAACCACAACAGCCAAGGGGCTTCTTCACGATCCAAGCAGTTGTTTTCTCCCTGTGATCACGAGGACCCCTCTATTGATGTAAGGAAGTTGTTTTGTAAGTTGTATGTTTGTTGTGGGGAATAAAAGCAAGAAGGTCAAGAAATAACTTTAATAATCACAATACAAATAAGAAGATCACTCAGGCCCTTGCTTTTTCATTTCCTTCAGTGAAGTCTGTGAATAAGAAGGAAAATAATGGAACTCTGAGTTTGCAGACTGAAAAAGTACTCCACTTGTACTCAGATGTGGGTGTTTAACATAGAAAGAAAACTAAATCAGAGACATTTTGCAGTTGCTGAGAAATTTTCAAAATAAATTATTTCGGTTCATTGAAGAACTTCTCAATGTGCGTTAAGTTTTGCAGCACTAATAGTAGTAATGTAACCAGTCTTGTAAGTAAGGGATTGAAAAGGCTTGTGGTTTTTCCAGTTCGGCACCACAGCTTAGAGTGCAAGGTGAGTCATACCATCAGAAGTTTACTGGCTTGAATCCTGGGTATGCTGAGTTGGCAATGTTGGCTTGAGCCCTATGGGGAGTGTTGCATTGCCCTTTGCATTCCCGTGGGTTGGGGTGGGAAATCGTTTTGGGGATAGAGGCCTCACACTCTTGATTCATCTTTTACATTGGTTGGCTCTTGAGCCACATTTGGTTCTTAAAGCTCCAAAATATGTCTCCCTTGATTTAAAGACTCACAATTCACTCATCAAAGTGAAGAAACACATTGTCTAAGTGTTTAATGAGTGCAAAAATACTCACGCAGTGTGTAGCTCACTTAAAAATATTTCTTACTAATGTTTTTTTTTTTTTTTTTTATGGCTCTTTAAGATTTCTCTGGTCCTCCATATGGATCTTTTTATCAAAAAGTTTGGAAAGCTCTGGTTGAAAATGTTTTTTTTTTTTTTTTTTTGCAAGTTAAAAAGCCAGTGGGGTTCAGTTCAGCAAGTTGTATAATCTGTGGGAACAGTTCAATTTCATGCAGGTTTCTCTGGTTCCTGCTGTTTATTTGGTGTTTGTTCCCATGGAGACCGCTAATTGGTTCTGATCTTGACTCGACCTGGAGTTCTTCACTTCCCAATGTGACTCCTGAGTAAGCAGAGCCAAGGATCATAATGGAATAATAACCGATTGAGCTATTACTCATTCACAGTACATAAAACTAGGGAACTGTCCGATTAGGTTGTTGGTGCCACTGTATTGTTTAGGATGAACACAGTAGGAAACTGTTTCCTGTCTAGCAAGGCCCCAAGCAGGAAGTGAGCCATGCAGGACCCTCAGGAACCCCGAATAGTGAAGGAACACTGTAGTAGCCTCCTGAGGTCTCCATGCAAGGGGAAATGAGGCACTGCCTTGAACAGATTTAAAGTAACACTGCAGCAATAAAGCATACGTAATGAGTAAGTTTAGTGCAGTGTAAACCTGGCAGCATACCTGCTACTGTTATTATATTTAATTTCTTACATAAAACCCTCCACCACAAACAGGACAAGGAACTCTATTTGGGAAACTTTTCCTGTCCAAATGCTCCCAGCTGGAATAGTCTGCCATTACATCCTACTAAACTGTAAGCAGTGATCCAGCCAATGCCTAGGGACTCATTGGCTGAGCTTGCACTCCTTTGCAAAGTGTACGTTATTTTGATGAGGTAAAAAAACAGGCTGGGAAATTTTCAACAAACAAAATGTAAGATCATTGCCAGCAATAACCCGCTAGAGTTGGAACAGATTAGTGGTCCTGATACAGTAGCACACAATGAAGCCAAATTCGTTATCTTTTTCCTTAAACTTACCTTCAGTGTATTATTACTTTCTTAACTGACCCTCATAATAATTAGAAGTTCAAAGTAACATATTTTCCACTTAATTTCACCATAATTTCCCCTTAGTTTTTGTGCACTTTCTACTAGGCAATTACCCCTTAACTGTGGGTTCAAGGGGTGTTTAAGAAGGTTATCAGGTGGTTAGCTTATTTCCATGCCTTAGTTGGTTTAACTCCCAGCCCCTTCCCCTCAAAACACCCAGTGTCTTTCCTTATGAAAGTTTCCTATAGTAAAAGCATAGCTAAGTGATTAAGCATAGTAAAATCATGTTGACGCATAGGTAAGCACTGTTAAGCTCAGAGAGGTATGGTGATATAAAAAAAAAAAATGGCAAACAACGATAGACTTTGGAAAATGCATGGTATAATTATGGAAAAAGAATGGGAAAACTGCAAAACCACACAGCATAAATACCATGGTAAAGTTTTATAAAGGGTCTTCCTCATGACCCTCTTTCCATACATTTTCAACTTACTTTAAATACATTTAAAAGCAAATTATGGTAAATAAATTAGATTTTAAGGGATTTTCATCTCATAGACTGGTTATCTCCAAACAATCTGTCTACTTTGTTTCTTCTGGTTATTGTTATGAGCCAATCAAAACTTGACAAACCAAACCTTGCTAGCCATCATTGACTCCTCAGGTATAGCCAGGAATCAGCTGCTGTCCGATCCCCAAGTTGGATTAATGGATCTGAACCTATAATCCACCTTTCCCAGTAAATAATTGAGGCGTGAGAGAACCTTGGAATGCATGTCATGCCTTGGCTTGGTATGTTTGCAGAATCCAATCCTATCTTAATAAACACATCTCCTGTGGAGTGCCTGGCTGAGCCTGTGATCACTCTCATCGGCATGACAACAGGGCCTGTTAAACCAAAGCTCCCCACAGCCACTTACTTATTACTTGTTATGAGCAGTTTTCAAAAACATATTCAATTCGTCTTCAACCATGTCTGTATTTGAAATTGTGCAGATGAAAGACTTTTCACCTCAGGTGACCTGCTAACATCAATATATTACTGTATATTTATTTTCTTTCATTTTCATTGTTTATTTTTTTAATTTGAAGTTTATTCAACTTTTGAACACAGTCTCTAATTCTTACTATTTGACAAGTAAAAAGTCATATACTCCCTGGCAAACTCACATCTTTGTGGCAGGAAGGAGTAATGAAGTAACTAAATACTCTTGCTCTTTGAAAAGTTGCCTTTGTGTTTGCTTCAGGTCGAAAAACAATAACTCTATTTTTTTGAAAACTAAAAATGAATAAAAACATGTAATGGTGTAAAACTACATGTAACAAAAAAACAACTAGAGACAGGTACATTTTTGTTGTGAGCAATTCCTTGCAAGTTTTATACTGTTAAATGTGTTGTATTGTGTTGTATTAATTTCAGAAGAAAGTTTGTTGACAATAAATGTGAATTGCTCATTAAAAAATAACATATCTTTTCAAATAGACTGTACTGAATTGCCACTGGTTTTACAATGTGAGAAATTAAGACTGTTGCATTCTATACAGCAGTTATAGCTATTATGTGATAAGTGCATTGGTCTTTCCTTGATTTGAGGTCCTCGTTTTTTATTGCTAATCTATCACTGGAGTCTTCATGATGTTTGTTTATCCAGACTAGATTGCATCTTTTTTATCGCTGGTTGTCCCAATGAAAATGATTAGCAGAAAGGTTAAGCTAATAAAAAATAAGTAGACAAGTGTTATGGCTAATGTCTTCCAGTTAAAGGTATTAGCTTGAACATTGATCTGCTTGACCAAGTTTTACCTCAATATATGAATATGAATAAGGGGTTCCTAATTAAAGGATGAGGAGGGGAGTCCCTGCGAGGTCAAGTGAAACTCGCTTCAAGGCCAGCGATTGTGGACATCTGATAAGATGGCTACTCTGTGAGGAATGGCAGGTCTCGGGTTTCGGAGGACCCTGACGGGTGAAGCACACTCATTTATCAGAGACAAGCACACTGCGGGGAAGAGGAGGTGAGAGGTCATACACCTTCTGAATGCAATTAGCTGAGTGGAAGATAAACACATTCGCTAGAAACCTGTCCCTGGTAGAGAGCCTTGCAAGAGCAGGACAGACTCCCCAAGCCAAGGATTTACATCCACACCCGCTTCCTCTTTTCTTTAGATCGAGTTCAGAGCTAACCTCAGGAGGACTGGAAAGGAGAAGGGGCAGTCAGGGAGAGAAAGGAGAAGGTGGCCAGTCAAGACGAGAGTAAGGGAGGATTGAGAGGTGAATGGAGCGAGGGAGGACAAGGTGTGAGGGAGAGAAGTGGTGAGGGAAGGAATTGGGGGATAGAGGGGAAGAGATGAGAGTTGAGGGTGCAGGAGAGAGGTGGGGGAGAAGGGGTAAGGGAGAGAGAGAAAAAATGGGGGATGGAAGGAATGAATGATGAAGGGAAAAGGTTGAAGAAGAAAGAGAAATGAGGGAAGGAGAAACATCATAAACAATCCCATTGGGATACCATTATAATACCAGTGCATTACCCTGAGAAAACCCCAGTAAAACTATTAGCTGATCACAGCATTACCAGCAATGGCAACAATAAAGAGTTTCAATAATTTTATGGTCCTGATACGATACTCTGGTATTGTGGTACAACAATGGATTACCAGTGTGTATTGGTTAATACCACTTGAACAAATATTGCACATTGGTACAAAAATGGTACCCAGCAAGCAAATCATATCGTTATATATGGATGCATACTGTTGCAAAATGTTCCCACTGTGGTACCATTCTGCCCTTGTGCTGCCATTATTCAAGGTTCCTAACCTGAGCTCCAGGGACCACTTTATGAGCAAATCCCAGGTGGTTCCTGAAAAATTTCTAAAATCTACCATTTCCACACACTTAACCTGATACACTACATATAGCACAGTATATCAACAAACAAGCTCTCTGTCTCTTAACATCAAAGTAGTTTCTATTACGCTCCAATCCATTCGGAAGATAAATATTAAATATTTCTCTGCTGGAGTTAATTAGTTACAGCTGAAGGGCACCACTGTTAGAGAACCACTGCATTGCCACACTGTAACCAGCATTACCACTGTAATTTGCAAATATATGTTATTTGATGGATTTCAGTGCACGCTCGCAAAGCGTTACAGGGTCACTGTGGCTTGAAAATGAGCTGAGCAAAGTGTTTCTCTTCGATATTTTTTTCCTTTGATATATGAAAGTTCCTTCCCTCTCGCATGTGTAAAGGAAACACAGAGATTTCTCTCTCAGGAAAGATGTGTGTCTCACTACGATTCCAATATGTTTCTATGGACTTTAAAATGCTAGGCTGTTACCATTAAACCAACTACTGTAAATAACGCGAGTAAATTTGACCTGATACAAATTAGCATCTCTCTTAGATTTTTTTATAAGAAACATTCTGGTAAATGTGAAATTTGCAAGAAGAATTTAGAGACACTGAAAACACGTGACTCACAGGAAAAGCAGTAGTTGGTTTCTGAGAAGGAGAGCGTGATGTTTCCCCGCTCCCTCCTCCTCAGTTTGTCGCCCCTTCTCAGTCATGATCTCTGCTTTTCCTATTACTCACATATTATGTCTCTGTGTTCCTTCGTGCAACCTCTCCAGGGACTTAAAAATGTACAAAAGCACTTGACTTGTTCATTAATCACTATGAAAAAATGTGTGTTTACCATAATATGTGCATCTTTCATATAGAAAAATGTGAGAACTATGAAGTGACGCTAATTTATATTAGTTATTGGCCATTTACTGATACAAATGTGACAATGACAGTGATTATGTACTATCTAAGACCAACAGAAATGAATGATATGAGGCTGCCATTAGGAGAATAGTACACCTTTTTCACACTTTGAAATCCTGTCATCAATAGTATGAACAGATAACTAACAATGCTTGGGTACAATTACCTCAGTAGTGCCATTGTGCAATATTTCTTCCAAATGCTCTGTGTTGTCATTGATGGGAATCCTTTCCTATAATTTACTACACATTTACCACAGTGTACGACCTTTTCATGAGTAGTGCAAATGACCATGCGTGTGAGTGAAAAGCATAACAATCATGAGATGACGTGCCAGGTGGATCATGACTTTTCTCACACAAATTGGCCAGTTGGCCTTCTCAGAGCACAGTTTAGGTTGCCAGGCTTTTTTTGTCATCTGTCAACAAGGGTTTAATGCAAGCCACACAGCAATGCAGCCCAAGCTTGTGCAGAATCCAATGGAGCAACATCAAGGGCCTGTTTGTGGCCTCTAGAGACTGGCTAAGCTATTGCTTGCTCTGTATGTGGTGTACAGCACTCCCATGTAGGCTACATACTGGTGTGTACAAATGTTCAGCCACCCCTGTGTTCTGTGACCATTCCACCATTCAGATTGCCAGGGTATCATTACAGAAACCCATTTTCCGTGGGTAAAATAAGGAACAAATATCCTAACCAGTCATTCTGCGGTTAGAGTAAATTTGAGCTATTGGACTTCTTACTTATTAAAATCTTTGATCTATGGCAATGATCCATTCAGGGACACCGATACATTTATTAATAGGCAAGCAGTCTGAGAGCAGTAAGACAGGTAACGCCTTCCCATAGACATCCTCCATTCCTGCTGTCAAGCCAATGGCTTGTTTTTCCCAACAACGGATATTACAAAGCTACTGTACCCTGGAGGCAATGGTCTCCTTCTGGACTCAGTATGTGGTTACAAATGCTCCATGATGTGAACTATTACCACAGGATCACAAAACCCAATGCAGCACTCCCTATGAGACCTTAGCCAAGATCGGCAACAGGATTCGAACTTTGCTTGACAAACCCTGCAATCCAAGTGGCAGTACTTTCACTGAGTGAGTCAATGGGGACTTGATGTAATGCTTTGAATTATGTGTTGTGCCTCTCAAGAAAATCTCACAAGGCTATCCCGTAGAGCAAAGCTTGTAATAAACAAAGTTATATATGCAACGAAAGTTCCCACACTATAAAAGATCAATGCTAATAACTAGAGACTCTTCCCCCAAGGACAGGGAAGTCACACAAAATTACAATCACATCCTTGCCCAATATCTCTGCAGTCAGAACTCTGAGTGCGGACAGTTCAGTAACAGGCAGAACTCTCCCTCCCAGGTACTCTTACTGTTAAAGCTCAAGCAGTGGCAATCAGGAGATGTCATCTGTGTTTTAAATGCTGCAGATCTTGTGCTGTACTCCCATTACATCACAAACAGCAGGAGAAACAGCTGCAGTTACTCCAGCACATGGGGCCCTAAGTTTCCACAGCTGGATCTTCAGTGCAAACACACTGGAGGGTGTGGTATACAATGTGACCGCAACAGGCGCTAGCTGAAAAACAAACCCAACTGGAACAGTCTATGAGATATGAAAACATACTGTAGAGTATTGCGTCTACAAAAAGAATGCATTGCAGCCGAGTGAAACATTGTCTTTAAGAAAGAGGGATCTCTGGGACATACCCATTCTTTAATTTGTTTAAAAATAAATACCTGGCCTGCTTGTAAGAATGATTTTGCAACTGTCTTTGTTTAATACTTTGTTTTAGCCTTTAATTGTTTTCACGCTCGTTTATCGATAGCTGGCTGAAGGCTTTGCTTTATCCTCTCATGTCTGTCTATAAAAGTGGATTTATAGCTGGATAACTATAGTATTGAAAGATCAAAATAAAAATGACTTGAATGCTGTCTGGTCTGGTTTTATTTGCTTAAAAAATCAAACCACCGCATGAATGCAAAAACAGGATGCTTGTAAACCAATCATCTCACCGCCTGTGTGTGTGATTTATAGCATGTTTATAGCAGTGTTGCTAGCACGCACAGAAATCCAGCAAATAACATGTATTATACTTGTCTGATTTAGGGTAGACAGGCGTACAGCAAACAGAAATGATTACCCGTGACATGACCTTGCACTGCTGAATTCCAAAAAAAAGACAAGCAGCCACAGACGGTGCCACACCCACAACTGAATTTGTTTTCAAGATTCATTTAGAGGGACAGAAAAAAAACAGCAATACGCTGTCATTATTTTAACTGGCAACAGTTTGTTGAATTCTCGTTATATATAGAGGAACATGTTTATGCAGTATTAAAAGTACTGTTGTTTTTTTAATATGCATGTAACCACTTGTCAGTAGCATACTTCAGTGTGACAAAAAAATTGAAGGCCATAACATATATCAGCTGTACAGAACAGTGTAGAATTAGAGATACTAACGAATAGTTTAAGGACAGTTGGGTAAGTTGCATTTAAATGTCATTAGGTAAGCAAATGAGGTGTTGGTATCATGGTAAAGTATTTTTAAATGACTCCTACAGTGTGTGGAATAACTTCTTGTTTTCTTAAGATGAATGTAGACATAGAGACGGACAGATGGACAGACACCTCTATAAATCCCCACAATCTGCGGGGCAAGGCATTACCAGACACCTTTATAATACCTCTGTGTCCCCCTTAAGAAAACCATCAGGACACCATAACATCATGGATAATGCATTTGGAACAAATGAAGCACTATGGTCCTGATATGGAGCGGCTCAGCAGTGTTTATTGGTTCATATCATTGGTATATTCTAATATAAAAAGTGTAGCCATCTTTGTACAACCATAGTCCTTTAATACAAAACTATTGCCTGTACTGCATTGATCAATCTATACTTTGCATGGGTAAGCCATAAGCTTTTTAGAGCATTTTACAGCGCCAAGAAATCCACCAGGATTGCAAACACCACTTGTCCTAACCCTGTCCTTCCAAGGGGCTCCTTTGACTTAATGCTAATAGACACGAATCAGCTTGCATTGCCATCATTGACTGTTTATTCTTCTCCAGCATTCTGGCTTAAAGTGGTGTGTCATCTACATATTACTGTTATGTGTGTTCTATATAATTCAGAACTGATTTACCATAGTTTACCATGGTTTTTTGTGATCTTTAATATGCTTCACCATACCTCTCTGGGTTTTACCCTTCTTTCACTATACTTTATTACACTTTTCTACACTTTTACTATGCTAAACTTTTTGTAAGGTACAATAACATTGCGCTGATAATTGTTTCTAGTGTAGGAGGAACAATTGTAGCACAAAGGCAGCTGAAATGGTAAAAAAGAATCCCAACACATACGAGTGGCTTTTTGGTTAGCTCTGTCCACAAAGTGATTGTGTGAAATGTTAGTGTGCGTCAGCGTGTTTCATTTATAGCCAATACGTCTCTGCTTCACCACATAGCCAGAACACACCGCTCCAGTTTCACACAATATTCACCCACATTTCTCAAACACAGTGGCAGCTCTCATATCTACAGCCTTTCAGAACCTCACACCAGTCTCGTGTGTAACCAGAAGCTCTGCAGTCTCTGAGTTTATCTGCATCTCATATTACTAGGCTGTGCATTCAATACCTTCACCAACTTCACACAGCTAAGAAAATACTTTTAAAAAAATAGTAAATTAGCTACTTGCAGAACAAACAAATTCACAGAAATTCAAGGTTATTTAAGTAATTATTCGTCATTTTTCTTAGTAAGTAATTTTACAGTTTAGTTTTGGAGATTTAGCCAAGTCACATATTTTTAATCTTAGTTTTTAATTAGTTGTGTTAGTTTATGTTGTGTTTCTTACATCCACAGGAGGACAGGTTATTGGTTACACTGTGGTGTACCTTATATACTTAGAGATGCTTATATAAGAATATATTAGTGAAGATCATTCATTCCTTCATTCCTGTACCACGAGGTGCAATTAGCAACACATTTATGAATCGAATATCAGACTGGTAACAATCAACAATAATCACTGCATCTCTACTAGATGCATTTGCATTGAAGATTATTTATTAAGGCTGTTTGAGGGCGCTGAAGAGTTAATGTGGTCAGAGAAACCCAGTGAAATATATATATATATATATATATATCCTGCTTTTCATTTGGGGGTGCTGCCCCTGCGAACACAATGACAGGAACTCAAATGTTTATCTGGGTGAGATAAATTAAAACACTCTGCTTTAACAAGATCTCATTAGGGTTCTGAGTGCTGTTGCAGATTGCGTCTGGAAACGGGCTTCCTGTTTGCCAGTGATCTCTCTGCACTCTGTGCTGACTGTCCTCCACATGCCAAGGAATGGGACTCATTATAAATGTTTACCATATGGTTAGCATAGTTAGAGCCTAGCAAACTGAAGAATAGCATTAGATTATTTTTTGTACAGCAGTACGCACATTTATTAAAACACCTCAATATTGTCATTTATATCCTTTATATACCTACCTGCATGAAAACTGTCATTTTTTTAATATACATTAACTCTGGGTGTGAGATTTTATATGTTCGGTCAGTAATCAGTGATATAGAAACAATAGGCACTCATGTGAAAATGTTAAACCACTTTGTGCTTTAATTAGGCATCTTAAACAACTCTGAAAAGTATTTTACCATATGGGGCAATGTGTTCCTTTTCTCTTACTAATTTTAATTAATTACATGTGCGGCCTATTAAAGTCATCAATTAAATTAGACAATCACTAATTTGCCTATTTTGACAGTTTTCAGTTCCAGTGGGTTGATTTCATCTGCACAACAAATCAAAATTACAGAAGCAATGGGGTGTCTAATAAATTTGCACACTGCTGCATGCAGTAATGTTAATGAGTCTACAAGTCACCTGTGGAGGAAAACCCCAGCTGTCTTAATATAGCCTTAAACTGCACTAATTTATGCTACCCTTTCTTTGGTTATTACACCAGTCTTCAAGAGCGCTTGATGACTCAACCTGACCAATGCTCATTTTAAAAACATAGATGCATGTTTCATTTGCAAAAGATCTATGGAAACAGCGCCTGGTTACCAGGGGAATGTTTACTCTGCAGTTCAGTGTTTTGCCCAGGCCAAGTTTAATAATTCCTGAGGCTTCCAGGTGATGCTGCGCAATTATTTCATTCATGCAATGCTGTGGATTTTAAAGTTTGCAGTTCCTTCTATCTGCACGGTTATAGGAAGGGCAGATGTTGTGAGCTGAGGTTGAAGGAGGTTGTGGGGGGTATGGAACTGTATTAACTAAACCAACATGTGCTGTGTTGAACTGAACCAGGGCACATAAGCGTCGCCTTGTTCAATTTCAATGGTTGCATTATAACTGCATGGCTATAATCTTAAGTTTAGCAGTATAAGTACATGTTTGAGGATATATCCACATGGTTTGCATTGGATTTGTGCTGTTATTGCGTAATAAATCAATGCCTATCTGTGCTTCCATTGGCTAAAACGACCTTGAGTGTTGCATAAACATTTCTAAGGTTGTTCAGCTTGCAGTTGATAACATCTAAAGCATAAAACCCTACACCACTGCAGTCAGAATCAAGCATGATTTTGGTATGGTTAGAGATGTATTCTTTCATCTGTTAAGGGATGAGGCTGGGGGGGGGGGTCTGTTGATGTTTCTGCAGCACAGATCAGTAACTCTCCCAGCTGGTGCACATCAGTACACTTGGGTTGGTTTGAGTCTCTCACTGGTTTGGGTTGGAGTGTCGGTTTTCTGTAACATTACTCAGCTTGCAGCTAGGTGTTGAGAGAGGGGGAACACTGGGAGCCTTGTGGCCCCTGGAGACCGTCTTATCTGCCTTTCCTGTCTCTGGGATGGATGGGCCCCCCCTGGAGGTTGCAACACTGTCCAGCGTTCCAATCTCTGCAAGACCTCAACATTGTGTCATCTTTGATACCTAAAGGCTGGCCCAGCTCTCTTTGATTGAAGAGATTTACCATGTTTCCACTGTGCTTTATTACACCTTGCTATGCTTTTACTATGGGAATCTTTCTGTAATGGTACAATGACTTTGTGCTGATAATTTTGTCTTCTGTACTGAGGTGCAATGGCAGCTACAATGGTAAATATGTTTTACATGTATCCCACTGTATCAGTGTTACCAAGATCACTGGTTATTCTGTGACATGTTCATCGTTCAGTGGAACCCTCTTGGCAGTGGAGGAGACCACCCTGTGCTTGGTCCATGATATCAACTGTGGGGAAAGAGGGTTTAATGGAGCTGGTCTCTAAAGAGTGGCTAGGATTTGTAATCAGAATGTAAAGAAACTGGTTTATTGCAAAACAGGATCTGTTGCATCTCACACGGTGTGCCTATTTTGAAGTATTAAGGACATTTTTCAGAAAGGAATAATATTGTAACGGTATAGAACTAGCAGGAAGGAGCAGCTAAATTATTGTTCAGAGTAGTTTCTTGCTGGTTTTACACCTTTCAAATGATTTTATTCCTCTGTGAACTTGTTTTTGCCTGGCATTCAAAACAGGTAAATTATAAGCGCATCACAAGCAATTAATTATTGTTGGACGTAATATCTATTCAAACAAATTAAACAGTTAACATTAATTAGCATTATTATAAATCAGGCATGAGAAATCAACCAGTCACCGTTCAGGATTGTCAAAATTCCAGAACATCTTATCCCTTGCATAGAACATACAGCACATTCTGGAAGGTGTGTAGGGTGCTTCTTATTATACAGTAGTATCCACATATAGGAACACCTCCTAAGAGAAAACTCCACCTAAGGGAACACCCTTGTGGTGAAAAAGATTTTTCCCATTGTAAATGCTTCGGCTAAAGGAACAGGAACTTCGCTTAAAAGGACACCATTTGTTGTGTTTGTTCACAAAGGATACAGTACTGTTTTGTAAAAAAGCATCACTGGGAGAGTGTCTTGAGGGACACTGATTGGTTTATGAAATCTTTTCAGAACCGCCATCATATCATTGCCTCGTTTTGCATTCTGATTTCCACGAGGGCATCTCATCACTACAAAATGGCGTGTAAACAAACGACAAAATGCACCGCTGTTTCTCTTGCTTCAAAAAGTTGGAAATTGTTCGAGCTCTTGAAAAAAACCAGAATCAGGCACGAGTCACCAAGCAATTTGGTGTTTACCGTTCTGATGAGTTGCTTCACCATTTTGTTAAATAACGTGCATGTCTTGTATATTGCTGCTGCATTTTGTAACGTGTGTAGGGGTGCTGTGTTAATTTTGTTGGACAGTTAGTTTATTAACTGTATGCTGACGCTCGCCACATAGGCTCGCATTGGGTTCTTTCTCAGCACTCACACACATCAGACATTGATTTTTAAAGCGCTGTTGCGCTATTTTATTTTTACACAAAAAAATAAAATAAACAAAAACAAACACCTAACTTCATTCAGAGCACTAACTAAACCTTGTCAGGAACACCCTAACTATAAAACAACACACCTGGCTGTTTACCTGTTAAAATAAACGCAACCAGAAAGCTTTACACAGTACCTTTTTATTTTATTACAACACATAGTCAGGGCTCTTCAAACAGCAGAGACCTCAAGCAGACTGACTGCTAGCCTTAAATATTAGCAGTTGGCTCTAATTTACGATAACGAGCCAACTGTCAAAACAATAAAAATAAACATGCATTTTACATGTGCTCTGGCAGGGAGGCTTTTAACTCCCTCCCTGCCCTGTTACATAAAGTTACATTAACCCTAAGTAAAGCCTATTATTTTTGCCTCTGTCCTTGTGATGGCCCGAAACATGACAAGTAATACACATGTATTTATTTATTTATTTATTGATTCATCTTGTGTCTGGTGGCTAACTTCATCTTCGAGAACTTGTTTCCCAGGGGGTGTTCTCTTAGCCAGAGACGAGTGTACATCATTAAGCACAGTTTGGGTAGTCAGATCCGCTTCTCTCCATGAGAGGACATATCAAACACTAATTCAATTGCAATGTATAATCCATGTACATACAGAGTCCACCTCATCCCTGTCCCGAAGACCCAGTCCTGGACGTCCCTCAAGCAGAGCCTGGCAGTTGTGCTGAACTATATTACTGTCATATGGACTGAGGTATGTAGAGACCACCACCTGAGCCAGAGATTCAGGCCTCCAGAGGCATGACAGGCTTATTAAACCAGATGTGTCATAGTGTTAATGTTCTTAAAAATAGCTGAAGGTAATTCCTTATACAATGAGGGAAACGTGCTGGTAACAGCATCATTAGAACAAAACTTGGCATTATTATCATTTGAGGCATTTTCTTTGGGCTAATTACACTTCCTCCCCCAGCTGAAATGCTGATAACAGATCCTGAATCTGTGTCTCTGTCTCTGTGCGCTCACAATGAGAACTGTACCATGACGTCCTGTTCTGCTGTGGTATCAAAGAGTCTATGAATCTTACTCAAGTGTGCAGGACAGGAAACACTGTCAAACGCCAGCCAGATGCATGTTTTTGAGATGATTTTCAAAAAGGGTTACTTGTTTTACAAATAGTGGGCCAGTAGCTGATTTTTTCCACAGCCATATGGGCCAGGCATGGGGGCATAAGGGATTTGTGCAATACAACTGAGTTACATGAATTCATGCAGAACAACTTGAGATTGGGCCATCCCCCTCAGACTGATGAAGTATGTTTCTATCCCTGAATATATCTGAAATTCAAAGACATGCAAAAGATTTTAATGAGCAATCCATTCAACAATGGTATTTGTTTGTCTAACGCAAAAAAACTGGTTGGGATATTTGCTATTCATTTTACCCCCAAAAAATGGGTTTCTGTGGTGACGATTGCCAAGACCAATGCCGAATTATGTCAGAAAAGCAACTGTACTGTTGTTTTACCATGCTACCATTGTCCTTTTATATAGAGTCATTGTATTGTGCCCCTATGCCACTGAAGATCATTGGTAAGGTGAGGGGAAGCAGCCTCAGGAAGGAAAGCAGTAGGCATTGTAGCAGCTGGCATTGGGCTGGGGGGTTGAGAGGGAAGGAGAGGGGATCTCATATAACAAAGACAGGTAATAATCCCTGCCCTTCCTTCAGCCTGACTGACTGGGGTGAATAGGCCCAGGTGTGCACAGGCCTGGCCAGCCTCCCTCTCTCCCTCGCCCAGGCAGGTACCCTCAGGCTCCGAGCACACACGCAATTACTGAAACTATTTACTGTTTCATTTCACAGAGGACGTCCAGTTCATTAACAACACTTCTTTGTTGTCAGAAATTCACACCTGCAGGTCGTATGGATTACCTGAGCGCTAAACCAGCCAGAATTGGGAGGGATTTCTAGATAATGCAATAACACCAGCTTGAAGACCCAGCCCACACCTGATACTGGGGTGACCCCATTTTGAAAAGTAACATTTTTTACACTTTAGACTGTTTGTGACCAGGCTCCTCCCATCATGAGACACTACAAAGTGAAGTCAATAGTGCGCTCTTCGATTTGAGAACTGGAAACTAGGAGACAGAAAGAACTACCTAAGTAGTGCCTTGGGCATTTCATTCCAGGCAGAGTTGTTGTAACTTACCTCTTACCTACTTGATATCCTATTAAAAGAATTGCAGCGAACAAAATAACGCCATAAATCCGTTTTGTGCTTCCATTACCTACAGCTATCACAAATGTGTAGATTTGAATGAAACACATGTTTTAGCAAATATGTACTTTCATTTTAATAATAATTTTTATTTTTATATAACGCCTTTAAAATAGGATATCTGGTACAAGGTAAGTTTACCCTCCCCAGCAGTCACTTCTAAGCTTACTCTACTCATAAGCAATGAACTCCAGTACTGTAATCAGTATAGGCTACACGCTACCAGACAGATATTTCATTTTTAAGTTTTCATGAAACTCCTTGTTTATTCTGTATGCAGCCTGACATCTCCACCCCATTTTCTCAGAGGGAAGTACACATTTCTAAACACACAAATAATCTGAATTTCTTATCTTCACTGTTCACAATTCATGACAAAAGCTTTTAGAGCACAATTACTCTGTATTTGATTTTATTTGCATGTCGTTTGGTGGTTCTTAGCACTCATTTCATAAACATCTATGGCACAAAGTCTAACCAACCATTCACTAAGAGAACAATCTCATATACAAGGAAAATCATGGAGATAATCACAGCTAGATCTAAGCAAAGACAGGTAATAGCTAAGCAAATCAAAACTGGAAGACTGAGGAAGTCCACGTTCTTCTAAACTAAACTAAACTAAACAAGACATCACAGCGCCACCACACGCCATCCCAGGTACTGCATGTTACCCCACAGGCAGAAATTGAACCTGTGACCCTCTCACTGGGAGGTAACCCTCTTCTCCTTCGTTCTGCACCCCAAATAATAATGAGGCTTGAGGTTGCCCTTGTGAGAGGTGTGTGACCTGGAAAGGTACAGGTAATATGTGTGCCTCTAGGGCAGGGTTTATAGGTAAATTGCCCCCCAATAAATACCCAGCACATTCTTTGAGGTGATAGATGAGTTTGACCTGGTGTCTTTTTGTTACTCCCCATCTATAAACTACACCCCAGTAGAGTGTGTGTCTGTGATCAGTGGCACTGGAACAATTTTTAAAGTGGGGGTGCTGAAAGCCATTGAACAAAACAGTAACCCCTGTATATGATGGAAGCCATGCAAACCCAAGGGGGTGCTGCCATACCCCCAGCACCCCTACTTTCAGAGCCCTTGTAGGGATCTGTTGCATTATGGAGATTGGGTTTCTGTGCTGTTTACAAATGACCAGCTTGGCTCTCAGCTCACTAGGCCCTATGCCAGGGAGAGCGTGTGTCTGTGAATGTGAGATTTATTGTGATCTCACTCCGGATTCAGACACTTAACCGCTACTCCTGCTGATCTCCGTTTGACATAAACTGCAGACTAGCACAGAGCACAAGTAACCATTTCCACACTGAACATGCCTACCAACACCTATCAGCAACTCACTGGCACAGAGCACAGGTAACTATTTCTAAACTGAAGACGACTATCAGAATATGAGCAATGCAGGATCTTGGAAGACTGCTAGGTTTCAAATACATTACAGAACGTCAAATTTAAAAAAAACAAGAAAATGAAGAGATTTCTTGTAGGGACAAACTAGACTTTTTTTTTTTGTCTCCCATTTTGCAGGCCAGGAAACGTCTGCCAAAGGTCTTCCATTTGAAATGAGGGGCTGAACATTGAAGGAGCCATAACTCACTGTGAGGGTGCTGAGTGGGGCACTGTGGATCTGTTTCCTGTGGATTGTCCGAGAGATACAGGGTCACTCAGAGACAGACAGGGCAAGAGTAGAGAGCTAGAGAGGGCAGAAAGGAAAAAACAAGCAGACACAGCAACTCACTACACAGCAGTAAATAACACAACTTCCTTTTTATTGCCTTGTTTCTAGAGACCCACCAACAGATAATAAAACAAAACCTGTGCTAAACCAATGAAACACCTCATCCATCCACTGTGATGCATGCCGGAGCTCCAACGATACATGGGAGCCAAGTCAGATATCCTGTTTAAGAAGCAGTGTCATTTCACTCAGCAGTGGGATTTCCTTGCACAATCAAAGCTGTATTGCACAGATTGATAACATTCTGCCCCCCTCTGTCCTGCTGGAGATTAGATCATATACTGTACATGTGGCTTTCAAAGCACTGCAAGGTAAACAGCTTGATTATGGTCTGCCTCCAGTTATAATAGTTTCAGCAGCCCTGGGGAGGGTAATAAGCGAGGGTAATAAGCTTGCCCTTGCATAGGTGGAAATAGGAACCCAATTCTCCACATATAAGAAATGACCACAGCCCTCCATGAACGTTAATGAATTATTGTTTTTATAACAAGTACAATGCATGGACAGGAAAGCATGCTTAAACTTAGTTTAGCAGCTGCATTTGGAGATATACTTTCCTTAGATCAAGCTCTGCATCTGCATAGCAACATGACATCATCTGAAACAATGCGTTTCGCCCGGTCCTCCTGTCGTTGGATTCCTAAATGCATGCAAAACACAGGTTACCTGCAACTCCACCTCTCTGCAGCAGGCTCTGCCCCTAAGCAATCATGATGCTCAGCTTGCTGGGAGAAAGGTTATCCAACCGTGCTGTCTGCAAATCCTTCACCTCATTGCACACGGTGGGTAGTTAAAAAACACAACGACCTGGAGACTGACATCAGGAGCGGGACCCACACAACTGTAAAAACCTGCTATACTCCAGGTAGCCTGCTGAGAAACTGCTACTGGCCCAACCTAATCATTTCTGTACAATATTACTATATGATAAATGTGTTCTAATTGTAACATAAGCAGTTCAAATAAATACATAGGAAGGAGGCATATACGATTTGCACCAGGTCATTTGTGTACATGGAGATCCTAAGCATGTTTCATTTGCTTGGTTATTAAATCTTTGCATGGAACCCTAGCATGAAGTCCTAACTCATAACCTGAGCTGATGCTGTCCTCATTGTGTTCAGAGTGTTTTTGTCCTTTTCAGATTGTTTTTGTTTCTAGAACTTGGTTAAATGTTTATTCAGCTCCTATTGTGACTGGTCATCAGAGTGATGACTCATTAAGAAATGGTCACAAATTGCAAAACAAATAAACACATGTCTTCTAATTCAAAATGTTTATCTAAGTTCATTACAAAGCAGAGAAAGCCATTCAAATCCCTGTGTATCACCCTGAAAAACCTTCTAGCAGAACCACAACATTACCAGCAATGGCAACACAATAGACTTGAAACACATATTAAACAGTATTTTACTGTATAAACAGAGAAATCTGAGAATAGGCTCATAAATATATTAAGTTCCATGTAATGCAAACTTTCACTGGCGCTTCATCAGTCTAGCCCAGTCTCTGAGCACTTCCATCTGACAAAACAATACCCTGACAATCATGGAACCTAATATTACAACAATATTTATATTACATAAAGCAGGCGTCTAAATACAATACCTCATAATAACCCCTGATGAGCCCTGATTAATATCTAGATGACTATTGTGATAACAAGCTGCAGAATCAGGGCTTTGTATGGGTAGGAAACTAGAAAACCATACATCCTGAAAAATAGGTAGCAAGAAAGCATGTGGTAAGTAATCTTTGTTTGCATGCCATGTTTTTAGACTATTTTGCACTTCCTGGGTGAGAGTAGAATTGTCCCCACCCCTCAGGGCCTTCTTTCCTGCCAGTAACCAAGCAGCTTCTTTCCCTAATGACTGACATGCTTTGTAGCCAGTAACATGCTTTGACCCAGAAGACACTGCTGGAGTGAAATGACCTAGGAAGTAAAGCAGTAACAGACTTTCTGGAAAGCAAGGCTAGCAAACTGAGATCTTTCTTTAACCTACTATAGTACCAACTGGCATGACCTATAATGAAAATGCATGTTTGCTGTAATATGTGTTTCTTTCAAAACTACACATTCCTAATCCTATATAGTGGAAGAAAATGCATGACTGGTACGCTTGATGAAATATTTGTTAGCTACAACCACTTTAATTTGAGTGGGTCCGGGTTCAATTTATCCAAGTAGGGAAGCTTTGTTCCCTTACTTAGTTTTATTTTGAAGCTGTGAAAGATACAAACAGACAAACATGAGCAAATGCCAGCAACAACCAAATGAGCAAGATAGGCTGAATGGCCTCCTCTCGTTTGTAAACTGTCTTTTCTTCTAATTGTGGCTTATTATAAGTTTTCTCTAGCTCTGTCTTCATCTGTCTGGAAATATTATAATGCTTAGTACTCAACAAACATCTTATTGTCATTCCACTCATCTGACACAATTGCCTTTCAACTTGGTCGGTTCCACCTGCTCACCCTCTCTATATATACTGTGGTTTGCAGAAGTATTCACCCCCTACAAATAATGCCACATTTTGTTGAATTACAAATAATTTATGCACAGTTTTTCAAACAAACTTTTTTTATTCAAAGTTGTAGTGGTTAAACTGAACACTTATATAAGGAGGAGGTTAAATGTCAGCAAAACTTGTAAAGAACATGTACAAAATGAAATGTACTGGTTGCATAAATATTCAGCCCCTTAAGTCAGTACTTGGTAGAAGCCCCTTTTGTAGCAATTACTGCTATGAGTCATTTTGGATAGGTCTCTACTAGCTTTGCACAGTAGGATGGTGACATTTTTGCTCATCCTTCATGGGAAAATTGTTCCAGTTCTGATAAATTTGTTGTGGATCATCAATGGACTGCAATCTTCAAGTCTCGCCATAAATTTTCGATTGGATTCAAGTCAGGACTTTGACTGGGCCACTCAATAACCTTAATTCTGTAGTTCAACCACTCCAGTGTGGCTTTGGCTTTGTGCTTTGGGTCATTGTCCTGCTGAAATGTAAATTTCCTCTCCAGTTTCAGAGTCTTGGCTGACTCAATCAGGTTTTCCTCAAGGATTCGCCAATACTTTGCACCATTCATTTTCCCCTCTATCCTGACAAGCCTCCCAGTCCCTGCTGAAGAGAAGCATCCCCATAACATTATGCTGCCACCACCAGTTGGGATGGTGTTGACTGGGTGATGTAACGCTTGGAATTTAGACCGAAAAGTTCAATTGTTGTCTCGTCTGACCACAAAACCTTTTCCCACATGTTGCAGTATCATCCACATGCTTTTTCACAAACTCCATACGTGCTTAAGATGAGGCTTTTTGAGTAATGGCTCCTTTCTTGCCACCCGTCCATACAGGCCAGCTTTGTGTAGGGACTGGTTTATTGTTGATGTGTGAACACTGACTCCCATCTCAGACACAGAACTTTGCAGATCTCTCAAAGTCATTGTTGGCTTCAGAGTGACATCCCGAACCAGTTTCCTGCTTGCCCGGCTGCTCACTTTGGGAGGGCAACCTGATCAGGGTAGTGTCTGGGTGGTAAGATGCATCTTCCACTTCGTAATGATGGACTTCACTGTGCTGAGAGGGATAATCAGAGCCTTTGAAATTTTCTTGTACCCTTCTCCTGCTCTGTGCCTCTCTACCACTTTATCCTTGACTTGTTTTGACAGCTCCTTGGTCTTCATGGTTGCTTTATTGGATCACTATGTGAGTTGCAGCTTGAAAGTCAATATACCCGAGGGAAATTATCTACAAGTTAAACCACTTTGAGTACACACAGGCGGAAACCATTTCACTAATTTTGTGACCTTTCAAACAAATCATAAGCACCGGAACTGTTTTAGGGCTGTAGTAGCAAAGGGGCTGAATACTTATGCAACTGAGATTAATCTGTTTTTCTCTGTAAATCTTATTTATACTCTATATGCATTTTTTAATTTATAAATGTGGAGTAGTTTGTGTAGATTCTACATGTAAAGTCTAATTTGAAAGCATCGTGGAGTACACTCAGGTAACAAAATGTGAAAACTTTGCATGGGGGTGAATACTTCTGCAAACCACTGTATATAGAATAGAGCTGGGCCAGAGTTGAAAGGTCACATTGTCACATGCTTTGAATGGAATGTCTGTTCAGTCAAAGGGAGTTAATTTCAAAATTTCAAAACCAGGTAAAAACAGAGCAAACTGATAACATAATATTAGATCAATAGAATCCAGAAACACTCACAAGGACCGCAAATGTACAAAAGGCAAAAGTAAAGGCAAGAGGAATAAAGAAAAAAAAAGACTAACCCTAACTCTCTACATTAGTGTGCAAACCCATTATTCACACCTCCTGAGGCTGATGTTGGTGTAAACTTTGCTCCCCTATGTGATTTTATTTTGAAGCTGTTAAAGATACAAACAGACAAGCATGATCGAATGTCAGCAATCATCTCCTGTTGAGCTGAGCTGAGACTCGGTAGAGCCCGGCCAGAGACATACACAGTAATAGAGACTGCTGGACCACAAGCAAGAGGGGGTCACATAGTACAGAGAGCACAGAGAGAGCTGTGCCTGAGTGCTGCAGTACAGTAACTATGGAGCTTTTAGAATTGATTCAAGGTGATTTCTTACAAACACAAGACTTAAATAACTATTTAGTTAACTTATGTTAACTCAGTAAGGTTGAAGTGATGCCTGCGCCTGTAAATCTGAGAATGTTTGCGTTTGAGAGTCTGCACAGAGCTATTTCATAGTCTTCAAGAGCTCTGCCTTCTTGTTCTGAGATTTATATTCTTGGGGAGTATTGGCTAACTAGAGGATTTGTAACAATGTCAAAGTGCAGTATACAGGTGTGGGGAAGTTATTCTAAGATTATGTAATGCTCTAGTTAGACCCGTTCTAGAACGCTGTGTCTGTTTTTTTGTCACCTCACTGCAAAAAAACTTAAGAACTAGACTGATTCCATGACCTATGAGGAAAGGTTACAATAATAAGTCTTTACAGCCTAGAAGAGAGACATGAAAGAGGAGATTGAAGTTTATAGAATCTTAAATGGTGTTAATAACCCAATTCACAATTCATAGAGAGAGCATATGTAAAAGCTGAGTAAAAGCAAGTTTAGAACAGAAGGCAGGAAGCACTTTTTTACACAGAGTTAGAAATGCATGGAATAGCCTACCAGGTATAGCAACATCTAAAAACACTAGGAACAAAGAAAAAAAAAAAAAAAAAAAATTCTGTCCAATAAAATCATCAATACCCTGCTGTTAGGAGGGGGCAAATGGTGTCTCCTCTCATTCCCAAACGTATCTTGCTTTTAACTTGTTACCCTTTAAACACATAGTTTCCCTTGATGAGAAAAATACAAACATGCAGACTTGACTGCTTTTATTCTTTGAAGCACAGTTTGTGGTCTATAGAGTGGAAGGTTGTCTGTGGGCATGGGAATCACACGTAGGTCTTCAAAAACCAGCCCAGGACCTTCTTCCAACCCTGTCCTAATAACTGAAGCGAGCAGTCCGTAGTCTAAGTCTAATTGTTTAATTACTCAAGAAAGCAATTAGGGACCTGGCTGGAACAAGGTCCTGGTTTGGAATGGACTGTAGAAGAATCTCAAGTGATACCTCCACCTCAGGGAGTTTATTAGGGGTGTCAACACCCCGCGAGTATCAGGATTAAGGGGTGTCAGCTGGATGGATTTACTGCTGCTCAAAAGCCAGTTCAATTACAAACAGGTTTAGAATCATTTTGCATTGTTTTTTTTGTTTTTTTTAATGGTAAAGCATGGTAAAGTCTAGGTTAATGTGTGATATGATGTCAATAGACTAGGCTGGTAAAATGCCATGTTCAGATAGAAAAGGGTCACACTTTTACTATTGACAGGGCCTCTCCATAGGAAAGAGTGCAATGAAGCTGCCTTGGGACAGGAGGCAGACCAGTGCAAGAAATTCACCCCCTGAACAGAGACCAGCTGTGGGGTGTGAGGGGCTATTAAAGATAAACATAGGGCCGTCAGCTGAGATAAAGCAGGTTTAAATAAAGCAGGGCGACTAATTGATACTAATTAAGAGTTAAACATTCCTGGGTGGATTGAGAGGAGATAGGCCTTCCACTTGTGTTTGGAGACATCGAGTGTAGAAGCAACAGCCACAGTAAAATAACACTTGCTAGGGGTTTAAGCCCCTCCAGCCCCCAGTGAACACTCTCTCGTCATTTAATCTGCTTCAGAAACATTAAGAGCCTTTCCCAGGCAGGTGTTAATTAGACTCTCCTGTCCCTTCCCGCATGTTGAAAAGCTCTTTGCATTAGACTGCAGTTAGTTTATGGGAAGCTAGACTAGACTGGGAACAGACGGCTGGAGCATACTATTTCATGGCTGCTAGTTGCCTTGCTGCTGATATACCAGCTCCGTAATCTCCCTGCATCTCAAGGCACCCAGGCCTCATTCTTCTGGCCACTTTAACCTTCCCAGTAGCTAGTCCTTCTCTGAAAGGCCATTCCTCCAGCCAGGCTCTACCTTTCCCATAGGGATTATTCTGTCCTGGGATAGAAGGTGCAGAACTTATTAAACCAAAGACTTTTACATCTTGTTTCAAAAAACCCCGATTAGCTTTAATTTTAGGTAACATTAGTGCTAATAAAGGTGTGTGAAACCAGATATTATTTTTAATTCTCTTGCTTCTTGTATATTTGGTTTTCTCTGCCTGTTTAGCAGTTTTTTTGCAATAACTTACATTGTATAAAAGTACAGGTATTTCTGTGTCCTGTGCAAACTGCTCTAATTCACTGTTAATAGTTTTTAATAGTTTCCATATTAATTCAGTATTTCAGGGGGGCCAGTAAGTCTATAGGATGTTGGTCTTATAAGAGAGGTTAACAGAGGCTTGATATCTTGGGCTGCAGATGGTGGTCTTAAAACGGATTACAGCCTTAATATTGCGGGTTACTCTTTAAGTGCAGTATTAAAGCCACATTAAACCTAATTTTTTAAAAACAATTCAGATATTTAATGAGCAGTAAGCATTTATTCATATTATTCACCTTATTCAGACAGGATCTTATCAGTCAAAGTAACTGTACACAGCCCCTACCTCTACACTGGTGACAGCTTCACAAGCACTTTAACACAATATTGCCCTCTGCTGTCAAACTGGTCCGATTGCACTGAAAAAGTGACTTTATACAATGGTGAAATTAATGACTTGAAAAAAGGTAAAGCTTAATAGAAAACATTTTAATTGTTCAATCCATTAGTTGGTATAATTCAAAGCCTCAGCCTTAACCAAGCAATTGTTAACAGTTATAATCCTCCATCCATCTGTCTGCATGTGATACATTTTTCATATAGAATATTCTTATTCTATACATATTGTTGACATACATGTCATAGTCATCAACCTTGGGGGGATGTATGGTACTGGCATACTGGAATTCCAGAAAACTCTAAAGATAACAATCATATCTGATGTCTTTCAACAGGGATAAACATTTTAAGCACAGGCTATGAAAACGCGCTTCACAGCACCTCAACCAGGAGATTATATATATCCAAACACTGACAGCACTCACAAATTGACATGAGGTGTACACGGAAGCTCAAGGAATTCAACCCATTCTTCTTGTAAAGCGTTAATAACAGCTACATGTCTCTCAAAGTAAATATTACTCACAGTGCATTGTCTGCTTGAGTTGAAACAAGAACTTCGGGAGCAGCTCTGTCGACCCTCTTAGAGTCTCTTTGGGGATTTCTTTGCAGGCTGTGGCACATTCGACTGGGTTATTAAATGAATGCCAGGCATTTTTGTAATGTTTTTAAATGGCGGGGGGTGAATTGGCTTTTAATGAGAACCTGCGTGATCTTGTACTGGTTCTTTGTTATTTTTTTTTTCCCTCAGAAACCTTTCAAAAATTAAGGACATACATGGCAGATCTTGGGGTGCTCTACTACATTTGCACAATATTATATTACTAGGTTAATATGTTTTCAGTAGAATTTGCAGGATTTTGCCAGGGCTCTACATGTTGGTCTGCAGCTATTATTCTCGTCTGTTGAATGTATAATCTCAAACAGTTCAAATAAACACCAAAATCAGCCACAAATGTATGTTCAGTTCTATAACATCCTTGATTTTAATGTATAACTTCGTTTTAGCACAGTAATTTTTGGCCTACGTGTAACATTCATTATTTGTTTGTAGAACAATTACTGGCTGACAATACAGTTATATATGCTCTAATAGACAGAACACAGACAGATATTAACTCTTATTTCAGGACTGGCTAATGAAAAATGAATGCACTCTAAACCACAGCCAGTAACTGTATCCACTCTTTTTTTTTTTTTTTTAATATCACTGTACTCTAATAACAGAACATCATAATTGCTGTGTTTGTAGTTTGCCGAGTAGATACATTAATGGTCAAAAGAGGTCTGCATTTAATGGAGTCTCACTCCATTAGGCTTTGTTTTGGCTACTGCCTCAGGATAATGAATGATGGATCACAAACGGCGCCTTGTGTCTTCGCTGAATAAATCTGAAACGCGCAGGAGTTCCAGGAATGAGGCTAATGATTTCTAATTGTTAAGTCCAGAAAGAAGAGAACTATTGTACTAAAACCAGCGGAAACTTATGACAATAGAGCAAATTTAGCACCTGCTTAATTATACAGTTACTGTGCCACTTGTGGAAAAGAAAACATTCACTACAAGCAATGGAACTTGCCAGGTGGAAGACCCAAATGATGGGCAACAAGGTTCTAATCTTAGCCAACCACCACAATCTTGTTTTTTGAATTACTGAATAGTGTAATTCAAGGTCTCCCAAGCACTGGCCAGCTGTTTCTCTTCCTCAGTTATGCAAGATGAACCTGTCATTTTCTCCTTTCAAATAATAGCACTGGAGTAAACATTCACATATGGAAATATACTATGCAATCAACCAAGACCTGAAAAAGTCAAAATGTTTGTCTGCTTGCCTTAGCAGTTTACTCTGGCAGTCCTATGGGTTGGAGAGGCAAAATTGGCAGGGTCTGTCACAGCGGCCCCTACAGGCCAGATACCCTATGAGCTAAAGCAGAACCTGCAGGGCTGGCCTTTGTCCTCCAGGGGCTGGTTGCTCACCCACCTCTGCTCTTGAGATCGTATGTGTAAAGAAAGAATTCGCTTGGGAATCAGAGGATGCCCACTGATTTTCAGCTCTCCTGAACTGCTGTGAGGGACCACAATTCACATTCAAAATTAGGGAGAAAAATATATTTGTATAGTGGACCCTGATAATGATGTGATACAAACACGTACAATTAGAATTTCACCAACTCAAGGTCAGGAAGGTCAGTGTCAGCTGTTACAGCATAGTAATATTTATACATACGTACATGTAAGCTTTTACATCTTAACAGCAATGAAATGTAAATCGTCTTATAAAGAAGCAAATCTGTAGCGGAAATAGATTTTTTATATATACATACACACATTTTTCCTGTTTATATTAATAAGAATAAGCAATACAAAATAAAAAAGAAATCAAAGTTGAGCATATTATCAAATTTATTTCAGGTAAATGGAGTTTGTACAGAAACAGTATTGATTTTGGAATACACTATATAAAATCACCCCCTCCTATTACCCTTTATCAGCAGCTGCTGGGCGTTTCAGAGGCTCTGTGGCATTTCATCGACAGGGAAACTCAGGTATGCACCGCTGTCTCTTAGAGACAAAGGCAAACTCACTGGGGCCAAGCAGCTGGAACCAACCCCGAAGTCTGGTTTACGAGGCTCTTGGTTTTGAATGGCGTTCGTGCAACAATCTGTACTGTTCTGTGCCTAGATCAGTTGTACTCAACTCTGGCCCTCAAGATCTAATCCAGTCCAGGTTTAACTCCAAGCAGGTTCTAATGTAGTTAATTGAAGCTGCTAAGGGGCAACTAACTCATTTAGGATGAGGACTGGAATAAATCAAGTACCACTGGCCTAGATGGTCCCATAATTTACTGCATACCCAATATAACATTTATTTTGTTCAACTCAATCTAAAACTTTCCTCTCCATCACTGGTTATTTTATTATTGTGCAAGTGATCTTTTTTGTTAACTCTGGATATCCCCCCTCACTTCCTGTGTGAAAGTCTAGAACACTGTCCAGCTCCTCTGGTCCTCATGACTCAGTTGTTAGTGGCTGTCGAGTTTTCATTGGCACTGCAAGAAGCAGCTTTCGATGCAGACAAGACCCAACACAAGATGTGATGATACCAGGAAGCAGTGGTTTAGACTTTTTAAATCTATAGTATATAGTTTGTATAATCCAATACCTCATTCAGCACAGCAATAAGGACCAGTGATAATGAAGCTATTGAACACAATGGATGACAGAGCTTGGTTATCATTTATTTAAGAATGTCTACAGTACAGTTGCAACATATGGTTTATAGTCATGTCAGTTCCCTGTTTGGTAAAGCTGCTGTACAAAAAAAACAAAACACAATACCTGGAGTCTCCATTTAAAAAAAGCTTATACAATCCATACAAAAGTGCTAGAAAATTCATATATCCATTAGTGTCATGGCATTCACTTCCAAGCATTACAACTTAACTTTTTAAGTTCCCTTTTTTTTCATTTTAGGTATTGCCCATACATCTGTAATACAAGCCGAGTCTTTCGAATAAGCCAGCAGTCTGAAATTTGGGAGGTCAAAGTGTCTTCCAAAGCACTTGATGGAAGGAGGAATGATCGCATCGTGCGTTTTTGTAATCAAACGTGAAATGCAGACAAAATGGGAATGGAAGCAAACTCTCTAAAAATCCCCCTTCGTTTTCATTTGCTATTGCGAGATGTGGTCTTAAGAACTTTTTACAGTTTTGTCACAACCAATAAAATTTAAGACTGTACAGTTTGGTGCACATTTGCAAACATCTGTAACCTGATAGAAGATAATTACTGTGTCACCAACCCATAAATATATATACCCACAAATACATTTTCCTTGTATGATATTTGCAATCATTCCGAGCTGAACCAGTGAAGAAAAAGGAAGTGGACAGTAAAGAAAATAAAGAACATTTATTTTAAAGTTACTTTACTGAATTATAACTCCGTCGGTCTGTCTGTATTGAAGGAATGGCTACCGAGAACATGAATCTACTTGTTGGTTTAAAATGTAACCCTTGCTGTAAAGGGACTAGCCCTCGCATCAAACATATCTGAACAATTACAAGTAGACGCCACTTAGCTGGTCATTTTAAAAGATACTAAATGCTTTCTCCTTCAAAAAAGAAAATGCTTTAAGTGATGGAGGTTGGAATGTGAACATCTGAATAATTCAGCTTGGAATAATTCAACATCGATTGGTCCGTCCACCAGAGATTAACACACACCCTGTGCTTGTTAGAGAATTTCGGTCATGCAGCTTCTTTAATAAAGCATCTATATTTTTGGTTCAGATCTTCCACTTGCACATTGAGCCATGTTATCTAGCTCTTCTGTTACAAAACCAGTAATACAAATGGTACTGTACTAAAGGTTTTAAAATGAATTGTAATATTCTCACTAGACAACACTATAGATAACAACTAGCTGCTGCTGTAGTTCAAGATTCCTCCAGTGGTCTAAGCTGCAAACAGACTGGGTGACTTACAGCAAATTCTAACTAACTTTAAAAAAAACCAACCACAAGATTCTCAGCACCATAAGAATGCTCAGTAAACAAAAGTTAAGAAAAAGACTGGAGTTCAGTATGGGTGGTAACATACAGGTACAGTGCGACAGGTAAATGACCACATCACATGTTTGCGTGTTTAAATGAACGTTTTGAAAAGCTGCAGTTGTTCCCAGCCCCGAGTGACTGCAGGTAAGAGGAGCCCACTGTTTAGTTCATCATGCATTGAACAGTGTTGAGTAAATGCACCAAGGCTTAAGCTTTTTATTCCTGGATACACCTGCAGTTGGTGATTCAACTTTTGTAGCAACAAATGGGTTCTATACAAATGTGTATATGGTGGTGGTTGAGATCACAAGAATAGAACACTGTGCCAAGGCTATGGACATTATTTTCCTGGCCATTGTAATTCAATTGAAGAGACAACCCCTCTTAAGATAGGTGTTTACAGTTCTATCCTATTTTGTTTGTGTATTTTATTTTTTTGTTTTTCGGAGGCTCACAAAATACCATAATAAAGTTAACAAGAGTCTGGTATGACGGACACCTGTTTTATTTGCTGGGACTTAACTTGGAAATTTCCGCCTGGCCACATTGGATCAGACAATGTCATTACTGGTCATACTGCGTATTATGTTTCAATAAAGAACATGATTTTGTGAACCCCTGGAAAATAAATGCTGAAAAGGAGAAAGTCTCACTTTAGAAAAGTAGTCATACTCCACTTCAACCACAAGGGGGAACCAGCATAAAACATTCCTTTCAGCTGCTTGACACTTTGTTTGAAGTGACCAGTTCAGATTCCATTGGAAATAATTACAGAGATGAAGTTTGCGTGTAGTGAAAGGATGAATCTGGACTGGAAAACAAACCACTTCCAGATTGTGTCAATCACTCTTTCGTGCACCTAACACATTAAATATACATACCATTTTCAAAGAACTCTCATCAAGGTTTTCTTTTGTTGCTTGTGCCATGAATCAGTCATACATCCAGTATCAAAGTGCATGAGCTTATGTTTTAATTCTATATCATGTATTTGAAGAAACAAAAAAACAAAAACCTATATAGTTCAGAAAGCTATAACATAGATTAGGTATTTGAGCCTTGATCCAATTCACACCCCTATGCCCACACACACAAAAAACAATAGTTTTCTTTGCTATGTTAGAGATATATTGAGATAATATAGTAAGTATATTCTCTAAACACTCAAAAGCCTGTATTTGTTCAGAGAGTTTGTGTGTGTGTGTGTGTGGGTGGGTGGGTGGACATCCCTACACTTAAAAAATACCAATTACAACCAACCACCATGGAGAAAAAGTTCCCAAGATACAGATCTGGGTAAACACCAAAATGGGGCATTTGTGGCTGCTTATTGGAGGTGCTTCTGCCATGCTTTGGGTTCGCAAACTGCAGACAAGCTAGTGCTGCACGAGATGCCCAGAACCTCTGTTATATTCAAAATCAGCTATTGCTTAAAACACCTGTATACTTTTAAATTTCACCATAGCGTGGGTTCATTGGCACCTTGACAGAAGCTATTCCACATATGAGCAGGCAGTGGCATTCTTATTCATAACCAGTGGAAAGATCCCCAGTGTACAGATGAACAGACTTCAGAGTTGTAAAATACAATCTAAATGAACTAAATCTCTTGCAGCACTAGGTGACACAGCCACACAGGCAGAAATATGCCCCAAGGCTGGTAGGAAACAAGAAGTAGGAGTTTCTCATTAATGGACTGTTAATTAGTAGGGATACCCTGATGGAACAGGCAGTATAATATAAAAGTGGAAGAATACAGAGAGTCCTGAGGGAGTCCATAACAGCGGTGTCAGGTGGAGGCGATCCTGCCCCTTTTGATGAAACCTTTGAATGGGAACAGGATGTTGTAACACAGGCTCACAATAGATGGGCTACAGGTATGTGTCCTGCTCAGTGCTGCCTGAGCTCAGGCTCTGGTTGGACTGCTGCAAGGGAGTGTCTTTCTGGAGGGTGGGGCTTGGAGGGTGGACTGGGCTCAGGGTTTCTGGGGGGGGATTGCTGGGGGGCTCTCGTTTGTTCTTCCCTTTCTTCTTCTGTTTAGATCTGGAGTCTTCCAGGGGGGGCTCCATGATGATAGTGGGAGTCTGCCGCAGGTCCTTGCGGGTGGGGGGATCGGCGATCATAATGGCCCGGGCACCGTGCATTCTGGGAGGGGACTTGCAGTGGAGCTCTCCGTGCGTCTCCTTCCAGCGCTTCAGCTGCACCAGGTGCTCCTTCTCAATGTCACGCTCCGACACCTGCAGCTCGATTATCTGAGGACAAACAGCACACACATAGTTTTAGGCCGGCAGACCATTACTTAGTTCCTAGTTTTACTCAAAACTGCTCTCATTTAGAAAGAGTGCCCCCTACTGGCCAACCAACACCACCATAGCTATTTCTCCATCCTATTACAGTGCTCCGCCTTTATAACGCTGTAGAGAGAAGCCATAGTTACGAGACCTTGCTATTTGTGTTCCACCTTATAACAAGTATGAAAGTGCTAGTGGAACGGCATTATGGGGCAAATGGGCACCATGAAGATATAAAGGGGAGTACTCTGATAATCAGGCCCAGCCCTGCTTAGCCTCTAGAGCAAACAAGACACACGAGGGAAAGAGTCTCTCCAGACTCCAGATCCTATTTAAAAAGCATCTTCAAGTACTAACAAAATATATCCTAGAAAGCAGAGACATTGAAAACACATCATTGGCAAAAGAAAGTGAGGGTCCTGAGAAGCTTTAAAAAATTTAAAAAAAAAAAAAAGACAGAGGCCTAACATTTGCCTCCCAGAACTACAACCAAATCACTGCTTTTCCCATGACAAAGTATCTGTGCTCCTGCATGTGACCTCTGAATGCAAGGACACAGCTGAAGGGCAGCACTGAGGAGCAGATCAATTTGGTTCATTAAAGCGAATACACATTTGCCATCTTTTGAGACCTACAATGTGATGGCAATACATATTAGTTAAGGTTCATTGGAATTAACTGGTCAGCTCCATGATCCAGTAAATTAATTTTAAAAGGAGAGAGACATCTTCTGAACGCATTAGCACACCAATAAAAGCCCAGGGGCTGATACTTAATGCACACGAGATGTGTTTTTTCTGAGGAGTCAGCAAAAAGGAGTGACTGCAGGCCCTCTTGGAATATCACCAGTAAATGAATCGGACGCTTTGCATGTCCAGTCAGGGCAGACATAGTTAAGTCAAAGAGTAACCTACAGAGCAGAGAAAATCAGGATTGGCGTCATTTCCAGTGACACCATTGCTTTAGTTGCATTTGTGGTAGAATCAATATGATTTTCAAAATACTTCATGAGAACCCAACTTTCATAACCAAAATATATTTTGGTTTAGATTCTAAGCTTTTTAAAGACAGACTTGCCAAATGACATCATTATTGTATGGATTTAGTTTAATTCTTATAGCATTTCAAAAATAACTCACTTAGAAACGTCAAGACCATGGGAGGTAAACGACTGTAATTGAGGTTACTTTTAGTATTTCTAAATTGCATTAGTAACTATTGGTTTACTCATTCATAACTGAAGAACTCAACAATAAAATGGGACTTAAATTATAGAAACTTTACATGTTTTTTTTTTCATTTCAATCTCTATAGATTTGCTGCACTGAACATACAAACAAAAAAAGGGATTTTTAATTGACAGAAGACCATCAACCTTGTGTCAAATGGGTTACATCACTGTTTGTATTTTAAAACATAAGCTTTCAGTTTGTAAACCAGCCAGTAGGTGGCAGTAAACATTATTTATTTATATATATATGTGTGTGTGTGTGTGTGTGTGTGTGTGTGTGTGTGTGTGTGTGTGTGTGTGGCTTTTCCACCATGTTCTTACACTGGATCACTCAGACCACCTCCCTCACACACAGACTCAACAGATTTTGACATAATACAGCAGTCAGCTGCTAATATGCCTCTGGTTCAACAGTTTAAATGTATCTGGGTTAAGCAGACCATTTTATAAAAAGCGATTTCCACATGAAATTTGGACTAAAGCAATATTGGGCTGCATCAAGAAATCCAGGAAAATGGTAGATACACAACAAATGTTTTTAAATGCAACAATGTGCACCCTTTTAAATTAAAATAAATACAAGCACCTTCAATGTAATACAAGGCTGCTAATACTCATGGTGTTTGGACAGTATACCCCAGGCCTCTTATCCACACCCTCAGCCCCCTCTGGTACCTCTCTCATCAGGAAGCCCTCCTGCATGTATCTGGGCTCCACGGTTCTCAGCCGCTCCATGGACTCGTACAGGCCCTGGCACACCTTCAGCTTGTCAGAGGAGCCCAGCATGTTCTTCAGCAGGACGAGCCCCACTCTGAATATGATCTTCACTCCTGTGCGGAGCAGAGAGAGCGACAGGAGTTACACAACACATCTCTGTGCATACGCTTTACTTAGGCGGTGTATTAGCAACTGACATCCCCACCTGGCAATACACATTTAGAGCATGAAAAGGAACATCAGCATGACATGCATCCACTAAACAAAATGTTGAATTGGCCATTGGTTTCTCCAAATACAAAGGATTCTCTCAATAACAGGTTTTGTCACAATTGGAGAAGTTCTCTAGAAAAAAGTAAACAAAATACTGACAGATTAACAGACAGGTACCTCCTACCATCCCCAAATTGATTCTCAAATGCCTTATGCTAAAGAATGTCCTGTTCCATCACAATTAGGATACACAGTTCTCCATATATGTGTAAAACTTTGAAGAGTGACATGCAGGGATATGCAACCCTAGCGATAACAAAACCACAAATGAGGCTACTGAAGTGGACGAGGGAATGGCTTACCTTCACAGAAGAACATGTCCCAGACGCGCAGCACGGAGGCCCAGGGCAGGGTGCGGGAGAAAGCACACATGAACCACTCCGTCATGTAGAGGACGGGGTCGATCTTGTGCTTCTTCAGGTGCTTGTAGGCCACTGTGGAGACCCTGCGGAGGAGGGCAAACAATACCTCCCCATCCAGCTGAATCGCCTCCTGCAGAGGAACACGGAAACAATGAATGAAATCCAGAAATCCTGCTAAAGAATATCCTTGGATAGTTGCATCCGAATTGGACAAAGGGCTTGCTAGATATATAGAACACTTCTTATACACCCATATACTGATCATCTGATACTGTCAATAAGCTGCTGAATTAGCTAGTTTCATCAGAGTGCTTCTCTCGCAATGTACCCACAGCTGGGCCAACTATATCATTTGCAGGGGTTTAAAGTATTATTCAAATTTAAAAGAAACAATGTAAGCAACTACGCAATATATTTCAACATTTTGGTTTTTGCCAGTTGAAAAAAAAAAAAAAACTAACAAATAAATAAAAACTGTTCTTAACATTGCAGTGTATCCAGATCACATTCCCTCCTGCAACACTGCTGGTTTCCTGTTCCCACAATACACCACTCATTTCAATCAGAGCACCAGCATTGTTGCAGGACGGAGCATGAAAAGGATACACAATGTTTACACATAAGCAGAAGTATGTATGTATATATATATATATATATATATATATATATATATATATATATATATATATATATATATATATACATATATATACACACACACACACACACACACACACACACACGTAATTCTCTAGTTGATTTAGCTACAATGTCGTAATAAAAAAATAAATATTCTGAACACAAGAATTGCTGCGATATGGACAACGCAAAAGACGTCTGGGAGAAACACCAATTCCCCTGGGAGTTTAGTTTTCAAGTCCTTGAGCACACAAAGATCAGCACGAGCTGCTAGAGTTCTTTCATGCAGAAAGAGGCTGTTGAACATAACCGTCCAGGAACAAGAAGCTTGCAGATCCCACGGCTCTTCCAATAAACAAACATTTGTAAAAGGCACTGCCCGTAAAACTGGCCTTCCTAACAAAGCGCTCCTACGGCTAATTTCCATGAGTAGGTTTGAATAATGGCTTCCCTGTCCATTCAAGCTTCCCCTGCTCTGAAAGGCAGTAAGAGAGAGTGTCTGTCCAAGTGCCAGAGGAAATTAACTACTCCAGAGACCAAGAGCTGTTACGGCGAGAGAAAGAGGAGAGAGAGAGAGAGAGAGAGACTCATCTCATCTAATAAAAGCAGCAACTCAACAACGAGTCAACTGAGATAATTGTGACTGGACAGTCCTATAGACCTGAGGTCGTGTGGATAAGACTTGACAGACAGATGGAAGGCAAATGCTTTCAACAAGCTATAAAGCAGCTGGCTGGCTTTAACCCTTGGTGCCCTCACACTTTTCACTGAAGGATTACCGATAGTAAAAGCTTATTGATATTCAGGTTCACTGCTGCAGCAGTTTCAATCCCCACCACCCATCTGATTGATGAAGGGAATGCCTTACCAATCCAGCACTATAGTATCCAGGGAGGTACTTCTCACAGATCTGAACCAGGCACCAGAATGCTTCCTGTGCAATGAAAGAAAAATTACTGGAAAGAACATTACTGGAAAGCTCAATAAAATTACAGACAAATCTAGAACAATCAACGACACAAACCCACTGCTTTATTTCTTTAACCACTGAGCTACTCAAACACTTTCCACACTGTAGCCCAGTACTTTTTTTCTCTCCCACAAACACACTTTCATAGTCTAACCATTATTCTCAAAATAAAAAGTTGAGCTAAATAAGGATAAGCGTTGCTGAAGACTTTCTCCACTTGGGTCTTGATGCTGCCTCCCTGAAAGCGGTCTCTCCCCCTCTCCTCACCTCGGCAGGCATGTGCATGAGCAGGACAGCTGCAATGGGAGCCTGGGCCTGGCAATAGCCCTCGTCTGGACGGTACAGTGTGTAGGCCTTCAGCACTCGGTAGAGGTCTTGCTGTCTGGAGTGGGACAAAAAATAGAGGCATGAGTCAAGCACCACTGTCACAGCTTAGGGACTAGGAGGCAAGCTGGCATGGCACTTTAAAACCTGCAGATTTTGATGTGGTTTTCCAACTCCATTAAGAAAAATGGTGGGCTGCTGGAAATTAGTGTCATTTTATCTTTAAGGAGTCTTTTCAGAGGCATACCCCATAGTTGAATAAACTATATTAGTTAGTAAGCCTGTCAAAAAAGTATCTAAGCAGAAATAAGAATATAAAAGTATACAACACACACAACAGGATATTAAACCGGTAAGGAATTATTTTGAAAATGTATCCCTTTAACTACCTTCAGAAAATGATAATCAAAATTCAGAGAGACCCAGAACATCATCCAACTTGCATTTGGAGTGTTAAAAGAATCCAAACAACGTTATGCTTTTTTAATTTAAACTCACCCATGGCCCCCTCGTGACACAAACATCTCGTGGAATGGGAACTGCCTGTGAAGGTCCCTCTCGATGACATCAAGCCACTTGGGGTCCCCCACCTTACTGTCCAGCTCCTGGGAAACAAGCACACAGTGTTACCAAGGCTGTGCACCTTCAAACACTGAGGCTCTAACCTTTAAAAACACATTCACACCTGTGCTCAGAACAGAACAACACCCCACACATTAAAATCAATGGGTATTTACTCGCTTGAATTTCAGCTTGAACTCGCTTGGTGGATTTATAATTGCCTGGCCATCAGGTTGGGAGAGGAGGGGGGACGTGAAATTGAACGCAAAAGATTTTTATTATCAGTTGCTCAATTATGTAAGTGACATATAGGTAGGATCCTATTCAGAAAGCCTAAACTTAAAGGAGTTGTTTATTAACTTCCACAAGGTGTTCTGCTAAAGGTTAAAGAGGCTTAAGAGATATAGCACTAATGACAGACTGGCAGTAATGGCATGCAGGGTGATTGGGTACGTCGCACAGTATAGAAATGTTTTCAGCTAATTTCATGAATAAAATGCTCTCATGTCTCAACTTTGCAATCCAGCATCCTTGCTTTGTCTTTCAAATACATAGGCTAATGTTGGTCTAAGAATTTAATCAGTGATTTTTTTTTGTTTAAACAAGCAGATCTTTACTGAGATAATGACCTGAAATGATGCACATTGATTGGCAGAGGCAGTGTCCACCATCCTATATGGTTTAATAATATACAGTATAATGTAGTTGCCACAGACTTAGGAGGGGGAGGAATTCAGAGCTCAAGCAAGTGTCACCATGGCCTCAATTCTAATATCTGTAAGAAACTGCATGAAGGATTGACTGGACCAAGTTTGGAGTGGCTCTCAAACCACACAAGGCATACATATTCAGCCATTTCCTCTCCTGCAGTCATAATCCTGTTTACTACCAAATACAGGATCTGGTTGGCCCAAAACTCTGAATTGGATTTGCTTCCTACAGCCCGGAGAGGAACACTGTTTTCGTGCCAGCGTCAGCAGTTTACACTGCATGAGGGCTAGAGGCAGACAAGACACATCCTGAACTAAGGAGTAAGAGAACAGTATTTTTGGGTTGAGGAAATGAGACAAGCCACAAGAGTGCTGGATCTGGGTTGACAGTGTAATTGCAGGCTCAGAGAGACTGATTAGTGGGGATCTGTCAAGATCCACATAAGGAAGCAGAGCTAAAGCAGTACTTAAACTAACTGTAGCTAACAAAATAACGCCAGAAACACGGCTTGTCTTGCACTTCCATGCGCTGTAGGTATCCTACACGAGGTTAAAGCTGTTTGAAAACCTTACTTTCAGGTAGTCTCACACTTTCCTATTTTACCTGGAGGGAGAACTTGTCCCCAGCTCTTATTTCCCGTCATTAACCAACCTGCTGCTTCCCTTAAATGACTGGCATGCTCTGCAGCCAGTGACCTGATTGACCCAAAATACACGTAGGTGAACTGACCTAGGAAGTAAGGCAAGGAAACTGGAGACCTCTTTTTTATTATTTAAAGGGGCTGCGGATCATTAAAGAAAGCAAACCAAGTTACAGTGTAATAGAATTTGAGTGCATATACACATACATCTGTATGTATGAGTTAATCTTTACCATAGCAGCAATTGAGAGAGTGCTAGACAGCAATGTGGGTACCACATAACTGCTAATGCACTACAATCTTAGAGACATACAGTACATAGAAAGCAATTACAATGACAAAGACAATATGGCTGGCACGCTATAATCCATAACTTCTAACAACCACAACTTCAGGAAAAACTGACCATCACACACACAAACATGCAGGAAGGTCTGACCTGAAACTTGCCGTGGTTCTGCTCCAATTTGACCTTCCCCCCAGACAGGTAGAGCCAGGCCCGGCCACGCAGGGAGGGTGGGATCCCCTTTTGACACCGCAGCTTGATCTGCAGTGCATGCAGGAAGAGAGGGGGAAGACAACAGGGTTACACAGAACTGCTCCTGACAGGACTGTCTCACTGGAACTTGAAAAAGCTGGGCTGTTTTTAGACCATTCATCGTTTTGTTTACTTTTTAGACCATTCATTGTTTCATTTCATTAAAAGGAACTAAATTGAATGTTAATTATTCAAATGCAGTTTCTATTCTAGTACCGCCTGTCAAACTGTAAAACCACACCGTGAACACAACATAAGTAGCTGGTGTTCTTTCATTGTTTATGGGATATAAACCGTTTCATTTTTTTGTTTGGGGGGGGGGGGGGGGGGGGGGGGGGGGGGGTGTTCCTGTAGATCAGCATTTATTGGTTACCACCTAAAACCAGAAACTTGAATTATAATTACTGCATGCACGCAGACAGGTGTACTGTTGAGTTCATGCTCAACTGTGTTTAGGCTGCCTTTCAGAAATAACCTCTATTCAACACAAAACATGAACAAAAGAAAATACATGTATTCATAAGCTTCTGTTCTCTGTGAATGGGTGGAGGAGGTTGTCGCTACGGAAACACTCTAAATAAACAGACATAAGGAAACTGCTGAGGTGCTCAGTGCTGCAAAAACAGTAAGCGCAGTGCTTCATGAAGCCCTGAAATCACACCCCTCAAGAGACAAGGGCCACCCCAGCAACACACCCCAAAAACCAGAGGGGCACCAAAGACAGCAAAGCGCTTGACTTTTGATGGCACAGCAGTCTTTATTCCAGCCAGTCATTATCCTGGGAAAGAAGTCAATGTTATAAGAGCAAAAAAACAAAAAACAAACAAAAAAAAAAACAGCGGTTTATAGAATGCTAGTGGATGGCAGTTTCTGGTTTGGGTAGAAACAGTACACATCTGCAATACATAGGGCTGGAGGACAATGAAATTGTCAGTTATCGTTAGATCTTGTTTTAACACCCATTAATTCCCCTAGTTAATAGTTCTCTCTTACACATGGTCTTTGTTCTGCATGCTTTTCTCTTGGCTTTTTAAAATAAATTCTTACCACCGTTTTCTTGCACAACAGACTATGCTGAAGAAGTTATGGTTTCGGATCCCTTCAGAACCCTGCAGACTCATTTCATCAAGCAAGAGCTGTCTGAGCGCCATGGCCCTACACCTTATTGATGGCGTTTTGTCCTTTTAAAAAGGTAGGTAGTTCCCCTTTTTAATTTCTGACTTCCTTATAATGAAGCTTTAAGATATAATTTAAACTTCCCACTGTTACAGTTGGCTTAGTTACATAGTAATACAATACGCAGGTTTCAAAGAGAGAGGAGTGATCCTACAACTAAACTTGAGACAAGTAAACAAACAGGATGGTCAATATTCTGATAATGAGGAAGAATGCACACAAGCCTTTGATTTGCTGAAAATGGAATGTGACTAAAGTTTTGAATTGAGTAGTATGTGCTGTGCTTTTTTTTTTTTTTAAATCTTATTTACTGCACCTGGTGATTTTAATTAGCATTCAGTGTTTTATGTATGTAGTGAACACAACTACATTTTGACATGTAACAGAAAACAAAAATCAAGTTTAAAGGTTTAAATAGTAAACAAAAATACAAACCTGGAACAGCATTGTGTTTTAATAAACTTTACTGTATTCCAACACTGTGGGAGAAAAAACTCCCAAATATAAAAGAACACTTATTCCAAATCAAGTCAGCATTTTCATTGAAAACATGTATGAAGGGTTAAAATAGCGTTTACAGAATAGGTTTAAAACGGATAAAGCTATAAAACTCAGATTAACAGCATTAGCACCAAGGTATTTGAACACAAAACAAGACACAATGCAGAATGCCATGTGGTTCGTGAGGGCTAGCTCTCAAACCCACTGGCTGCCCACCGTCATAGGAATGAGGTGGGCTGACAGCACGACGCAGAGCTGTGTAGCTCTGCCTGTGTGAGACTGCCATGCCTCTATGGATTCATCTTCATTCATGCACTCAGCAGTGAAACTAGAAAATTCCACGTTACACTCATCCTGGGACTAGTACACTTGTCTTTGATTGTTTACACTGCCCTGATAAAGGATTATAAATATATGATAAGAGTCTGGAACATAAGCTTGGCTTCTGCCTAAAGGTTATTTCCCTCCATCATTATATGATGTGCCTCAGCCTAACAGCGCTTTGGTTTAAATCATGTGTCAACACATTATGAATATTTTTTTACTGACCATTTAGTTCCACTGCTTTTTATGAAGAAAAAATGGCATCACTTACGAGGTCATCGAGCAACACACTATCTCCTAGCCTCATACGAGTCTATCACGCATTTGCACGTTCCATATGTCCCCATAAGACTAGAAGGAATCTGTCCCCATAGAGAGGGTTAAAGACTGTGACTCCGTTGTAAAAACTAACAAATAAAATAACACTGATGTTTTGTTAGTGATTTCTGCACAAGTCCCAGCCTGTCGCAGTCTTTAACCACTCGTATATCAAACCGACTGATTGACAGCAATGTTACAGGTACTGTCGTCATATGAATGAGAGAAGCTTGCTCTCAAACCTGCAGGGATGGGTAGCAATTTAGACAAATGTTTGGATATTTTAGTTTGCAGTCTTATATTTTTGTCTAAATTGCTACCCAGTTTTATTTACAACTAGGCACATCTTACGACACCAAGATACACGCGTCACAAGACTAAACATACATTCACAATATCAAATTGAGATGACACAATTTAGAATTTTTTTTTTTTTTAAAAACATAAAAACATAAATAGTTAGATAGGCCTGTAACAAAAACATACTTTAAACTCCCAAGTGAAGACATTTACTGGGCTAGTTAAAACTCAAGACTTGGTAATTTACATTTCTAAAAAATTGTGAAAACATGTGACCATAGTTCACAATTTGTTATTAGCACAGTTTATGTATCACTCTCTCAAAACAGTAAAGTATACAACACAAAGCGTGCACAGCTCTTTGGTTGCATTTGCTTTGCTTTAGGTTGTGACTAATAAAAACATGGTCACTGTGGGTCTATGATGATACAAATGAAATAGGAAAACTTCAGAATGATTTCAAATCAACATTATAAAGGGGGGGGGGGGGGGGGGGGGGGGGGGGGGGGGGGGGGGTGGGGGGCATAAATAAAATTTAAAAAAATGTCCTGTGACGTTATTTACTTAAAAATGTAAACGGTAACTACACTACAAAAGCAGCCCAGCACAATATCTTCTCAGCTGAGCTTTGGTCTCAGGGATGGAAATAAAACTCCTATTGCATAGCAGTTTTACCCATTCCAGATTTTAATACAAGGCTGATTAGACCTAGTGTATAGGTAACAAGCTCAGGTGCGTCTTCTTATACTAATAGTAAAACAAGGAATGGATCAAACTGCTACGGAATGAGAGTCTTACTTCCATCCCTGTGGTCTGCAGCGTTTGGTACCGGCTGTAACCTTGGATATCTCAACAGGAAACATGTCTGATTGCTCTGAAGCAGAACACTAGCCTGATACCCGTAGATAAGGGTGTACTGGCACTGCTCTGAAGGTCGTTGATAGAGCTGCATGATACACTATAGGCAAGGCATGTTCACTTAACTGAATGACATTTTTATTTAGTTAGTAAATAATAGTTTGTTTTTGTTTTTTGTTTGTTTTTTGTACCTGTTCTTATATCTGTTTGATGCTTGCAACTGATCTTGTGGCTCTACTATTCATTTTTCAGTACTCATTAGTGATCAATATGTCAAGTAATCCCATTTTGGTGGATTTCAAGGGGTTTGGCGATCCACCAACAAAAGTTTTACAACAAAATGGACTTTGATCAATTATTCTTCAAAGTAAGGTCAAGTTTCAAACTGCATTAGTGATTTCCCCTGCAATCATATACACACACTATACACTTCCCCAGCAGTCTTTGTGAGTTTCAGGGAATCCTGGGCATCTGTGGTTGGTTGGCAGGTATATTTAGACCCTGAATCCGCTTGCTAGCTGTCTTAAGGCTGTGGAGTGTGGTGGAGAGAATGAACGAGTTAAGGTCAGACTAAAGGGGCATTAAATGTTTGCATTGAATATTAAAATTTGTTCAACCGGCAAGCAGCTTAAGAGCCTCGTTATTAGTTACTAATCTGCCGTTTCTTATTACTCTGTGAGGGAGTGAGGATTTTGTTTTTATTTAAAGAATTCAACTTTGAACAAGGAGTGCAGTATACAGTATTCTTTTTATTTAAAGAGTTTAACTCTGAACAAGGAGTGCAGTATACAAATAAGGATACAGTTAATGCCTTGTTTTGAATTCCACTCTATCGTCCAAGTATTATTCTTGTTACTAAAAGACTGTGGTATTCAACCGGCTAAACAGCGGTAATCAGGACATGTCACAAATATATATATATACACACACACATACATACATACATACATATACACATACAAACACACACAAATAAATGAAAGCTTTGTAGGCAGGTCCTGTAAAGCATTATCAGTGAATAATATGACATACGTGGGGAGAAACAATATGCATATTGTGGTTTGCTTTCCGGAGCTACAGTACAGCTTGTAGATGTTCATAACCTTCTACTGCAGACTGTTGTGCAAGAAGAAAACAAACTGAAAGCCTTCAAATATATAACTGAAAACATAACAGTGATATAATATATTGGCGAGACTCCAAACAGGGCACCAGGACTATCAAAGGACTGTTTAAGAAGTCAAGCAATGATTAATTGAGACTTGCAAGACAATCAATATATTGAAGCAACTCCAAATCTTATTTAGAAACTTCAGAAACAGTGAGACAAAAATCACTCTGTGAATGACCAGATCTGCAGAGTGTACAAAGCTGGATCGTAGCTCTTCTGGAGATTTCCCTTTTGTTTGTACAGTGGAATTGGTCCCCAAGCCCCCATGATATCCACAATGAGTCTCCAGCTGGACAACGTGCTCCGGAAGGAAGCCCAATTAAAGAGGATTCCTGCACAATTAACTAATCTGACCTCGATCACTGTCCTGCTGTGTGAAAAGCCAAACCGAGGCCAGACAGTTTCCATACAGAGCTGTATGCTTCACTCAAACCAGGAAAGCACCGCCCTCCTTTAAACAAAGTGTCTGGAACCAAACAGCAATTGTCATCAAGCAGCCACATGCACACAGGAGCAAAACACTACAATCTTGCTGCCTTCAGGCAACTTTTTCTGGCTAGCATTGTTGATGAGACAGGAAGAAACCCATCTACTGATTTCATAGCTTTACACGTGCATCTCTCTTGTAATTGGGCTGCATTATTCAATCACGAGCTACAATTTGTTAAAAAAAATTATTAAAAAAGGGATTACAGCTATTGATTCATTTCATAAATCACACCATGTGAATTAACCATATACAGTGTGATTTTAGAAGAAACACTTGTTATAACGAATATATTTTTATTTAAAAAGAATGACATCTGGTACCATGCTGGGCTACCGAAAACTCTTGGTGTGCCTTACTTTCAGGTAGTCTGGTACTGTTGCACTCCCTCCGACTCTGTGTCAAAGCTAGACAGCCATAAGACGGTTAACGGAAAGAAAGAAGATGTTAAAGATGCAAACAGGTTTTTTTTAAAGCTACTATATCAGATTTTTTATATATAATTTTTTTTTTTATTATTATTATTATTATTATTATATGTTAGTTTCATTCAAAACTGCACATGGGACCAGCATAGTGAATGAAAGTGCACGACGGACGATAGATTTTATTCATTAGCTTTAATATCAATTAAACGAATTTTATGCAAAAATGAAGTGAACAAAATGTTCAAGTCCCTTAAAGTAAATCTTATGAAGGATGTGTGTTCGGACAATGATTGTGATCCTTTTTCATTTTTGTGAAGCGCATTAAAATGGCAAAAAATGGTAGTGTAAATAAAGTATGAAACTTCTATTTCATTTGTCACAGAGTAAGATAAAAACAGAATAAAGTGTCGTCCAGATTTATGAATGCCCAGCTGCAGTAATCCAACAATATGAACATGTATGTGTGTTGAAACAACTTTCGGTATCTATTGGGGCCATCCTAGACAAACATTAAACAAATATATTGAGAAGCTGCAGGCCGAATACTGACCTTCTTGTGTCTCTTTGCCATCCACTTGTCCCAGCTGTTGAGCATGTCCAGCCATTTGACTTCCCTCTGTCTCACCACCTCTGGGGGGACATCCTGAGCTCTGCAAAGACCACAAATATGTCAGGAACACAATATACACATGCACACACACTACACTGCTAAAAAAAACCTAGATGTTAGAAGTTTCATGAAAGAGAAGACCACCATGGCCTACATCCACTGTATGCAATAAACATGTGCATTACAGAGAAGCCTTCATACTGTACATATTAACCATGTATTAAGATAATAACATTAAAGACTGTCCTTACCAAGTTCTCTAGCAAAACAGTGGCAGTTAAGATTATGGTATCATAACAGAAACAGAACTAAATCAGATCCTGTGCGACAGACTGTGTGGGGCAATCATTCAACACTCTCCCTCCCCTCCCCCCCACATGCTTCTACAATGGAGACTGCCAAGAATTACATTTCATTTTGTACCGGTGCAAAGCTGCTTCATGATTTTGCAGAATTAACCTTCAAAACATACTAGGAATTACGTTGTCCTTCCACCAGCAAAACCACAAAACTAACACCTGTAGTCGCAACATGTTTTCTACAAGGAATTAATATAATGTACTGTACTTTAATATCACTGCTGTATAAACACAGCTGGCAGACCTATAGCTTTGTCATTCCCCTAATTACATCACAACAGAAGGCATCCTGGATCACATGACTGGAGGCATTGTTTAACAGCTGAGGCGAGGCTGGGCTTCCTAAACTATAATTGTAACACACAGAAACCTCAACTGAAGGATGCACCAGGTTCTTTTTTTATCTGGGGGATGGGTCACTAATCTTATTTTAAGCTGGCAGGCGGGATGATTCTGTCTCAGCCTATTAATAGACCGCTGTAATCAACAAGGCAAGCATTTACACAAAACATTTTCTTATCGTTTAACGGTAATGGTTCTCATTATTACCGATATACGATATGCTGTAACCTCAGTAGGTATTGTGCGAAAGAGAATGTGTAACGAAGGGAAATGCTTTTTAAAAAGCACAATATTTATGTTAATGTTGCAAGAAGGATTCTGGGCCTACAGATTTGAGTAGGCCTAAAAGCCTTTCCAGCATTCACAGGCGCGTTACAAAAGCAGCTCTGCTTAGTGAGAAAGAACTCGGAAAAGAAAACTCGGCTTCTAGAACGGCTTTACAGTACTAGAGATCTCCAGTAAAACCTTCAGCGCCGTTTGCAATACTACAGTATATAAACCATTGCTGATTGACATTACAGCAGAATTAAGTGTGCAGAAACCCAACGGACGTTGGTTTATTTTTAAGAAATGATTCCCAAGTGTAGAGTCCTAATAAGAATTTGAAAAACGGAAGTTCAAAAAGGAACTTTCTCATTAACTCTAGCTTTGTGTGAACCAGGCCTATCTGCAATGCAATCTGACATCCTTCATTATCTCATCCGCCACCTGCTATATACTACTGTTACCAGAACATTAATGACAGTTTTTTTTTTTTTTTTTTTTTTTTTAAAAATCAGAAATGACAGTTTAAATTTTTTTTTTTTTTTTTTATCAAAATGAGGAACTTGCAGATAGGGCCCGACACTCTGACTGGCTCATTTTTACTGGATATCCCCTTTGGTCACTGAGAGCATAATTGTACCATGCCAAGTTTCCCATTTGTGGATCTATTTTATAATGCACAGATGTTTTTCAAAGTTTTGGCAGGGCAACTTCTTAAATCCCATAGAGTTCCCACAACCGTTAAACAAAACAAAACAAAAAAAAAAATCAATTAAAAACCATGAACAAAGAGGATTTAATAAAACCAGAAGCACTGTTCTAAAGCTGAATTCTCTGTGCAAATGCTGGCTAGCACACGAACGGTCGGACAGAAGTCTCTTTTCTCAGTGGCTCATAGGGGAAATGCTGGCTTTAACACAGGACAGAGAACAGTTATTCTACTAACGCTACTTGACTTGTCTAGTGTATAATCTATGCTTGTTTAGTTGACACCGGCCCAAAAATATCTGAGAATATAAAAAAAATCCCCTAGATTGCATGTAATCCATTAAAACTATATTGGTGTATTTAGCAACAACTTTGCACTTCGGAAAAGCAGAAGAATGTCAACGACTTTCAAGGGGCATGATCGTGGATGCCATTCAAGCAACAGATGTGCTACAGGAGTCCAAAAATCACAGAAACCTTCAACTCTAGACAAGACACATGTGACAGGCTGGCGAGTGGATAGAGGCCCAGAGCCCGACTGCAGTTCAAAAAAATATACTTTTATTATAAATAAACACAAAAATAAAAGGGCACAAGGTCCAAAACAAAGGGATTTAAACACAAGGAAAGAAAGATAAAAAGCAAAACTTACAAAATTAAGGTTTCCAGGCTGGGCGATGCCTTCACTGGTTTCAAAAATCACAAAACAAAAAAAACCACCAATCTGCTTCCTCAGCTCCCTCCTCCTAATGGGAAGCAGAGGCCTCCTTTTATGTCAGGTGGCCAAGCGCTGATTGATCATTAATTAAGCTAATCATCTAATCAACCCTAGCCACCTGAACACAATGAACCCAGGCAGGTAGGGGAATTTAACCCCATCCCTGCCAATTTCTAAAGGGCAGAGCTGTGCTCTGCCACAACACACCTCTGGCGAGTTAGTGTATATGGGTTGCATTTAGCTTTGGTTCCTTCTCCATGCCCTACTTTGTTTACACTCCTAGCCAGAAGCAGTCCAGTATCCATGGTAACAGGGCAGCCTTCAGTTGACATGTTCCCATACCTACTGCATGAGAACTCGCATCAATCGGAGTTTGAGACTTTTACAAATCAACCTCAGAAACCAATTGACTTCAGGCCTGTGACGCTTTGGGGAAAAAATAGAAACCAAACATCAACACTGTATGGATAAAAAAAAAAAAATTCTGCTTACTACTGTATAAAACAGGGGCCAAGCTTCCTGGTCCTACGAGACGCATACCACAATTTCCATAAGGTCAACAGCCGCAAGACACATACCGTAAAACATGACATGCTTGCGAGCAAGACATTTTAAATATGCTGTGCAGTAGAGTAGCTGTTCGACTATCTCAACAGCAAAATACACAAGAACTAGGGATAGAACATTTCAGAGCCTTACAGTTACTGTGTAACTGGTACTGTACTGTAGATCTACAGTGTATAATACACTGGTGTTTTTTCATCATTTCTGTTTATACTGCATGTGTTACACACTTAAAATATATTCAGTTATGAAGCAAAATACAATAACTGACCTGATTTCAAACAAAACACCACATACATTATTGGAAAGATACTTTGACAAGCTCTTCCCTCAAAGATCTGAATGCTGGGTTTTAAAAAAACACACACACAATTTGTTTTGTATGACTGCCGCTGTATTAAATACTTCTGACAGCTTTGGGGGGTGACAAATGCACTATTTATTTTGAAAGCGATTACAGTAAGAGACGTAAGAAATGTATTAATTTCAGACCTGCAATATAACATTTAAACACGCATTCTCTAGTCTAGCGCCAACACTCCAATTTTATAAAAACATTCATTCATCTGAACAAAGACGTTTGGCACAAGCAATATTCCATGCCATACAAAACTCGCTTGAGTCATTACGCCAGCTTCTTTATTGAACGCCGAAAGGAGCACCTGCTGACTGCTGAGGTGTGCTTTTAAAGAGACCAGCATGTTTCTACGGAAATATGGTCCAGGACGATAAAATTCAGACGAACATTTGTTTGCGATTTGTTTCCTAATGATGTTTGAGGTTGCTCGCCTTGTACAGACTACAGTACAGTGTGTAAGCGGTTTGTTGCAGAGGAAACACAGGTTTACATAGTTTACTGTGAAAGCAAACTTTCTCCCAGTCTGTTTTAAAGCCTCATACGTTAATTTATTACTTGTGGAAGGTTTGCTCAATGCAACTGTGTCCACGAAACGAATGTGCACTTATTTCATCAAAAAAAACTATGAAATTTACTTTCAACTGCACATCCGACTCACTGATCGAAATACGCATGTGCCAGCGAGCGGTGTACAAAGTCAACAAGTGACGAAATACCCTTGCAGCGAACATGCAGGCGCAAAAACAATAGGAGAGAGAGAGAGAGAAGAAAGAATAATTAACACAAATGAATACAGAGAACAAAAATAATAAACATGTTGTTTATTTGTACTCTCTCTTTGTGCTTACTTTTTCTTCAGTTCATTCGAGCTATAAAATGTGCGTCACCCAGCGTTTCACCGCGAGCCTCCCTCGAACTGCCCAAGAGAGCCTCTGGTATACAAGAAGGTCAAGTTTTAATCTCAAATCTGTGTGTTTCCAGTACACTACAAAATGCATCAAAACAAAAGGCGATTATAATGCTGCTTCATGTGCTATTTAGCGCTTGAATGAACTATATATATTATATATATATATATATATATATATATATATTATATATATATATATCGATTATACTCCAAATTAATGGAAATTCTTCAAAATTTTTGAAAGTGACCCTTCACTTGAAATAAGAGTGGATGACATTTTTTTACGCCAATAAACCAGGGCCTTAAACTCCGGCCTTACTGACAATAAAACTATATTGCAAAACTAGTAAATACACCTCGTCTTGTAAACGTGACCTATCCTTAATTCTAACGTGAGCAGCCGCTGTGGAAACTGGTTTATGTATTTGTTGATTTTAATCAGAGATAACAACCCCACTGCAATTCACTGCAGAGATGACACACTTCTAAGGAAAGTGAAGAATAAAGACAAATAATAATTTCTAAAATATGAATGAGTTTTAGTAAACCTGAATTATATTTGAGTGTAGGACTGAACCAGGATGTGGAATTAAAACAGCATTGTTAATATGTGGCTGAACTATTGTACAGTATGCTTTCTGGCTTTCATTTAAACTTCCCCAGCCTCTTGTGAAAAGGCACTGGATACAAAGCAAGATTGTGGTTGTTGCCAGAGTCTCAAAAGCGGAACACTTCCCTATTCAGCTCAGAGACCAGACCAGGACGGATCAGGCTGTATATTCCATATTGAAGGTCTCCCTTATGCTGCGGTTTAATATTTAACAATAAAAAGATACGTTAGGACATGTTTAAGAACCACCTTCTACAGTAATTAACAAAAATCCCTTTAGCAGGATTTCAGCCTGACCAAAGGGGGCTTATTGTGTCACTTGCTATTTGTCGAGCATGTGATTTTCAGTGGGTCAATTAACCATTTTAATGACTGCTTAAACATGACAGCAACTTGTGAATTCTCTTTAATTAAACCACTAAAAAAAAAGTATTATAAATCACATTCTGTATGAGAAATCAACCAATCACTGTTACGGTACGGATTTTTGAGGTTCCAGTACCTTTTACCCTGTGTACAGATATTACCGTGTTAATCATCCAGTTATGTATAATAAGATACTACGTTGTGTGTAGGGTGTCTATTAATATACTGTAAGAGGTGTCATTTCACACAGCTCAGCTACACCTAATCTGCAATAGATTACATTTCTTCTAAGGAGACACCTACGACAAATGAACTTGTGTCATTTTCCTATAAAAATGAAATAGAAGCATTAGAAAGTTTCAATGTTTATATTAGAATCCTAGATGATTAATTCAAAGAATCAGCAGCGAATGACAGTGGATTAATCCCTTAAGGTACATAAAGAATTGAACGGTTGTTCAAACTGTTTCTTCTTAAAATACATTACTGAGCAACTCAAGCATCACAACTTGGAAGTAGCAGATCCAGCCTGTCAGTACATTTTAAACCGTTTCGTGCACCTCATTGCAAAAATAAGAAAGTTAGCATCACTCTTACAGGACACATATCTCTTGTACCTTAAATTAACAAACATTGTGAACAAACTTCAGCTTCACTGAAAAGTCAAAGATTTGTATCCTCACAAGTCTGATTGCTGGACTGTTTTCCACAAGTCACATACTTGCTTGTTTACGAATTAACATGAGGATTTTCATAAGGATTAGAATGGTGGTGGCTGTCCTTTTATATCCTGACAGGATGTCCACTACGATCAGATTCCTGAATGCAGCTACCCAATGTGAGTGTAACAGACATTAGGACTGGCCATTAGAAAGTAGTTGAGAATTAGTATGCAAATCCATACCAACAGCACTGACATGAATGAAAAACACATGGTGGTCAGAGTTTAACACATTTGAAAGGTTTTGCTGGTTGTCCATGTGGGTCAGCTGAACTGCAGTCACCCTGATAGCTGGATCCGAGAAACTGGTCAGAATCGTGTTCCTTTGAAAGGAATTAAAGCAATATTACAAAACCAGAAAAACGCATACTTACTGTAGAGAATGATCAAGCCCCCAAGCTTCCTAAACTAACTCAGATATAGAATCAGACCATCGTGGCTGTCAGTTTTATCTAAACAAGGGGCCCATAAAAGTACCCTCATCTGAAAATGAATAAACCCGATATTTAGATGACCTCATTATATTGTAATTATATTGTCTAAGATGTTAAAATAAGTAGCTCCAGTATGTATGTAATGATATTTATAATCCTTTCAAGTCATTCTGGACTCTTTTGCTCCTATACCAAGTTTCACTTTCATTTCTGCCATTGATTTTTCTTTGGAGTCTGTCTGGAGTTGTCTAACCACCTTTCTCTTTCCTTATTCCTTTCTGATCATGTGACAATGTTCAACTCTGCTATCTCCATCTACTCTACATGAATGTGGGGAGTTGAAGGGTTACATTGTCACATTAATTCAATGGAATGAGGAAGGCTGTTGGTTTCAGCACTTCTGATTACACAGACTGGCTTCATCCCAACAGGATAGTAAAGAAAATCTAAAAAAAACAAATATAAAATGCATGTGAAGCGATTTATTTCATAGTAAATCACCCCAAGTTAAAAACAACATAAGGTTTGGTAGTATTTACAGTAGATCCAACTCTGTTTAGATGTGTATTACAGGGTTACAAGAGACTATTGCTAGTAGAGTCAATATATTTAACACAATTAACAGCTTGTTTTGATATTTTTATTCACATACTTCAACTTTTAACCAGGAGCATGCGACATGAAAGAGGATTTGTCTTACAAGCATCACAGGGTATCCAAATCATACTCCCTCTCGCAAAAACACTGATGCTCTAGAAAAATGACTGCATCCCTTTACTGAGTCCAATACACCAGAAAGAAATCTGAGACGGGTGACAAATGCAAGTGCTTAGAAGCTTTCAAATCCTGATCACATAGGAGAAAAAAAAAAAAAAAAAAAAAAACCCTCAGTGCTTGATCCTCTCGTTCAGGTAGGGATTTATTTGCCACTTTGTTTAGGAAAATTCCAGAATGCAAAGTTATAGGTTAATATATTCTGACACTTCTAACACAGTTAAATATATACTGGATACCCAGCACATACCAACCAAGAACCTACAGCCCTCTATTAAAGACCTTACCCATCATGACAAACTGACCTGCAAGAGGGAGATGCAGCTTTTTTTATATATCACACAATTATCAGGGATTCCATTCCATGTTAATTAGGCTCCTTATTACAACACGACTATGTTAAAGTCTCTGGTTACAATGAGATGGAATTAAACCCCTCTGAAGTTATACCACAGCTTGACCAGACAAGTGAAATCCAATAGCTAAAATCTGCCTGTCCCTGTCTCTGTCTCACGCATGCTGTAATAGCATTAGTCCCTCTCAGTATTTATAGCTTTTCTGTCTACCCTCAATACAATCTCCTTACTGCTCACTGGCTAACCTACATGTCTCACACAATCCAAAACAGGCCTCAAGACAGTCAGGCTAATTATCCTGGCTAATTCTCATGCACTATTCAAGGCTCACTCCCCTCCCCCATCAAAACTTTAAAAAAAAAAAAGGAGACTTCTGGCATAATCTGCAGTTTATTTCTATGCAATACTGAACTCCAATTCCTTGGTGTCTGTTTACTACATATTTCCATAGTTTAGCCTTCTGTGCACTCACAATCTTCCTCACCCTTGAAACCTGCTTGCCGCCACGATTTCACTTTGCAAGCAAAACACAGGGATAATAGAAAGACAATAACAAAAAGGCAAAGTAACAGCAACATTGCTGGCAATGGCTCTAGCAATTTCATATATAACTTAAACACGATGCTGACCAAGACTGAAGCTGTTTTAGCAAGTTTCACATGCTGTGAAGGTGAAATAGAAAAAACTATCACATTTACACCAAAAATATATATAAAATATACTACTCTTCACTAACTGTTGTGTGAATATAAAATATCCTTCATGTTTATTTGTTTTGTATGTGTGCAGTCCAAAAGACAAAAATAACAAAAAAAAACATTGGGATGATGATAAATTACATTATAGCTGGAAATATTGCTGGCAATATGGCTGACCAGAGAATCTTCCTTGGTATTTTACACCTGCTTATTCAACTATTGCTAACAATTACTGCCTAGTGTGAAGAGGCCCTAAAACTCCCATTGCAAAGCAGTTGAAGCGACAGGTTAGTACAGACAGTCCTATGAATGTGTTAGGGTTATTACTGGGGATACTGTGAATTCATCATAGAATAAACTGAAATGAACCCTTTTTTCCTGTAAATGTGCTTTCTTCAGTGCTGTAGTTTGTCCCTGATGTTCTTAGCTGTAGGTCAGGGAACTGTACAACCACTGTAGTCAAATACATTCTTATTAAAACAGGAACACAGCACAGGATTAGAATTCCACTTCCTCTTACAACCTGCTATCAATCCGAGTATTCCCTGTGATGCCACAGCAACACACAGGCAACCTGTGATCCAGTTTAACATGGTTAAAAATGCAGAGCTTTAAACTCACACTAGCCCTGCACCCCTACATGAACAACTATTGGTATACCTGCAGACTCAAATGTGATCAGTTCAGAATAGATTTGCCAGGGACCCGATTGTTCAAACTCCTGGCACTAGTTGCAGGGCTAGCGCGCTAAAAATTATTAGGATACGAATCTTAGGGGAATATAAAAAGAACTGGTCATGCAGTCATAACTGTCAGTGTGACGTACACAGTGGAAAGGTCCAAATCCCTAGCCTCTGTGCATCACATCTCTATTTGTAAAGAAGGTGCAAAGCTTCGAAAGAGAAGCAAAGTTACAGAAAAGTGGAATGCGCAAGAAATTAAAAACAGAACTAGAAATGCCAGAAAACCCCATCAAAGGCAGAGACATCGCTTTGCAGGAGTCATTAAAAAGCAGGTCACCATTCCCTCCCTTCCGCGGTGTACAATAAATGCCTTTCTGTAGCTGAATCAAAGCAATCATTCCCATGCACTGGTCTGCTGTTTTGAGCGAAGTTCTCTTTCCATGTACTCTGTATTGATCTGCAGTAAGTAAATGAAATCCAGCAGTAATAACTTTAAATTCTGTGAGAATCAGGTTTATTTTTTCTTTTATTTTATTTTTTTGTGGTTATGATGGAATCCCTGTTTCAAAGATGTGAAAATAAAGATCAGAGATGTTTTCAGTATTAGAAACAAACATCCCGCTTCATACTAGAAACTGATGTTTATGTCAAAGTGTGTGTGCTGCAAACTCCTGGACAAAGTTAACCCTAAAACCCATAAAACACAGTTGAAAATTAATTAAATGGAGACAGACTTAGGACAGATGGTAGAAATAACTTTGTTACAGAGCGGTGAGGGGATAGAATGGGAATACTAGCTCACTGATGCTGCATCACTGGGACCCTTTAAGACCCAACTTAAGTTTTAATATCAAATCAGCTGCTACCAACACAAGTATACTGTAGATGGGCTGAATGGTCTCCTCTCATTTGTAAACTATGTTCTTATGATGCAAATGTGCACTATCCCTAAAAGATCAAACATTAAACCTATTAAATGTATAATCTGAGAAGTAATACCTGTTGATAATTACAGAAACATCTTCTTTAAAAAGGGAGTGGTTTTCCCCAGTGCAATTGTCGTCAGTTGCCTGTCTACAATGTGCTATTAGAACAGAACTGGGTTTGCAGAGGCAGCGCTGCAAACTCAGCAAGGCTCTGTAACAGAGTCTCTCTCAGGGGATTCAAATAGCTGCAAACATTACAGTAAATAATGAACTCTGTACTGCAGCACAAACAAAACCATTCAGCCTCCTCTTTGTGGCTTGTATTGTAAGCCCTGTAAGCTTGCAGCACACTGGTGCTTAAATCTAAAAATAATATGGAAAAAACTGAGGACTATACACCATTTATAATCTCCTAATATGTGTAAGACAGGGGGGGATGTAATACCAGTACTAAAAGGGAAATCATAAAAAATAAGGGAAATCAACTGTGATTTTGTGCTCAATTATTCATCCATTGCCATTCAGAAGGACTGCAGTACAACGAGTGGTTTCAGTCACTATGTTCACTTTCAATAATGACTGAAAACAGTTGGGTGTAGTTTCTATGGCAGATGCAGATTATCTCATTTATAAAACAGTATTTGACTGCCAAACTACAGTATGTGTATCATCTGCTGTTCCAAATGAAATGGAGACTGGAAAATCAATTTTCACCACATTTGATTCAACTAACTTCACCTCGAGATCTAACACCAATTACTTTCTCTCTATTTCCATCTCTGTTTTCTTTCCTAAGTTTTGCACCACCCCAAGCATAAAACCAAAAATTCTCTGACAGCACTGAAAATCCCTGTTTTATCGAAGCAAACCGATTCCTAGGATCACTGGTTATGATTAACTGAACAGTGCAGAACAACCTCTTTACACTAACAAGGATTAAGAATGCTGAACTGTTTACACACCTGATAGGTAAGCTATAGGTAAAGAGAAACTCAATGTATGTGTAAACAGCTCCAGGCTCTCTGCCTGCTTTCTCCCCAGCCCTGCAGTGCATATCCGAGGTATAAGAGCAGCCTTTTCACTCCCTCAGGATTAAATTAGTTATGGAAACAAAGCCTGCCAAGGGACTCTAGAAAACAGGAACTTCCCAATGTTTGGCAGTACAATCTACATTCTGTACTTTATATTGTAACAGAGGATGGATAGGACAATACAGGATAACAAACCTTTAATGTTTGAAACTATGCAGTTGCGTTTTTTGGGTCCTCATAAATAATAATGAATAAATAAAAATCAGTTCCCTTATGCACCGATTCTGTCTGTCCATCACTCTGCCAGTCACACTAGATGGTGAATACAATAACTGCCTTGATTTTACACCAATCTTCAAACATACACTCCTACAACGGTTTCAGATTGCAATTGGTTACAGTTTGTTACACTGTTGAATTTGTACATATCTTAACCTTTCTGGTACTGTGCAATTATGAGGACTCTGTGTGCATGCACAGTTTTTTAACTTCACTCAATAGATGTTTAGTTTTATTTTGTGGTGAAAATATTAGTACTGTATTACAAACCAGAAACATTTGGAAAGGTCCCCATTCCTTGCTTTGTGAGCTACAGTAGATCTAATGCAGTGTATAACCTCCTATTGCTGCAAGTAGTAGTAGTAGCAGCAGAATTCTGTCTCATGGTGGCAAACAGTTTAACGGTGACAGAAAGCTTGTAGAGCTAAAACTGCAATGAGGGAATATAAAACAAACTGGACAACAATGCTTCATGTTAAACAATGCTGCACTGAAGGCTAAAGGAAGTGTGAAATCAAGTGTGATTGTGGGACACCGTGTTTAAAAAACAAACATAGCTTTCATGAACCACAAAGGGGAAACAAGCTTGTTGCAGGAGATTCATTCATGTGGAACAAACACTGCAAAGCCAAGAATACAAAAAAAGTGAAAGAAAATGTGCTTGTTTTTATTATGCACAAATTTATATATTATATATATTTTTTTTTTAAAGGCATCTTGTCTTTTTAAATGTAACTGAAACAGCACCTAAAGATTTTCATCTCTTTTCCAATGCTTGTCAAACGCAAATGTTTAACGAGGCAAAACAGATGCTGTGAATCTAACAAATGCAACTCATCAGGATGTTCTTCACAGTTCTATGCTCTTGTACAGCACATATCTGAGCCCCAAGTCATAAAGTAAATTCTCTTTAGTTCATTGCATTTGTACCTTTGCAGCTTTTCCTTGAATCAGAGATTCTCTCATTATTTTTTTTTCTGGGGGAACATTTTCCAAATCAGTTTTCACTACAGAGCAACTTGGTTATGAAATGAGAACGCCATCTTCTGTAATATTGTTGTTTATGTTCTCTATCATTTTCTGGTTTCAGTCATCACATCCTGGAACCTTTAAGAAGCTTAACGCACCTCTGTTACCTCGATATAGCCCTCGGATTCATGTCAAATGACATTGTGTTTTCCAACCCTTTAAAAGGGTTACAGCTGATGAAAGTTTGGAGTGGAATGATGAGGAAAATTGTGGGTTTGTGGTTTTGTTCCATCTGCATTTTCGAAATGTATTTGTTACCTTAAGATTTGCTATGTACTGAACCTCACGTTCAGGTTCTAAGTTTAAACGTGGGCTTTTCATGTCTGGTACCAGTTTTTTTTTTCCCCCCAAAGGCATGTTTGCTATAACATTGACTTTCTTTCACATCATTGAATTAAACTGCACAAGAGGTACACAATCATTTAATTAGCACTAACCTCTAACTAGACTAAAGTGAATATCTGATGGCTAGAACTGTATGTGCGTTGAATATTTTTAGGCATGTCTAAAAATAACTGTGATACAAACGGAAGCAGAAGAAAATGTTTAAAAACAGGAATACAACACAAGCACAAAGAGACAAGGCTGTCTTTTCAACTGATCTAAACAGTGAGGGATCTACAAAACCAACGCAGTTTAAATATTACATCAGGGCCAAATTTTATTTTACTTTAAAATTTAAATTCCACTGAAGACTCACTCACATGGTTTGAGATCTGGGTTTTCCCTTCTTGACTTGGTGATATTTCTGGTAATATTTAATAACTCTTTAGATCTATTGAATAGACCCCAATGCCTTGGTTAAAAAGGGTTTTCCTTGCCAAAGGCAATAAAAATTGCTTGGCAACAAACTTTTACAATCTGGAGCTGGAACAGTGCCCAAGCACATAATAAAAAATATAAACATACAGCCTATATCACATTCCAACAGCATTGTGTCATAACCTCATTTTTACAGCGTTCACATTCTGAAATACTGACCAGCACAGACAGAGTGCACAGTAGGACTCAGAAGGCATTGCTTGGGTGAAATGACCAAGGAGTTAAAGGAGTAAAAGACTTCCTGGAAGGCAAGGCAAGCAAACTTATGAACACATGATGTGGTCATAACTTTGATGTCCGATAAGTTACTGAATTAGCCCTCATTATAACCCATTTCCATACTGCATAATTAGCATCAGGATTCTCTTTTAATGTTGACTGTTCATGCCAATAAGTTTTCTTAACTTTGAAACAATCCTGAAGGTACAGCACTATTAAACACTCTCCATGTTGGTGCAATGTTGTCTTTGGGTTTCTTTCAAATCGGATGTAACATGCATCCCTTTGTAATGCACAAAGTGTATGAGGAGATACAATCCGAAAAAGAATTCAGGTTTTTGCATCTGCTAGCAAGACAACTGTTCTCAAAGAACACTTGCTTCACCTGCAGTATTGCAATTAGCAATTTGGACTTTCTTTAATTTAAAAAGTTCGATTTCAAGAGAATCCAGCATCAGACTGTGCAGTGCTGTGGAGGGAAGCCTTTGTGAGGTTTCTTTATTGAAACCAGCTGTGTACTGTTATTGCAGGATCTGGAAAGCCCATGGCAGAAGTAATTAAATTTTGCTGTCATTTGTGTTTGTTCTTAATTCTGCTGAAGCATATAACATGTTTGCAGTATGTTCTTGTTCAGGTTGAATGTGGACAAGTAGTACAATGTATCCTTCAGTTTCCATGGTGGTCAATCCTAATTGTCTGCTTACTGTTACTTTGACCACATCACAGCTGAACAACTTGAGAAAGGTGTGAAGTTGTAAGTGCATATTAATTTTGGTCTCTGTTTATTTTCGTACACAGACACATGACTTGAGTAGCACTCCTAAAAGAAAACTAAACACTGCTTAAGGCTGTGTGTTGCAAAATAAATGTTCGTTATTGTACACCACATGCACTTTGTGCCAGAAACACATTATGCCATAGACTTTGGTAATACTTAACATTCCTAACATAGCTGTAACCTGCTCGTCACTACAGAATTCCAGAAAAACTTTACTTTTTCCTATCACTAAGGAGTATACTGCTTTTAAACCAGTTGATATATATATATATTTTAATACAAAATCAAGTCAATTCCTCTTTTAAAAAAGGGTTTAGACACTCACGATTCCTCCGTGTGCTGCTGCGCCCCTCCGATGAACCCGTATTTATCAGTATGTTTCTCTGTGGTGAAACCGTTGATCTCCGAATCGGATCCGATGGAGCTGTTATCTCTTTCCGAAAGGTTTTCACTGGTCCCTCTCAAATTCTGTGAGTCGGCCTGCAGTCCGTTCTCCTGATTTCGGGCCATTATATTACCAAATCAACCAGTTCACTCACCCCCACGCAATGTATTATAAAAGAAAACTGACAGTGTTTATATAGTCTGTATGTACAGAAAGATTAAAAAAAAAAAAAAAAAAAAAAAAAAAAAAACACTTCAGCTGTTTAAGTTTTCAAATCTCCCCAGCACAGTTTACACATTTTCATTTCGGTTTTTTACCTTCAATCACTTTGTTGTGTTTCGCTTATGTAAAGCAGAGAGTACGGTTTGGTAGAAAATACAACGTCAATATTTTTATAACGCCTTAATTGTCTCACTTCAGACCTTGTTCCATTGGCTTACTTTCTGGAATCCCAAACACTAAACAACCAAGCCTATAAATTAAATATGACTAACTGAACTGATGTCATGTCTAATAGATACTTAATTGACAATAAATACCATAATACCGCGACTTATGTTGTTCTGTGTGCGAACACCTCGCGCTACTCCAGCTCCAGTAGGTGGCTGGATGAATTAATTAACTAATTAATGTCAAGTTAAAGTTCTCTCAGCTGTTTCAAGTGTCGCCAATTCCAATGAAAGTATGCATTTAGTGTTGGCAATAACAACAGTACACAGCTGCTCTGAAATGTCTCATTATTGTATGCCTCAGCACTGTACTTGGAAGTTTGTGTATATCCACCAGAAGCTTGGTTATCAATTGCGTTTCCAGGCCGCTTGCTGTTTCTCGGATGGAAATTCTGCAGTAACTCAGCTTCACACAATCAATTCGCGTACGACGTCCACATTGGTTATAAATATAACTAGTCCGGTATCAAACTACCCGTAGCAGCTCTGTGTATTTACGATATGTAGTTTTTCCTGTTTCTGCAGACAGGTCGTGTAGCTTCTCCAGATTCTTTATCGCCAGTTTAAATTCCGGAACACGACTGTGGTATCCATGGCATTTTCACTATCGTCCATTTTCCACCCGAACAGCCATATTGCTTTATTTATTTTCAAAACGTATTAATGTTTCCCGTATTTCAAATGTATTTTCTTTCGACGCTTTTCCACAATGCTGGCTACAGACTGTGTTTCTTGCGTTAGCAAATTGCTGACTGTGCACATGCGCATTGAGGCCATCCCTGTCCGGACCCATGAGAGATCCGCCCCAAGTAGAGTTGAATTGCAATCAAAATGAGTTTTAAAAAAAGAGGAGACACAGCGAGTGGCTCTATTTTGTACCAAAGCGAAAACTGCTCTAAAACAGTTTGCCGTATTTTAACGCGTCGCTGCTTTAAAAATAGATAGAAGAACACCACCAGACCTTATTATTGAACTCGGAATTGTTAAACGTTGATGCAATAATGCCTGGCAAATAAGACTTTTTCGCAATGGGTATAGCGCCGACCGCTTTGCTGAAATACAACACAAATAACTTTTAAAATCAAATCAATAGTATGTGTTGTTTTGTGAATTCTCTGTTGTGCCAAAAAAAAGTCGTTATTATACTGTTGATTAGAACATTACCGGCTACAAATTCCATCAACCTCTGATGACCAGCTTCGCTTTGGGAATTGAAACGAGCAATTGCTTATTGGTCTCCCAGCTGCTTATAAAATCCACACATGTCAGCAGTCCAGCGTCCCGATATTTACACATAGGAAAAAATAATTTATTCTGCACAGTAGTTCTTGAAAACCACACGTCTGCTGATCACTGACTTACTGGTATATTAAATTTCGGGCCGTTGAAAGAAACAGCTTACTTAAGAAATCTATCGAAAAGGAACCGATTTTTCTTTATTGGACCACTTTATCCAGTTCCTCAACCAGCACGATCAGCTGAAACCGGCAAACCACAAGTGATTGTTGTCGTTGCTGGAATTTCCACCACAGAATGTACTGGGCTCATATGCTGACAAACAAAATATATAGTGGGTTCTCTCTTCAAACCTTGGCTGAAATATATGTACTTTGTTTTATTCCCACACATAACCAATGTTAAAACCTTTTTGCACATACTTTTGTGTGAATGGGCAGTCCCTCATATTTCTTAAGAAACTGCATCCCAGCAGATGTGTAGTGCATGCAATAACAATAAAAAAGATTTAGCTATCTTAATGTAAATTCAGTTCAATTTACAGTTACAGATGGTTTCACAGACACTGGTTAGCACTAAATTTGGTCTACATTACCTAAGGTAACATTAGGTAGTCCACGATTATAAACAATAATCTGATTGATGCATCATCAAGCCAAAACTTGCAAAACACAACTGCAAGTTGGAACAATTACATTAAAGATGTTTACAACTGGAGAATTGGGGAGGAGCTTTTCTTTTTTTTTTTTTCAATCATATGCATTAGCATGGCAACGAAACCAAACACAATAACATAAACTGTGGGAAAAGTAGTAAAAATTAGAGCAACAGATTAGTTCAATGCCGTTTTGGAAATATTATAATTATGTCAATGTGAATAATAATGAAAAGGCTGTATTAGATTTCATGCTTGATGTTTGTGCATGGGCCATTTGTTCATTTTACCAAACTGCTTCACAGTTTAAACTCTACTACACACAAAAAAAACCCTTACAAGTTAGAAGGGAAAAACAAAATGAAATGTGAATAATGCATATTATTTTAAGTACAGTTTTGTTTTCTTCAAAACAGGATTTGTTTAGTTACCAGTTTTGTAGAATTTTGTGGCCTGGAATCACATTGGGTATTGGGGCAGGAATTCATGACATAAAAGCAGCAGGCCTTAAAGCTACAGGGGCTGAATTATTAGGACCAATAAGCTTCACCGAATTATGTACCAGAAACCACAAAGGCTGTAGGATGTGGTATAAAGACCAGAGCTAAGAGGGGCCTGGATTAATTCATTATAAAATAGCCTTGTTCTCTTATTCAGCAGCTTGCTACTGCAAAATAATTGGCAATTAAAAAAAAAATGCATGCAGCTGTTTGAAAGTGGAGTGTTTTTCTGTTTCATCTGTATGCTGTTGCCTGACAACCAGAACACCTGTCATCTCCCTAGAATTCAGAAGTTTACATAAATGAATTAATTCAATTATTTAGCATTTTGTATTATGAAAGGTAAACTGTGCTCCTTCTTAAGAAGAATCAGCAGCTGTTCTGTTGTTTCAAGTTGTATCGTGGAACACCAAATCAGAGTTACTGCAAGAGGCTGAAGGAAATACAACTTTTATTTAAATGTTTCTGGACAAAAAAAAAAAAAAAAAAAAAAGAGACTGCAAAAGAAATTTATTTCAGGGACAGTGTAAATGGGATACATTTTTGAAAGAAACTAAATCTCCTAATCTTAACTAAAATGTTCAAAGCCACCAAAAGGCTTACACAGGTACCAGTCAGAATAATAAGAATGCAAGTATTCAGTCCTGATCAGTGCTTTCCATGTGTTCCATCACCACCCCAGCAAAAAAGTTATCTTATCTGTCTTGTCAGGACTGGTAATGATTGGTTAAAACTTGTCCGGCCCTAAACTCTATGCAGCTATTACAAATCAATATTTCAATAGAGTCTATTCACAACAGAGGAAGGGTGTTGCCGCACTATGTAAATGTAAAGCACATAAAACAGTGCATCTTTTGGAGCAACAAACCACTGGCTGTTTACAGATTTTGGCTGTAAACCGAATTAAATACAGCAACCACGCAACTCAAATAAGCTATTATGCATGTTTTGCATTTTCTTCATTACAAACAGATAATAAAATGATCCATACTATATAAAAAGAGGCATAAGGTCCATTGACTTTCTTCCATGGCAACTGAAAGGGACAGCTTTGATGTTGCTTTCAGTCCAAGTTGTTGTATTGCGTTGCTCAGCCTAGCTTCATACTGCAGTTCTGTGTGAATGGACCTCCAAAGCAGTTGCCCCTGAGGCAGGGCTCACTTTTTCCTACCACCTCTCTCCTTCAGGGCCAGGTGGATCATTGAGCTGTTGACCATGTTGTAGTAAGCCAGCGAGTTGGAGTCTTTGATGAAGATACCCTGAAAAAGGAAGAAAAAAAAAGGTGCCATCAGCTCTCCTCTTCATTACATAACTGCATGGGACCATTGACATTGACTAGAGATGCACCCCTGGTGGTTCAATTGCTTTGTTTACACTCAAATTCTATCAGCTGTCAAAAATATACCAGAATAAACTCTACCAAATGCCAGATTTTCAAGTTAACATTTGTTTCCTGAAACCATTTTATTTGTTAATGTATTTATATTAACATCCGTCGACAGGCTGAACTCTATATAGTGGCACTGAAGACACCTAGTGGCAGAAAGTCACTACTGAACCATCTGGCTTAATATGCAATATTTTTAGAACAGGTGTCCCACATATGCTACGATATAAAAATACTGCACAAGTAAGCATTTATGAACCAGTACCATGACTTACCTCTTCTAAATTGCATATAATGGTTTTTCATTTCAACAATTTCAATTTGTGCAAAACTGTAAAGTGTGATATACCAGTACACACAAGCCTCTCACTATTTCACCAGCAGTGGGGTAATAAACGTGTTGCTGCTAAAAAGCAATATCCAAAAGATTTCTTCAGTTTTACTTGTACGGTTCAAGTCATTGATGATGTATCAAGTATCCCTAATCTAATGCTTACCTCATACTGCAACTTCTGTTTACCAGCTGGCATGCCGGTGGCTTCATGGATTTTAACCTTTATCACGGATACCTGGGAACATAAAGATGATACATTTAGCGTTTGTCTGCACGTTTGTGTATTCAGCCCCGATTTGACCTATCAGAACCACAAGTCCATATTTAATGTTGAGCCTTAACTCAAAAACAATCTGGTCTTGAGAGTTCCAGGGAGTTAAGAATTATCCACCTCTACCTCATTAGCAGAGCTAATCCTTGCTGCATTAAGTTTAAAGGCCATCTTTTAATAACTGATAATCTCTTTGGAAGAGCGGTGGTGTTTGTGCTTTACCTGGTCTGTGAGCGGGAGTGTGAAAGTGAGGAGCTGCCCATTTAGCTTCCATTCTGTTTTGTCCTGCATGTTGGGAACCTGCACCTTCACTGTTACTGGTGCCTGAAAGAGATACAAAGTCATATAGAACCAGATTTAAAAAAAAAAAAAAAAAAAAAACCTTAAAAATGAAAAGTTCAACTAGAATGTACAGTATACATTATGCTGACAACTTCAAAGATACTTTTAGTAGATGGCTAAACATTAAGTATTAAACTTAATAAACAAGAGTGTCAGGTTTATGATTAAACTTGACACTCCTAATTAAATGCCTAATGGAATCTTTTTGTTCCTAGTGGATTAGTGTGTAAGTGGGCACCTTGTTTCTGCGCAGGAACTCCTCCTCTGGGATGAGGTTGTCCTCTGACTTCATCTTCTTGCTGGCAGGCTCGTCCTCGTGTGGAGGAGGAGGGGGGCGTGCGGGGGGCATGGGTGCTGGGGCCGAGCTGGGGGGCTGAGGCACAGGAGGCGCTGGCACGAATGCTGGGGAGCAGTATGAGAGAGGTCAGGCAGAGCGACATACAGAAACCTAGTCTTGTCTAACATACACTTCAGAACAATGCACATTCAAACAAAATACAAGTGTTGTCAAGTACAGGTCAACACTAACATCGTTATCAAAGAACTTGTATTAGCGCCTCAAACTCATCTGATATACAGATTTAAGTTATTCTTTCATTTATACTATAAAATGTTTGTTATAAATGTATTTATAACAGTGAAAACAATGCAGCTACTATGAAAACACACACACATATTCATAATGATCAGAGAATACATATGTTGGTAAGTTCAAGTTTTGCCAACCTTGGTGTGTAATCTCTGTAACTAAAGTGAAAGAAACTAGTCTTGTGCAGGTCTTTACATGTCACAAGAGATCTGTGTATTGTACCCACTAGAAATAAGCCCTTACCTGCTGGAACCACCATAGGGGGTGGCCGAGGTGCCATGAGGTGTCCCGAGGGAGACATGGGCACCACGTTGATGCGAGGCGCATGGATCATAGGTGGCATGGAAGCCAGCACCTGACCTGGGCCCAAACGCACCATCGAGGGACGTTGCATCACTGGCAAAGTTGAGACCAGCGTGGTTCGAACTGGGGGAGGAATCTAAAACAGAGTGAAAAAGAATAAGTCTTAATTTCAGAGGGAAACAAGTGGCAAGTAGAGGGAGGTCATTTTGGCTAGATACAACAGACTGTGGCTGGTCAAGGCAGAGTTTTAAGACAGTATATGCTGCTGTAAAAATGAGGTCTCTTTTTACATAAATGATGACAAATCTAAACACTGATGACCATCAAAGCAGGGACTTTTCTGGCATTTCACATACTTTTAAAGATTACACTAAAACTACTTTACAATTAAGCATTCAAAAATGTAAAACCAAATTCCATTAAAATACAAATGTAACAAATTGCACCAAAGTAGCAATTGAGAGCAGAGCAGACTGTAAAGTTATTTTAATCTAAATCATAGTCACAGCTATGATTTAGATTAAAATAATGTCACAGGATTTTTTTTAACCAGGAAAGGAAACTCAAATAAACAAACAATTCATCAGGTCAGAACACATTTCCAAGTGGTATTAAGGACACACAACTGGGTGCAGGGCAAATGCACGTGTCCATCCTTGTGTTCAATGCTTGGGTGGAAGTTAGTGTTACTTACCAGTGGAGGGCGTGGCACTGAGGTGGGTGGTGCAGAGCTGGGCAAGCTGGGTGAAGAGGAGGACATGGGTGGCTGAGGCTTGTCGGTGGGTTTGCTGGGTCCAATCTTCTCCTTGCTGTCGTCCTCAGGGACCAGCCCCTTGGCCTTGTGGATGGCCTCGATCTGCTCCTGCAGTGTGATGTTGGCCTGTGCCGCCTGCTGGGTGCGCGCCATGCTGCCAGAGTGACCGTCCCATGTGACCTGCCAAGGGAAAGAGAAGCAATCAGCAACACACCAAGAATACAGTCTACCCAGCACAGTCAAATCACACCACAGCCTCCCAAGACCCTTCACCGCAGTGCTGTCACACTAATCTCAAACAGCCTGGCAAATAAAGGCAGGTTTGAATTAAAGTAGGCCACTGCTCTACTGGTGAAACCTATAGTAACACAAGGACTCAAAGACAATGCAGAGGAGAGATATTTTCAGTATTCACCATTATTGAGGGATAACAAATCAAGGTTTTAAAATGGTTGGATCCTAATAACTTATTTTGATAATGATGTAAGAAAAAAGTATAAGCTAGCTGGCACCAACATATCAGATAATAGATCTGACTTGATAATACCCTTGAATCTATCTACCAAGTTTGACATGGTACAGTCATGACTTTACAGATACTCATTGGTAAAATTATCAAATAAAATGTAATGCTCTCATTGCTGACTCAAGGAGAATAGCCCTCACCTTCTCCTCCGGTTTCTGGATCTCCTCTTCCCCGATCTTCTTGCCGATAGCCGTCTCCTCCACACCGAAGATATCGGTACGGCGCTCGGCAAGCTGCTTCAGGCTGCTCTCGATGTCCAGGCCAGGGGCGTACACCTCGTCCTCGATTTGCCTCTCCCGGATGCTGCGGTCTCGTTGCTCCAGCCAGCGCGGGTCCAGCAGCCCGATGCGCATGTGCTCCTGCATCTTGCTGGCTGGGATCTTCTCTCCAGTGATGGGGGAGATGAGGTACTCGTCCGAGACCGGCGCTGGGGGCTGGGGCTTGGAGGCTGCAACACAGAACAGCTGCTTTTAGAGGGGTCCTCACCATCTCTCAAACTTAACCTTTTATAACCGTATGTGAAGTTAAAGTCTAGGTCTGTGTGTACAATGTTGCCCCACCCCTGTGTATTTCTGTGTTGTATGTTACGTGTTGTGTGTTAATGTTGGTGTATAGTCATTGGTACATGGGCTATAAATGGGTCTGTGAAACAACTTGTGTTCCAGATCCTCAGGTAGAGGCAAAACAATCCAATAGTTATGGCTAAGGTTTGACAAATAGAGCTTAGCTTTCCCTACTAGGGACGGGATTAAATTGTAATCCTAATAGCAGACTTAAAGTAGGAACAGATAAATACTGTGATTAAAACCATTACAAATCTGCCATGTTATAACTGCTAAAATTGCAAAAAAAAATCATCAGGGAGAACGCCACCAGAAATATATAATCCCATCCTGTTTCCAGGGTCAATTACCTTTGGGGTCGTAGTCCTTGCGGATGATGACCTGGTCTGGGGTGGGGGGCAGTGGTGGGGGCATGGGGTTATCCGGGGGCGGCGGGGCCTTCATACTGTCCTCTTCATCATCAGAACCCTGCAGGGGAACAGGAAACACAGGGTTCGGGCATTACAAAACAGGTGAGGCTTGCTAGGATTTATTGGAAGGCACACTGAGAAAGTCATATATTTAATCTGAAGGGCTGGTTTCAAATCTGAACCTGACAGAAATATATAAAAATGAATTGATGCGGTCAGTGACTTCAGATTTGCACATTTTCTGCAAGCCATTGTTCACCTGCTAAGAACCTACCCCAGAAACTCTGCCAAGAAAGTGGAGGAAACTAAAATCCTGGTCAGTTCTGTTAACTAGCGGCTCTTCGGAGCACACAAGCCCAGGCCAGAACAGTTGTGCTGCAGCAGCAAGGTTTCCCAAGCCAGCACGCTACTCCACCCCACTGTACCTCGTCCATGTCTTGAAGCCGAGTGTCCTGGTCCAGGTGTGTCGGTGGAGGCTCACGCCTCTCCTCAGGCTCATCGTCCTCATCGTCAGACTCCACCTCCATCTCCACCTCCTCACTCTCCCCGAACTTCTCATAGCGCTCCTGGATCAGGATGCGGGCGCCCAGCTCCTCTGGGGTGGTGGGAGGAGGGAAGTGACCTGCAGCAAAAACAAAACAACAGTTTTAAAACAAGGTTGTTGAGACCAACTTGGCTCCCCATTTTAACTAAATCCGAGATGCCGTGTGGAGTTTGTTGGCAGGAAGACATTTTTTGTACATTAATCAAGTTCAGTATAAAACTTCTCTCCAGGCCCCTTACCTTGCTCATTGGGCTGGAAGTCCACAGTTTCCACAACAACAAAGTCATGCCAGTCAATCTGGGCGTAGGACACCCGCTCCTTCTCCCTCTCCTCCTCCTCTTTCTTTCTCTCGCGCTCCTGAAACTTTGCCCACTCCACTCGATACCTCACCTGCAAGAGGGAATTAGAATGAGGTTTCAGAATGCATGCAGCACACCACTACTCCCATGCCTCATGATTTGGAAACAAAATAAGGATGGGAGTTAGGTGGCACAGAAGGCAGATTCAATAGCTCATTCCCTTGTCTCACACCTGGACTGGGATCACAAATGTAGTCCACATCACAAAACTATCAAACAATTTGGCACAACTAGCAGGCTCTGCATGAGAGGCCCAAGATTAAATGGCAGACAGGGGTGTGCAGTACCCCTTTCAAGAGAATACAATCCAAAAAATAAATAATAATCTGCTGCCTCACCTGATCAAGCACCTCTCGTGGATTCTCTGCCTCCCTCTTCATTTTCTGCAGCAATCCTTTGGGTGGGATAAGGACCTGAAACAAGGAGGGAAGTGTAACTAAGCATATATAGAAGATCTTTGGTTACTTTGTACAGACAGACTAATAAACTAGCTCAGTTTATTTACAGCTTAGTATACGCCTACTCAGTTGAAGCGGTAGCTATAGTAATCAGCGAATCCAATCGTGATTGATTCACGCCTTAAGATTCATGACGTTACTTTTTTTTTTTTTTTTAAATCGCGCATTAGTTGCTTGCAAGATCAGTGACATGACGGATAAACCAATCAGAGCAGGGAATCTGCTTTATAGTTTACTAGAATGGCACTAGTGGTGTATCGTGAATGCAAGTATACAATAGGCTACTATATTTTACCAGAGTTAAGGCTGAGAGATATATATAAAACAAACTGATAAACAGGAGAGAACACTGTACCCTCAGTGCCTATCACAGTGTTACCAAGGTGCAGGGACACTGCAGCGCCAGCACAGTAGAAAGTTAATAAAGGTGCGTTATTTTTTTTATTTTTTATTTCCAACTGAACAATTAGCTAACGGTATTGTGAGGAAGCCCCCTCACATGGTAACGTCTTTATAAAGTGTGCAATGCATTTGTACTATTTTAAACGCATACCCTGACGTTATGGTTGTTTTTATTGACAGCAGAAAGCCATGCACGGATTTATATTCTGTGTCTGTTTATGCCACCAAGTTTACTTGTACAGAACTACTGTATTGTATAATAATGCATTTGTTTTCAAGACGTAACATTTAGAGTTTAGTTACTGACAATGCACAGTGGATAGTGTGAGTGCACAGGGTTAAGAAATAATACTTTTTTATATTTGTGTTTTATAGATATTTTTATGAATATTTAAAAATGTGAAAGTAGATGGTGTGAAATTGTTTAGCTAATGAAGACTGGTAAAAGGTGGGGCTAAGTTCTATAAATGGCACAGGTGACGAAAAATAAAAACACTACTACTACAAGTGCATAATAATTCCCAGTCCACTTAGGACCCAGAACATGATTGTTCACTGCATAGCAAATTAAAACATTTTAAAACTAAATGATGAGATATTGGTTGGATCAAAAACCTAGACTGTGAGTCCCCAGGACTGCTAAAGTCTGGGAAAACAATGCAAATGATGCGGTCAAACATAATTCCCTACATTTTATATAAGAAAACTATTATTAGCTTGTTACTGTTTGGTATCCATCTACATTTTTTTTTAATGGTGTGAGCGTAATAAAGTAATGTTTTTCTACTGATAAATGTGGGCTACCAAAATCTGTGGTGGGCTACCAGAGTTTACCTTTTGATAGCCCATCAGTCTACTACACATAGTAGTGATTTGTCCACCCCTGACTGCAAAACAAATTTGGACAAATTAAAAAAAATACTTGCTTGCATGAGAACAATGTTTTAATCAGCCTATCGGTGCATCTACACTGGCTTTACTGTGACCTGACCTGTACAGTTGGAGGTGGGACAAAGTCAGTATTGCACTGTTATTTTGGATTAGTTTTCTAAAATCTAGTTTCAGCATCGGAGGTAAAATACCAAAAAAAAAGTATATTTGAGCTGAGGACAGTGTCAAGCAATTCCCCAAAGATACTTTACATGCAGATTGAGGTCAACAGTTTTGCACACCTTGTAATGTCCCTTTGGATTTTTTCCGGAAAAATACAATCTTTTGGTATTTGCCTTCAGAATCACACCTTAAAACAAAAGGCTACAGAGGCTGCTAAAACAAAAAGTCAGCACAGATAAAAAGTATTCCTGTCTGTTGTAGCCAAGTTAAATCACTACAGGTATGATCCAGCACAGCCACCTCGGTTCAAACAACCTGCTGCTCAAGGGAGAGCAATATCTGAAGATAATATCCTAAGGTATAGAAAGACGACAAGTGTTGAATTGACAACAGAACTGGCAGAAGGCACAGGTGTCGTCCATCCATCAACAGTCCAAAGCACCTTTGACCATTGTTGCACAGTCCAATTCCTGTGTTCTTGCATATTTCAGGCTTCTAGCCTTTTTCCCCTTTCTTAAGAGATATTCTTACTGCAACACATCCTTTAAGTCCTGGTTTCAAGAGTGACCTTCATACTGCTAATTTGATGGACAACTACACCTGTGCCTTGTGCCAGTTCTGTTGTCAATTCAACGCTTGTCTTCTTTCTATTCCTTAAAGATATTATCTTCAAGTTTTGCTCATCCTTGTTAGACAGCTTTTTGGATCTTCCAGTCCTGGGTTTGTCAAGTATAAATTATGTACTTGTTGATTATGCTTCGGATACCACACCTTGAAAATCAAGTGATGCAAGCTAATTCACGCAACGTTTTTCCTTCTTTATCCAAGTTATGGTTGTTATAATAATAGAAAACACTAGTGGAGGCTTTGAGTAAAAATTGTTGATGCTCATAATGCATCAGAGTAGAAAAATGTAACATGTCTAAGACTTTTGCACAGCAGTGTGTGTGTGCGCGCGCATATATATTCGCTTTCCTTTCAGAAGTGTAACAGCAGGTGCTAAAGTTATGAAAAGTGCATTGTGATATAAGAAGTGAAGTGACTTTTTGCAGCTGGCAGTATATTAGTTAAATAACTATTTATCTGGTCATTTCCTACCTTGGTGTACTGCTCCACGAGCTTGGTGAAGTAGTTAAAAAGGCTGTGCTGGGGCCGCAGGAAGTCAAACTGGTAATTGCGCTGCTCTTTCTGCATTAGCTGGGTGAGGAACTGTCTGCCGTTACGAGCCACAAACTGGGCAGTGAGCTTCACCACATCCAGGTCGAAAGCGGAGATAGAGGGGGGGTCTGCGATGAACTCAAACTCAGGGGGAGGCTCCTTGGGCACCACAGTCTCGTGGATCACCTGGGCTTGAACCTGGAGAGAAGCATAGTGTCAGCCAGGCAGAGAACAGGCACAAAAACTGAATCTACCAAAATCACAAGCTAAGGAAACTAAGAAATGGCCCAGTTTATTAAAAAAAAAAAAAAAGCCATTTTCTATCATGACCTATGCAACTAATCCTGCACATGGCTTTGTACCTGGTTCAGTCCTCACTGCTGCACACTGTAAAAATTTAAGAACATATTAAAATGATCGCTATACTTATTTAAATACTTGGCAGTAATGTTGTAGACGGAGAAACACCACAGACTGACCAACTGCAGGACTGCGTGCAAAACCCATGCTGGGAATATTTCATAAAAAGGTCTTAGGTTAAATTACTGTGGATCAATGTAATCCTCCATATCTTAGTTACCAAATCATCCTAGATTGACTTAAGATTTATGGATTCAAATTTGTCATATGAAAACTAAACACACCCTTATTTCATGTATCTAGGAAGATGCAACAAGCTTTAAAACAGAAACAGACAATGTTAAGCAACTACGAAGGAACTATTAGTTCCAGCCCTAAAACTGTAAGAGAAACTTAATTAGGTTCTAGCCCAAATGTGAGACTGTTTAATAGCTCAGCAAAAGCATTAGACCTGACCCAACTTGTTTACAGGATAAGGGAGGGCACCAAACTAAACTCACCTTCTGTGGCAGCTGCTGTTGAGAAGCGTTCTGCAGTGCCTGTTGTTGCATGACCTTGGGCACGGCCGCCGAGGGCTCCAGCGCCTTCCCCTCCTTGAACTCATTCACCTTGTGCCGGTAGTAGGCATGGTACGGGTCATTGGGGTTCAGGAAGTTGAATTTGGGATTGTTAATTTCATTCTGACGGATCCTGGCTTCGAATTCTGGTCCGTTCCTGAAAAACAAAAAATAAAACAATTTTAGTTAAGGGAAATGACAGCACTAGTGTAAATTAATTTTAGGGCACATACAATCTACATTCATTCAAAGTTCAATAAGTCACTATAAAAAGGTGTTTCAGCTTATTAACCTGTGCTACTGCTCCCTACTAGGGTGCCTATGCACCTGTTAACCCCAAGGAATACTTCTGGTGATGTATTAAAGGAGTCAAACTTACCTGGCCACGAAGCTGGCAGTCTTATCCACAATATTCCGGACCTCTGGCGGGGGATAAATGATCCCAACAATGGGTTTCGACACTGGGGGCTCATCCTTTGTTTCTTCAACCTGGGATAACAATGAAATCACAAATTCATTCATGCAGTTTTCACTCACAATCACAATGAATGTTGAGACAAAGTTAAATCATTTGAATGCTAAAAAAACAAGGACTTATTTATTGAATATCCAACTGTCATTAATTTTTTTAAACTTTATACAACTCATGAAAAGCAATAGGACCTTATGAGTAGAATAACTACTGAGTAGTCATGTAATGTTAATAGTTTACACACAATATGCATTTATAAAGTGGTCCAAGATTAGCAGGAATCGGGGTCTGTGAAACCTGACTATTCACACATCCGAACCAAGTGTCCCTTTTTTCCCAATCACAACCTGTAAACTAAAGCTTTGCACTAAAAACACACACGTTGTACTTTACGTTACAAGCAGCACGCACTACATCACTGAGCTCAGAACAACACATACCTGGGTTACCTCGAAGTGAAGGTAAAATCCCTGGTCTAATGGAAATGTCTAGAAAGTTCAATTTCCAAATTTTAAAAACTGGAAAAGCATGCCTGTAGCACTGGGGTCAACCAGTGTGGATAGAATGAGGTTCTGTTATTTAACTCTGGGCGATCTTGGTGCAAGCATAGTTTTCATCATTTATATTTAACTGTACTTTACACGATAGCTATTAACTCACAAAAGGCAGAATAAACTGAACAACTAAAGCCACAATCGCTATCAATGACTGAGTAAAGGATTCCCATACAGTCGAGCACCACGACTATTGGTACCAACCTTACAAACTACTCCAGCGGGTACTCGTTCATCCATAAAGGCCGTTCTTGCTCACAGACACCCAATAACCTATGGCCCACCCTGAACCAGAGACGGTCCACGCTCGATTTTACCACCACTCCCCGTACCTTGTTGTTGCTGTCTGGCAGGACGATCTGTACAGGCCCTGGCGGCATCCTGCTGGCTGGATACGGAGCAAATCAGACACAGACACTGAGCTGCTTTCCCTCGCTCCAGCTGAAGCCCTTGCTTTTTTCCTTCAGATTCTGTTCAATTCCCTCCGTTCCACACTTTTTACGGCGCTCAGTAATAACAGAAAACACAAAATATAGAAATAGCCCCTGCTTACTAATACTTGCTATAGAAGCCACCGCGCTTCAGCTACGCTTCCATTCAATCAAAATGGCGAACAGCACTGATCATTAGCAACGTAGGAGATACGGATAACATCAGCTCTGTTCAAAACACCCTGCACAAAGTAAAGCGTTATTATTTCTATTCCTGTACACAAATACTACTTAATATATAAAATGAAGATTAATGAGAAATCGTATGTCTTTAAGTATTGTATTTAAAATGATTTCTGAGCCATTGTATCCCCCGGTTCCATAAGGTGGTACTGCCTACAGAGGCGCGTAGGTGACGTCACCTAAAAGGGACACTTCGGTTTGTGCGTGGCGACGACTTCGGTACGTGGTACCCATGGAAACCAATGTGTAAACGAGGAAAGAAAGTCATCAGCGAAGAGTTGAGGGGTAAGGAATTGCAGACACCGATACCAAGTTAAAACAACGATTAGGAATTGTAACAGTATTGAGTTAGCTTTACGAGAGGACACGGGTGTCAGCGAGTGCAACAATAGGGATTCTGTAATCCCAGCATTACGAAATTCACTTTCAACTTTCCCTCGGTGTAGTAAATTCCAACTGTCTTTGATTTATTTCTCTGTGTATTCATCAATTACTGATTATTTTACTTTACTAATGGCGACGCGGCTGCAAAAGGATATTGTACCGATACACCACCCAGAATTATTGACAAGGCTGCTGTTTATCTAAGATATATATATATATATATATATATATATATATATATATATATATATATATATATATATATATATATATATATATATATATATACTATACTAATGCAAAAAGTACAGATCACTGAATACGCCACAGTGATTATTTGCCTACATTCCCAAGAAGAACTGTACATCACCCAGCAGCCTTTGGAACTCTCTTTCAATAACTGTGTCTCCTGTGGGTCACATGATTATATGTCACTCATCTTAGATAACAACAACAAAGAAACCAGAGGCAGAGCGTGGGTTGCAAACCTGAACATCGCTCTTCAAATTAATCAGCTGATTTTCTAAAGAAAAATACATATTAGTGTGGTTTCATAGCCAATATTTTGACCTAGTCTTTTAGAATAAATTTCAATTCAAGATCAAATGTGTGTATTAGCATTAGTACATGAATTTGAGCAGTCAAATTCCTGATAGATTGGATTTGTACTGAAATTGCTTCAGGAGTGTTAATACAGAAATCTCTCGCCTCTCTATAGATTGCCTGTTGGGAGTTTCCAACACAGCTGCAACACAGCTGTCACAGAGAGACAATTTATTTAGCCAGTACATGACATAATAAATGAAATAATTAAAAAAAAAAAAAAAAAAAGGCTAGGTCTGAATGATGCCTGGTTAATGTTCATCTCTGTTATATGAATCAGCATTGGTCTACAGAGAAGCAACGGGAAGCTGGATTTTGAGAGATGACCCACCTGCTGGGCAGACAGGACTGTGTGGACAGCCTGCGGAAGGATGTGACTGACCTCCAGGGCACCATCCTGGACGTGATGTCCAGAGCAGGCCCAGCTCGGTTCCCCTCCTGGAAGTTTCCTGACAAGGTGTCCTGTGATCTGGACCTGGTGACGCTGCTGGAGCACTATGACTTTGTGGATGGTGATGAGGAGTTCAGCCAGCATTCCCATATTGTGTTGTTAGAGCTGGTCGTGGACAGGTAAAATAGTCAGATGTGATTTGGTGTTGCTCGATTGAAGGTGCTACCAGGAATCAAAGTATTCTCCACAGTGCAGGTATCACCACACTAATGTGCCCAAAGCCTTTCCTTTAGAGACCACCCACTTTGACTGCTGGATCCCATTAAACTCTCCTGATAGACTACCTATTAAGAAGCATTAACAAAATAACTTACCAGAAAATGTCAGCTATCTTTGATGGCACAACATTATTCTGTTATCAAGTGACAGATTTACTGAATCTACTTTCTTACTTACCTCCTGTCCCTGTGTTATTATTGTGACATTGCTTGTAGTATTGTTCCCATGTCCTGAATGGATTGGGGTTGTTTTGGTTCCTTGCAGGCTCCTGTTGCTGCTGCAGTCTTTTACACGCTACACTGACATCCTGCTAGCAGAACCGAAAGGAGCCTCCCAGTCCAGGGTTATTGGGCCCTCCATGTCCATAGGACTGGTAGTGAAGCGGTACTGGAACAGCCTTCTCAAAGTAGGAAACTTGTATCAGCACACACTAAGAGAGGTGGGGGTAAATACAAGACTTGTCAATATGGTCTGCATTTTTCACTGAGGTCCTAACCTTTTCACATAATCCTTGCTGTTTAGTTTTCCAGATTTTATTTTTACTTTAACTTTAGCCAGTTTACCCTGCACCCACACTGTAAGTTCACTTCCTGTATAACAGGTATTAGGAACCCACCCATACTAGTGTGAGGCTTGAGCAAAATGTGTCAATGTCACAATGTTGTAATGTAATAAGAGATAAAAAGGTGGGTTATAGCCATGGTTATTACACCTTAAAGCTAAACAAAAACTCAGTGGCATATAATAAAGTAACACAGGTTTATTGAATCTTTTATCTCCAGAGAAATTCTGCAGATAAAGAGGCATCTAAACTTCACATGAAGGCTGTCGAGCAGGAGACTTTGAGGGACAAGGCAAATAGCTCTACGGCCTCTTTAATCAGAACTAAGACCAGCACCCCGTTACCAGATTCCTGCGCTAGAGACACTTGCACTGTCAGCTGCCAGACTCTGGAGTCATCACTGGTGCCCTGCGATGCCTGTGCCCGCTCACAGGCCAGCCTGAAGGAGGTCAGCAATACCATCATCAACATCTGCCAGAGCCAGAATCTACCCTCCTCCCTGTGTCACTTCAGGGAGGCAGTGCAGGGGACACTGGGAGAGAAGCTGCTCTCCTCTACAGATATGGCGTACTGGGCATCCGAGCAGAGCAAGGACTTGGCACGCATCAATAAACACTTCGGCGACCTCCTTAACCTGGTTAGTCCTTTGAAGGAGAGCCTGGCAGCCTCGGAGAAGAAACAGGTTGAGCTGAAGCAGAGCATGGAGAGCTTCAAGGGGATCCTGCACAAGGAAAAGGGGGAGCACCAGATAAGGATTCAGGAGTTTCAGAGCAGGATGGAGGAGATGAGCATGAAGAATGAGTGGGCTGTGAAAAAACTGGAGGGGGAACGAGAGGAGCTGAGGAAAGGTAAGAGACCAGGGGGACAGATTAAGGATCTTTTGTCTTTCCTTCAATTGAAACAATTTAATTTAAGCATGGCAATCTTTTTTTTTTCCATGGGTCAACCAATTCACACTTCCTGTATTAAAAAAAAAAAAAATTATCTTATTATCAGGTCAAACGTCTCACTTTGCATTATTAACTTGGCTTTTGGTTTGAGGTACCTTGTCTCTGGAGGAGAGAAACTCCAGACTGAAGGAAGAGCTAAAGTCACAGCAGGCCAGCATCGATGATCTTGGTAAGAGACATATGTGATGTAAAAAACACATACTTAGATTGTGTGGATTTATAAAATATTTTGTTTATTGACCAGTAAAAACTGGAGCAGCCAGTTCAGATGTTCGAACCATGTGTTCTTACTTGTATCTGTGACGTCACATGCACCAAACCTTTCTGTGTTTTGCTCAGAGCGGAAGCGAGAGGCGCTGCTGGAGGAGATGAGGACTCAGCTGGTGGATAAGGGTGTGGTGCTGGCCCTGGAAGAGAGAGTCCGAGGGCTCCGCACTCAGCTGGACAGCAGCTCCACACAGCTCTCCAACACCATCACAGAGCTGGACAAAGAGAAGGCCAAGTTCCACAGCATGTGCAGGCAGCAGGAGGTAACCTTGCTTATCAAATGATCTCAGACAAAGCAGCCTTTGCCAGTATCACACTGATAATTTTAGGGATACATATTTTAAAATACGTGTACCCCATGTTACATGCACGGATGTATAACTTTGCTACTCAACTTATTTAAAGCAAATGCCATTCCTGAACTAAGTTTTGAATGAGTTTTTGTTGTGAACTGAAAATCACATTTATAATGCATGGCATTGTATTTTTTTATCCATAACTTCAAAATGCTGTCTGAATTCTAAGTCTACTTGACTAGTTTAATCATTGTATTTTATTAAAATTAATACAAATGGGGGACTCCCGAGTGGCGCATCAAGTAAAGGCCCTCCACGTGGAGTGCAGGATGCCTGGGGATTGCAGGCTCAAATCCAGGCTAAGTTATTGCTGACCGTGACCAGGGGTTCCTAGGGGGAGGGCTTAGGTTGGCAGGGCAATCCATGGTTCACCACACACCAGCGGCCCCTGTGGCTGACAGGGCTCCTGCGGGTCTGCAGTGAAGCCATTCAGATCTGTGTTGTCCTCCAGCACTATAGGTCTGGTGGCTTTGCTGTGGATCCGAATTGGCAGGAACACATTTTCAACTAAATTTATAAAAAATACAAATGAGAAATGTGATAAAACTATAAAAAGAAAGAAAATGATCAATACTAGTTACTCAAAGTAATATAACAATATTTATTATTTAACTGTGTTAGGTGAGTTAAGGTACAAGACTGACACAATGAAACCCAGTAACTTCACAGTAATACAGAATCCATTTTGCAGTATTGCTTCATTTAACTTCATCAGTTACGTCATTATGCTGCAGCTTTATTGCTGTATGTAATGTAGGTGTTTTTTAGTTTCCAGTGCCGCACTGCTCCAGTGTTTAGTGATTGCAGTCCTGTCTCTCCCCTCTTGCTCAGTCCCTGCAGCTCAAGCAGAGGGCCCTGCTGCAGCGAGTGGATGCTCTGGATCAGGAGTGTGAGGAGCTCAAGAGCAGCCTGGGGGACCAGGAGGAGCAGCTCAGCCAGCTTAGTGAAGAGAGGGCGGGGCTGCAGAGCCAGCTCTCTCAGCAGCAGGTCAGTACAGGGGGCACCCAGCACATTCACGGATACGTGGTCATTCACTCTGGTCCACAGTTTATGTCAAGTAACAGTACACCTCACACATGACAAAAACAGCAACCTATAGACTGATAGCAAAGTATCAACAGCTGGACGCTCCCTGTGCACAACATTTTGTAATCCATGTGCAGCAGGAGTTTAATGTTTCAGGTGGGATCCTAATACTTGTTACACAGGGAGTCAATTTACAGTGTAGTAGTGACAGGTTAAATGAACTGCAGGTGTTAGTGAGTTAAAGTGAAAATCCTGACACATTGTACAGAATAGTGATAAAGGGTTTGCAAGAATGTTGTTATGCTAATGAGAGTCATGATGTGACTGCCATGATGTGACTGAGTTAAAAGCTGAGTTAAGCTATTTTGCTCTGTCCCAGGTCTTGACCGAAGAGCTGCAGCAGGAGAAGCAGAGGCTGGAGCAGTCTGTGAGCGAGCTGCAGAGGACCATCTCCCAGCTGGAGGGACAGGTCCAGGAGCAGAAGGAAAGGGAGAAGCTGCTGGTGTCCTTCCCAGACCTCTGCGATACATCCCAGTGTCCACTCGAGAGTAAGACAAACATCCTTAAACACTACTGCCTGACAGAGCTAGACACAGGCAGCGAGGGGCAGGATCACTAGGGACAGTCAACACTCATTTGAAGTGACAAGTCTGCAAGGTGTTTGAATGGGAGGGAAAAGTGACTATTGCTCAGGGATCACTGTCTGCAGTACAGTCTGTTCACCCAAAGGATTGCTATAGATTTCTCAGTTTTAGTAAGCATAGCTAAACTGTGAAACTTTCAACACAAGTGCACAGTTTGTAAAAACAACATCAGTGTTATAAAACTAGGAAGAAACAGCTTGGTTTGTAAGTAGGAGCGATTGAACTTTTAGCTTACTTTGCTTTTTTTAGGCACACATTTAAAAAAAAAAATCCATCGATTTCATGTCATAAAGGGAAAACAAATCCGTAGTTATGTGCTCCAATGTGCCCAGTATATCTTTAAATAGGGTATTAGCAGTAACTAACTGCAACTATTGCTTCATTTTCGTATTGCATTGGCAGGTACAGGCGATGTCGTCACAGACATGCAGAAGCAGCTGCAGGCTAACTCTCTCCGCATCAGTGTTCTGGAGGAGGATAACTCCAGGCTTCGAAACAGCCTGAGCAAGCTGAGAGCGAGTACACCGCACAGGGAGTACCAGGTTAGTTAGCAGTTATGGTAGCTTCATGTGAGCAGTTGAACATGTTGGCCCTCATGCTTTCTGTGCTGGACAGAGAGTCCCGTTCTATGAGCAAATGATGTGCCAGCCTGCTTTCCAGGGGCTGGTGAATGAGACAAAATTAAGACTGCTTATTAAAAATGAAATATTAAAGAGGAAGTATCTTCTGATTACAGTTTCTTACACTGAACAAAAATATAAATGAAACATGTAAAGTGTTGGTCCCATGTTTCTTGAGCTGAAATAAAAGATCCTAGAAATTTTCCATACACACAAAAAGCTTATTTCTCTCAAATTTTGTGCACAAATTAGTTTATGTCCCTGTTAGTGAGCATTTCTCCTTTGCCAAGATAATCCATCCACCTGACAGGTGTGGCATATCAAGAAGCTGATTAAACAGCATGATCATTACACAGGTGCACCCTGTGCTGGGGACAATAAAAGGCCACTCTAAAACGTGCAGTTTTGTCACACAATACAATGCCAAAGATGTCTCAAGTTTTGAGGGAGAGTGCAATTGGAATGCTGACAGGCAGAGCTGTTGCCAGAGAATTGAATGTTCATTTCTCTACCATAAGCCGCCTCCAACGTCGTTGTAGAGAATTTGGCAGTACGTCCAACCGGCCTCACAACCGCAGACCACGTGTAACCATGCCAGCCCAGGACATCCACATCTGGCTTCTTCACCTGCGGGATCGTCTGAGACCAGCCACTCTGACAGCTGATGAAACTATGGGTTTGCACAACCAAAGAGTTTCTGCACAAACTGTCAGAAACCGTCTCGGGGAAGCTCATCTGCGTGCTCGTCGTCCTCACCAGGGTCTTGACCTGACTTCAGTGGGCAAATGCTCACCTTCGATGGCTACTGACACGCAGGAGAAGTGTGCTCTTCAAGGATGAATCCCGGTTTCAACTGTACCGGGCAGATGGCAGACAGCGTGTATGGCGTCATGTGGGCGAGTGGTGGCGGTGGGGTTATGGTATGGGCAGGCATAAGCTACGGACAATGAACACAATTGCATTGTATCAATGGCAATTTGAATGCATAGAGATACTGTGACGAGATCCTGAGGCCCATTGTCGTGCCATTCATCCGCCGCCATCACCTCATGTTTCAGCATGATAATGCACGGCCCCATGTCGCAAGGATCTGTACGCAATTCCTGGAAGCTGAAAATGTCCCAGTTCTTCCATGGCCTGCATACTCACCAGACATGTCACCCATTGAGCATGTTTGGGATGCTCTGGATCGACGTGTACGACAGTGTGTTCCAGTTCCCGCCAATATTCAGCTACTTTGCACAGCCATTGAAGAGGAGTGGGACAACATTCCACAGGCCACAATCAACAGCCTGATCTACTCTGTGCGAAGGAGATGTGTCGCACTGCATGAGGCAAATGGTCTTCACACCAGATACTGACTGGTTTTCTGATCCACACCCCTACCTTTTTTTTTTTTAAGGTTTCTTTGACCAGCAGATGCATAGCTGTATTCCCAGTCATGTGAAATCCTTAGATTAGGGCCTAATGAATTTATTTCAATTGACTGATTTCCTTATATGAACTGTAATTCAGTAAAATCTTTTACATTGTTGCATGTTGCATTTATATTTTTGCTCAGTGTAGTTTTATATTGTCCCCTTACCATTCTGCAATTACTCAAATACTGATTTTTCTATGCTAAGGTCTGTGAGTTGACACACTGCTCTTCATGTGTAATGTAGGCTAGATCAAACAAACTGTCTTTATATTGGTATGTGTCTGCACCATGCTGTACACAGCAGTGTATTGCCAAAAAAACAAAAGGAAACCTGATCCTGATTCACAAAGACTTTTTGGCTGATCTAGCTATGTTACATATATCTACAGCAGCCAGCTAGAACCAAATAGCAACTTCTGAAGTCAGATGAAAGTACCTTAAAACATAGTGACAGAGAAAAGAGCAACTCAAAATGATTGGAAACATAGTAAAAAAAAAAAAAAAAGAAAATTAGATTTTCTTAAAAAAAAAAAAAAACATAACAACATTCCTAGATTCTGTTGAAACTGCCTTCATTCAAAAGGTGTAATAATTCCTGTTGTGCAGATTTCGTTCCTTTCTGACATCCACTTGGTAACAATATACTGTAGTCTGGCACACATGTGAATGTGCAAGCCTCAGTTAGGGGCTGGTTTATTTAATAGCAGTCTGAGGGGAATTGGATTATAATTACTGTGAACTAAAATAGAATGCAATTCATTAAATTAATCAAACTTATCATTAGAGATTGATTAAAAACAATTTAGTACCTCCTAACCATGTAATAGTTAGCTGGAATGAACTGGCTGGAATTTATATAGCCTGTCTTTAATAGTTTTCTGTATGGCTGGAGCTTTGGGAATTCAGGGTGTTACATTTTAACATACTGTAGCGGATGTTACTTGCTTTTTGTAATCTTGCAGCTAATTCCCCAGAAACAACTCTGGTCACATTCAAGTCCCAGCCAGAAGCAAGACAGTCTGGATAATACAGAGCGCAATGCAAAGTAAGGCTAGGTTTTATTTTTGTGACCATTGTTTCTGTGCAATATTCTCATAATGTAACCGTATAAGTTGCTTTTCCTCAATTGGCGTTTCTAGTTCTTTTTAAAATATGTAAAATTAATGTATTGTTTGTAGTAGGGAAGGTACCTTTCCAATACCCACTTGTCAATTATATAGATAATATTCAGCAAATGGGTTTAGATTTTAACTCATTCAATTATAGCCTTTTTTGTGAACTAGTAACAATGAATTCTGAAGGCTAATGTAAAGACTAATAATTTGCCTAACTAGTACAAGTTTTCCGATTTGCCCCAATATATCAGTTGTCACTCATGCACACTTTTACAAAGAAGTGGAATTTAGTGCCCTTTAATTAACCGTTCTTAGTTGCTTTTCAATTGTTTTGTGGCAGTTTTATTTTCACTAAAGCCCATTGGAGCTGAAACTGCCATTGAATCTTCTAATTTAGTTATTGATTTTGTGTCTGTAGAGGCTCCAGTTCATCCATCATCAGTTGGGAAAATGAAGGCACTGGAAAGATGAGCGCCTCTGCAGGACCCCCAGCTGAACGCTGGGAGAATAGGACTCCTGCAGCAGCAGGGGGGTACAGACTGGCCCCTACAGTGTCTTCCCCTGCATATTCACTACTCAAGGGAGCTGCACGTCGGGGCAGGAGGAAATAACAGAACACCACCTGAAACAAAAGTAACAGATGGATTTACACAGTGGCACAACTTATAAATGCAACTAAATCAAGGCATGTATGTACATAATGAAAGCGAACCACAGCTTATAGCAGGGCTGGCAAACTCATTTCCTGGAGCTCTCAGTTACTTATTTGTTCTAATTATTTGATTAATTGGATAAATTGAACACTTCTTTCCAGGCCTCAAAATGTTGTATAGGTAGTGTACCTTGAATCAGGTGCATTTTTTAAATAATAAACTGTAAAAGACCTTGAAAAAATATTAAATAGGTCCAATTGAACAAATAATTAAATCAATTACGTGAACCCTGCAGCCCTCAAGGACTGGAGGTTCAGACCCCTGGCTTTTTTCAAGGTCTTTGGGTATTTTCAGTGGTTTGCAGTTCCAAGTATTTTCACTAGGTGTCACACTAAGGATAACATTGGAAAACCTGATGGTACAGTAGCATTATGTAGCACCTGTTCCAATAATTCTAAAACACCTGTGGTGTCTCATCAACTATTTGGACTGGATTTTAAAATGGTCAATGGAAATCACGTGGTCAAGGCATGTTGGTTATATTGAGAAACAACATATTAGGGTTTTCTAAAGTACATTATTACAATTTGAGTCTAGTTAGTTTGTAACTAAGGTTTTTAATTTAGATGCCCTTTTTAGTGTGGCCATTGTGTTGTCTTTTTGAACTGTGGATGTCTTATCTGTTGCTGTTGGGTGGCTTGTCTTGTGTGGGTACACTCATACCCTATTCAGACTCCCTGTGTAATGCATGGTCATCACTGTTTGGATATTGTGGATAAAGTAAATAGTAATAACATGGCTTCCACATGATCGCTCTTCATTTAGGTGGTAGGAATAGGGTATCAGTTGAATCCAATAATACTCAATTGAGGAAAATATCCTCAATCAAATTGAACGTATAGAGTGCAGAAGATGAGATTTTTGTCAGGTTCAATCGAGTAGTAATTATAGTGAATTCCCTGATAAAATGTCCTTAATGGACCAGAGGTCCTGACTGAGGGAGATCTTCAATGGTCTTGAGTTAAAAGGGAATGGTTTGTCACAAAGAGACAGTGAACCTCCCTCATTAAAATCACTGAGTACCTGCAACCTGCCACAGTCCGGGGTTGTGTTACTTTTCCATGCCTTCATATTTTTTATTTTAGAAACCTAGTTCTAGCATAATAAATTCTGTATGTGCAACTAAATCTAGATCACAACTAACCCACTGAAAACTCGCTTGGCCTTGTCCAGTTTTTATTAGTAAATGGTTTCTCATGTGGTGTGTAATTGCTTACAAAGTCTGTTATTGAAAAAATGACTGTCTCTTGATAGTTTAATAATTACTTGATATAACTGACTCTTAATGCTGTATACTGAAAATATCTACAATTAGCATACAACATTTCCAAGAAGCAGAAAGCGTGGTTCTACTGTAAGTGGCTATTGCAAAAACAATCTATGAACACAGAGGGACCACAGTCCCAAGTTATTTATGTCTTTACTAACAAATTGATTATTTGAGTTACCCACAAGAAAAAAACAACACTTTTCTGTTTATACCATTAATCATTTACTTATAATGATAAATTTGATTTAGCAATTATTTTAGTTTTATGGATTAAACATTGCTGCTGGGAGCTCTGATTGTGACGTCAATGTTACAAGCTAGCCATTGAAATATGAACAATAAATGTGCTTTGGAGCACTCACACATGTAGTGTAAAGACCCAGGCTGATTGTGTGATGGCTATTGTGTTCCGTTTTCAGAGCTGCTGTGAATTGAAGCTGCAAGTGTAAGTACTTGATAAGTCCCACTTATTTGGAAAGACAGAAGCGTATTTCGAGCATTGGACAGACTGTGATTGTACTAGAACTAACAAGTTACACCTCCAATACCAGAAGTGCTGCTCAGCATGGATTGGGATATAAAACAAGTTCTGTGTCTATAGCTTAATACACAGACCTTGGTGTCCCAGTGACATTTTCTTTCTGATAGTTATGTATTGATAGAATGTATTCTTTATGCTCAAACCAACCTGTAAAAACCCTTCTAGAGGACTATAAATAGAAGAGAGATGCCTTGACAAGGAGGGTTTGTTTCAGGCTAATAGTGAGATCATCTCCATTACTACTAGAGAGATCGATATTCCAAGACTGACGGCAGGGTTTCACCTGTCAATAAGACTCCAGAGCAGGCATGGGGGTTTAGCTTTGCATTGTCAGTATAACTAGAAATATAAATGTGTGCTACAACATTACTCATCATTCTGTTTTTTTACATTATTGATGGTTCAGGAGCAACTTGTTGCTCGCAGCTGCAGTGACTTTGCAGACTGAAAGCATCCTGTATTTTATACTGCACTCTGCCGTATATAGTAACTGATTGAATTTCACTGACATCACTAACACAGGCAGTTCTTTCAAAGGGCCTTGGAGTTTCCATGGCAACAGGCAGAATGAGCAGAACAAGTTTCACAATGAGGAGGAAATTATTTTCAATCCTTCTTGTTTACATTCGCCAGCCGCTTACCGTCCTTTATTTGCAAAGTGCTGCATAAATGTTTACAGCTTGCTGTGGAAATGCCACTGGTTAAAGGGAGACCTTACACCTTTTGCATTTCCACAGCATTTATCTTCTAGCTTGTACGAATGTGTGTGTTTTCGTGTTTCTGCTTTGATAATGATTTACCATGCTTACTGAGTATTACTATGCTTGTTAAAAAAAAAGGGGGGATTTTCAATTTCTGAGTCTGCCTCTGAAAAGATTCCAGAAAGCTGAATTGCTGAAGTGAGTTGGTTTGAAAAATGACCACTAAGGGCATGCAACTGTAATTTTTGTCTCCGATGTTACTGTGATTTTGCATTGAGATTTTCCATTTACAAATAATTGTTGCCATGTTATTTAATCACACAAAAGCCCTTTTCTTAATACCACAGATTGTTTAGACTGAATAAAACAGTTTTCTCCTTGACTCAAGCACTTCTAGATTAAGTTGTTTTTTTTTTGTCAAAAGATCATTAAAACATATGAGAGAACAAAATAGTTTATACCACAGTATTGTTTTTCTTACAATCCATTTAAATGAACACTTTATATATAAAGTTTCAACAGGGATTACAAGTTATAGGGTAACAAGGAAAATGGTAAATTTTCTCTTCCTCAACTGGCAGTTAATGAAAATTAATAAATGTTATTTTAAATTAAAACAAATAAAAAATGTATTTTAAATATCAAACACCTACCTTTGAGATCCAATTCTGCCCAATTATCACTTGAGAATACTGCATTCTATTTACTGAAACAGAGGCTTTCTGTGTCCCTAGAGCTGCTTTTCACAAGCTTTAATTGCAGCACTAAACACTAATCTTGTCTTTATTTGATTATGGCAATGTGCGTCTCAGCAGTGTCACTTTCCCCTCATAAACATTTAACATTGTTACAAAGCTAGTACTGAGCCTGATGGCAATTAAAACTCCTCTGGAATCAACATGAGGTCGACACAAAACTGACCGCACCTCCAGTTTATAGATTGCACTTGTGTTCATCAATGCATTCGCGGGGACAATTAACAATGCCTCATTTTAATAATCTAAAATATAAACGAATTAGACTGTAAATAAGGTATGGTTTTGATCAAACATAATGCACAGAAGGCTAACCTATAGAAGAATGTTGCTAATATATGCATACAAATTATATTTTAATATAGGATTGTGCAACATTTATGAAAATAAATTGATATTACCTGTTTTTACATAATACTGAATGTGTATTATATTTTGTGGATTTTCTATTGATTTTTTTTTTTTTTTTTTTTGTGACTGCAGTACTCCTATGTAATTTGTACGTTATTTTGAGTCGCCTTCCTGACATTTATATTAGAATCAGCCTGCACTATAGGCAACCCATCTGGCTTTAAGTACCTATATATACCGAACATCAAAAGAAACTTGTCAGTATAATAACACATTTATTTTTAAAAAAATGTATGTAAATGATGGACATTGATAAAATGTATTTGGTTTCTTTTTAATCAGTCGATCATTCATCCTTGACCATAACACGCTTGAGTGACTGACTGAAGCATATGCACGAAATCACCTAATTAATAAGACAGTTGATTGGAAACTGGATATGGCGTGATTTCAGCTGTTGAATTGCAAGCCTGAATAAAAGCAATAAAGAAAATCACAGAAAAACAATATGCCACGTCTGTCAAGAGAGCAGAGCCTTCGTGCAATCAGAATGTTGGAGGCTGGACCAGGGCAGCGTACTGTAGCTCGTCGTCTTGGGCGCTCACAGCCAGCAATTTCAAACCTGCTGAGACAGTATAACTAGACACACTCTGTCAATGACAGGCCATCGACAGATAATTTTGCAGCATCTTTGTGATGTCAATTGTTAATCAGCAAAATAAGAAGTCACTGCACCTGCTTTAAAACAGAGTTTGTCATTTTTTGATCACATCTAGTGAATTTTATCCAAAAAAGTGATGCGTTTCTTTTGATGGCCAAATATAAGTTTCTTTTAAAGCTCAGTATACATACATATTCAGTATCTCATATGGTTAGTTTAAAACATAGCTTTGACATATATGTTGAGCATAGCAGACACATTGGCAGTTTCTATAAAATGTTAAATCAAGTTATAAAAAAATATTAGAAAACACTATTTGGAAATAAATGCGACCCATCTTGCTGCTATGCATCTCCTATATCTATAGCGTTTTAAGGTGTCATTTATAACCTCCTACTGCTGCAAGCATAAATACTTTCAACCACTCAATACAGTACTTGATGACTTAATTTCGCCAACCTCTTCACCTCAATCCAACAATGCTCGATTGGATTCAGAACTGGGCTCTGGACCAAGAACCTTAACGCTTCCACCTTAGTAATGAAACACTATTTTTTTTAAATGTATTTAAACATGGAATACACAAGTTATATGTCAAGACCATAAAATATTACTAGCTTTGTGAAAACATCAATTACAGCTAAGCCCTGTAGCACAGTACTATATAGCAGAGGTATAGATTAAACCAAACAATAAAAGCTATAACATTGTTCAGTTTTTAGTAAGAAGTATACTCAGCCTTAAGCTACTGTACCTTGTAATTTGTGTACTTATGAGCAGCACTATACACACTACCAAGCACGCTGCGTCACAATATTTGTTGAAAGTGTATTCAATATTCTAGAGTTATAAAGACGTGTGCTTCTGTGGCAGTATTTAAATAAGGCAGGGTGAACTATACAATTAAAAGCACTCAAGCCTTAATTGAGCTTGATTCTGCAAAATGACTTCCCTTGATTATGCTCTTCTATTACCATGGTGCACATTAAAATGAAACCCAGGCTCATTCATATCTACAGCCATGCTGTGATGGATATTATACAAGGATCTCAGGCCCCTGTCCAACCCATGGAAGACTTACCTCTCAGCTGAGGGCTCCAGGAATACAGGACTGTGAGTCAGGGGAGCAGGGATGCCTGCTCAGTGACACCTGCTGGCCTCTGTGGAGCTCCAGGGTTGGGAGGAGTGATCATAGCCAACTCACAACCTCTCCATACTCTTCACATCTGGAGGTCTGGGTTCAATCCGGCTCAGGTCCATTGATTTTGATGGTATCAAGTTAGACCCTGTTAGGTAACAGAGCACCTCCCAGTTTGATCAGAACAAAAATAATAAAATTAATCAATTAATCTGAAACTTTCCACAATGAACTGTATTACATTCTGTATTATTATTATTATTATTATTGATTCTTCTTTCCAGTTCCTAATAAGATCCATCTGCTTTGAAAAAAAATACACCTTAACTAAACCTTCTGTTTGTTGTCTTAGTAATTTGGAGAAATGCGAAACTAGCAACCCAATATTAAAATAGCCAAGCTGCTAGGAGGGAAAAAGTTCCAGGGGGCACTGACCAAGATATTCAGAAAACAGTAGATGCTTTTAAATGTGTTTCTACTGTTAATAGTGTAACCAGAACAATAGAGAGTCTGTGTTAAGGCACTTTGTATTTGAGATCAGGAGCTGCTCTTCAGTTCTAGTTGTCTGCCATAGAGATATGTAATGTAGGCTGGATCAGTTAAGTGTCTGTATATTAGCAAGCAAGCACAAGAACTATCCTGTGCACAGCAGTGTACTGACAGAAAAGCAAAAGGAAATTGAAATGAGAACTAATTAGAATGCTTGCAAACAGCATAAGAGGTAAGGGGACCATTTAAAAAATGGAATTAGAATGTGTACTGTTTAAGCTTTAAATTCAGCATCAAAACACAGGTATCACATGAATCATATTATGATGAGCAGTCTATAAAAATGATAAACCAGTTCAAATGCGTTCTGCACAAATGGAAAGAGAGCCTGCAAATTTCTCTTTCGTTCTGATTAGGACCGTCGACTCCACTCCCAATCCTTTGATCGAACTAATTACAATGAGGTCCTGCTAAGCACTAAAAATACCTCAGCTGATACTCAAACTAGTTCTCGTAATGCCCAACCGCTTAGCGAGTCAATTATATTATTTGAATTCTTGCCAACCTTTCTTGTCATAAAACACTTTCAGCCTGCATAGCCCAGTACTTACATTCATATGAAACCTTAGTCCACAGCTTACCTATCAGATTACAAGCAAGCACTCAGTGACTTTACAATAGCTTTTCAGAGCTTAAAAATACTGAATGCAAATTGCAAAAAATATATGCATGATTTAACACTTGAATACAGGTGCCAGAAAGATATATTAAATTAAGTTAGTGTAAATATCATACACGGTGCTGTACAACACAAGCGGATATCCTTGAGTTCTGATACAAAGATGCTTGGCTGTATCACATCAATATCAGGGTCTGCTATATTATATATCTGCCTGGAAAGTTTACATATGGCACCACTGTCAATAAAGCAGCTTTTAAAAAACGAGCAAATAACAAAAACTATGATAGCTGTATGCTAGAAAGACAGCATTGCCGTAATTAAGAGAGAAGGAAACAGTAATAACAAAGTCCCTGGCTTGTATATTGTGTTCCATAAGGTTGTGCTCTGTTACAATGAAGATATAAGCTTGGGACCTTTGCAGTAAAACATCGCAGCTTAATTCCAAAAGGGTCTCATTTGATTTGGTGTCTTGGACGGAGAGTTTGGTTATCAATCTGCTGTTATTACTTGGGAGGCTCTCAAGCCTTATTGATAATTGGGATTGTATTTAGGGACAAAAAACAAGAACACCAGTAATAGGAAGCTCATGTGACCAATTTCTTTGTTCTGAAAATACCTGTCCTGTTTGCTGGAATGTATAAAAGCTGCATGGTGGCCTTAAGCCTAATCAACAGTGTTGTGGTAGACATTTGATATTTTTTGCACATCCCCAGTACTTAAGGCTTTATAAATCTTGACGTTTTAATCAGTAAGGCCACACAAACTAAGAAAGCAAGCAAACTCAATGGAAAAAAACCCAACATAATTAAAACAACTGGCTTTTTTAAATTATTTTCGGTCTTTTGCAAATACACATCAAAGCAAAAGTTGAACTGTGTCCAGAGACAGGAGAACAGAAAGCAAGAAAGGGTTACTAAAATATACCCCAGCTGCTGCCAGCACTTCTACCCTATCAAGTGCACTGTTATTTTGTGGTTTCCTACTGATTCCATTTTTTCAGAGGGCACTAGACCCTGAATCTCCAGATACAGCACTGCCTTAAGACAAACTACGCAGTAAATTCAATAGCAAAAGGTTCATGCTAGAAAAAGTTCAACAAATGTTTGGGAAATATTAAAAAAAGCCCTTTCCTAACACCTTTACAAGAAAATATCCTGCTTTTAAAAACTTGAGGGAATGCTATTCTACTATTGGAACAGAGCAGGGAATACCTACCTTTTTATTGATGACAATTTCCTAACAATTGCAACACTGGAAAAGAAATTGCATATTTACAATGCCAGAGAAGTGGGTAGTGTGTTATTGTGCTTGTGAGATGGCTCATTACAGACCTGAAACTGTTTTTTTTTTTTTCCCTGAGATCCAAAGGTTGTACACCTCTCGCCACGTGGATCTGGGTGTAGGGCATTTCCAATCCATTTTATATATGCTTAAATGGCAAAAGAAAATAATAATGATGTACGTTACTTAAAGTACTTCTCTAGAGGCATCTGGTCTGATAAAGGTGGATTAAACTGACACTCCAAAGAAAGGTCACATAATATATTTTAGGATTAGAGAAGCCTGCCGTACACATTGATCTGACAGCAAAAGCATCCCTTTCACCGACGGTCCATACAGACAGCTTGCGCTCCCACTTTCCAAAAAGGCAATGTGACGAAGGCATTCTCACAGCAAGAAATGGGGTTATTCTAGAATACAGTCCAGCCTGCTCACTCAAAATGCTCTTATGAAAAGGTGAGACTTGTTTGGAGATGGATTCTGATGCAACTTCAGATCACATTTGTCATAAATATTACATTGTACACATACAGTGGAAGACGGTATCATTCTGATGCTGATCGTTGTGATGCTAAACCATACAGGTCTACATATTCCTATTAAAAAAAGTATCTAAACAATTTAAAAACATATGAAAAGAAATATTCTCTGTGTTCATTTACTGTATACATTGTCTTATCACTAAACACTCAAAAACAAAGCATTGTCATGTTTGTATGTATAACATCTTTAATAGATAAAAAAGAGACATTAATGATAAATGTGATAAACACATTACAGGTGTCAGTTGTAACATCGAGTTCAAAAGCTCAGCTAATTAGAAGTAAAGGTGCTGTGCTAATAATAGGCCAATATGTGAAATAGCTGTCCCGCCCCCCCCCCCAATCAAATTTAGGCAAGGAGCTTTATAGAGAAGCCCAGGGTGCAGACCAGTTACAGCAGGTTTCAGACTCCAATTAGCACTAATGTTACCTTGGGTAAGGTAGTCCAAGACTAGTGCTAATCCAGTCCTTCTCATTCCCCAAAACCTCTATTGATTCCGTGACCTGTTGTGTGTCCACTCTCCACCTTTTCCAAGCTGAATGAATACACACTGTACTAATGAAGAAGTCAACCACAATTAGCAGGCAGGTGGATGTGCTCAGTGAAAGGGTAAAAAGAAGAAAAGTGGAGCAACAGACCATCACTATTACTGCAAACCTCAGAAAAAAGGGAAGGAAATAAACAAGTCACTTACATATAAAACATGACAAAAAAACTACCACATACAGTTGATATGTGTCTAGGGTTGTATAGCTGTATATATTGGCTGAATGCTAAACACAAAAGACAGAGCTAGTGTTTTCTGAACTGCACTGCATGGAGACCAATGTCACTACTCAAACATGATTACAATATGTCCTTTCCTTTGGTGCTTTCAGCTAACCTTGGTTTCAGTGTTGTGACCCTTATAGGAAAGAAATAATCAAACCCAGAACGTGGACTCCTCCTGCCCTGTGCCCTCCAGGGGGTCTGGCTGCATGGCCTGGACAGTCTGTACCAGGTTGCCTCTGGGCAGGACCACGTAGTGTGCAGCGACATTTTGGGGCTTGTGCTCACACAGGTTCTCCTTGCTGTGCCAGATACCGTAGCCAAAATACACTGTGAGACCTGCAAACACGAAAGACATTTTAAGAGTTAAAGAACATTCCTACAAGGTGTGGCAACTAAGCTTTCAACTACATTTACCCCTCCCTTAAGAATCAACATAGTAATAATAACAACAACAATCTTTATATAGCGCCTTTCATAGTGGACCACCATCACAAAGCTCTTTACAAGGTACAAGACTAGGGTATGTGAACTATGCATCAGCTGCAGAGTCACTTACAAGAACATCTCACGTAAAAGACAGAGCACAAGGGGGTTAAGTGACTTGGTCAGGGTCACACAATGAGTCAGTAGGTGAGCTGGGATTTGAACCAGATACATCCTAGTTACAAGCCTGTTTCTTTAACCACTGAACCACATAGTAGGGATCTAAAATAGCACAGTTGTTGTCTTAACTAATGTATCCTTGTTGAAAAACTTTGTAAAGCTCGCAAATATATACTCTCTAACTTTAGCTGTAACCAATAACCTGTCCGCCTGCAACACTCTGCCCGCAGTGGATCCTGCTAATTAATTATCTAATTCACTATTCGAAATGTATTTAGAAGCACCACAATATTCACATTAATCTTTTCAAAAAGTGTCATTGCAAATAGGAAAGAAAATGTGAGGGTCAATGTTATTAGTTTCTCAATGATGATACGATACTGTTCTCCTGCTATTTTGATTGTCACTTTCTACTTCTTTGCTTGCAGCCAGTAATGTTAGCAGGATGCTTTTATTCTGTAGTAAAACTTACAGTAAGTAGTGATTCACTATCTGCAATGAGTCAAGCCAGAGGACAACATTGTTTTTTTCAGTATTAAAAGCGACCCAATATGTTTTAACACAGAGTGCCTATTTGCCGAGCTGCCATGTGCATATACACTAAACATCAGTCCCCCTTATCAATATTTAACCTAAAGGACAAACACACAAATGAATTATCAAAACCATGGTATCCCTGAATATATAATTGTATCCAATCAAATAATTTTCTCAATTTTCTAGGAAGGGACAGTTGGTGGGAAACAGGACATTAACCCCACACACTCCCCTTGACTGTACAGAAATATCCTGGTACCACCTAATAGCCAATTACTAGTGGGTGATGTATGGTTTCTGCAATGGTGCTGGCCAGCACAGGATTCACTGCGATACCTAGACTGACAGTCATCCATTTAACACCCTTTTGATTCTAACCATATTCTCTTACCTAGTAGAAGCCAGACTGAGAAGCGGACCCAAGTCATTGCGCTCAGCTTCAGCATGAGGAATATATTCATCAAGATGCTCAGCCCTGGAATTAAAGGCACCAGCGGCACCTAAGAGAGGGTGGAGCAGGTAAACAGTTAGGGAACAACTATTAGGGGTATGGGGGAGTCTCAAAGATTCATGTTTTTAATAAATGCAGAACAATCTCGTTTAAGGCTACTTCAGTAAAAAGACCATCTTGTAATTAAGGCAACAAAGTGACATATTAAGACCACCCCTCTATTCAGTATCAAGGCCAGGGTCTGCAGTTCAAACCTTGTCAAGCCTCTGTTAAACTACTTCTCTAATAAGACCTGCATGCTGTAAACTACCAAACTTATTTATTACTAAACTCTGAAAATGTAGTTTCATCATGACTCAATGCATTTACCATTTTGATTCAATAAAAGAAGCTAAAACAAGATAAAGAAGCTGTTTTTTTTTTAAATCTACAGTGCAAGTAAACAGTTAGTGTATATTCAATTCACCTTAAAGGAGACAGTTATAAATAGTTAAATACTTAATAAATGACCCATTAACACCCATGAGTACTTTCAGCCACCTAAATGGACCTTGGGGAGTTTGAAGACTGATGTGAATGCACTTGCATAAGCTTGTGAGCTCACATGGCAGGCTTAGGTAAATTAGTTTATAGCAGTAGCCAAGCCTGATTGAGCGATCCATTGCCACTCATTGAAGAGTGTGAGCGGGGTAAGACCGAGAGTAGAACACCCTCAAGAATTGAGGAACTTTCCATCAGAACTGGAGGAATGGTCGTCACATTCTAGCAAACGACCTAGAAGCAAAATATCTACATACTGATGCCTCTACATGAGTCATGGGGAAACATTTTTCATCAGAACCAAAAAAGAAAACTATCTAAATCCAGATTAGATTTAGCTCACAAACTTTTACCTAATAATTATTTTTAGTACTCAGCAGAGCACACAACTATTGACAACCCTTTGTTTTCTGATAATCAGTCATTTAGTGGCATGAATGTGTGATTTCTAGTTTACATATTTTCAATGAGAATACATTTACACCTAGGAGCTCAAGAGATGCCCATCAGCTACCACACCTACTAGGACAAAGGCCAGCTGGGCAATTGGCCAGTAGGGGCCACTGTAACACGGTGGGGTGACTGACAAATCTTCCCTAACCTACAGCTGTACCAGAGCCAATGCAGCGTGCGCTGTGAGATCCCTGATAAAGAAGGGCAACTTCACACAGCTAGGATGTGAACCTGCACTCTCCTGACTGTATAACTCATCTGGAATGCCACGCAGTCATGCCTTTACCAGGTGAGCTCTTCGGGGAACCCCGATAATACATATTTTTCATTATCAGACCAAGTACTGAGACCCATCTTTTTTTTTAATGTGGTATTTATCACAGCTCCTGCATGACTTGTAAAAATGTATAAGCGTTTTGCTCGTCTGAGGTGTACACGCGGTCCCTCTCCTCAATAGATACGTTTCAACTGCCCAATACTTGAACAGCCTTCTTGTCATCACCCTCTAATGCTCTATTAAATTCAGATTTGGAGATGGGCCCTGTACCAAGTACCTTGATGTTTCCACCCCAGTGTAAAACCACTTCATCAAAATCAACATTTATTGCCTTCTATTGAGAGGAGTAACATGGACATTCACAGAAGGTGCCAATTATTTTGGGCAGCACTGTACGTTGCTTGCATTGTAATTTATGATTTTGCTTGGCAGTCAACTGCCTTCGACAAGCCCCCTCAATGTGAGCGAGTGAGAAATGACTATTGTATTGATTGTGCATGCCTCAAACTTGCCAAACTGAGGAGCTGTCATTCACTCCTGACCAAGGCAATGAGACAGGTAGTGCTTTCTCAGTAGGTGTGTTGGGGGGGCTGTCTGAACCTTGGGTCCTTGTTAACTAGAGTGATTCAATAGAATTAGGGCTTCTGTATCATTCAGTGTTCATTTCAATCCACCTACACACTTATTTTTCCAAATGTTCATAGTTTTTGTAGATGGTCAAAAGTCTGTGTTTGTTGGGCCTTCACCATCTGAAAAGGGAATCGTTCATTTTGGTACTGCCCACCAGCACAAATTCTAGGTGATGCAAAACTGTGGCCATCACTGTAGCAAGCGAGTCTCCTACCTGAAAGGTCTTGTTGACATGCTGCTGCTCGTGGACCCAAATGAAGAAGAGACTGAGGAGATACCCGGTTCCACACAGGAGAACCAGCAGACAAAAACTCCAAAGGGGCAGCTGGTTTGTCCCAAACACCAGGATGATACACATGCAAATAGCACAGACCACCATGGACACCACAGAGATGGTCACTACCTCCCCAGGCTCAAAGGCATTGAGGAACTTCAGGTAGGGGTCAAAGACAGGCCTGAGCTGGCCAGGCTCTCTCCACGCATTGGTTTTCTTCTGCATCTCCACCAGCTGGAGTTTTTCGGATAAGGACTCGTACTCCTTCAGTTCCCTGCTGTCCTGGGCTGGGGAGCTGGGTTTGGTTGCAGGGGACTGGGTGGCGGAGGGGGGAGAGCTGGGTTTGTTGGGCTGGAACCTCAGGACGATGACACTAGCAGCTACGAAAGTGTAGGCGAGCAGGGTGCCGATGGAGAGGAACTGGACCAAAGCCTCCAGGTCAAAGATCAGAGCCAGGATGGCCATGAGGATCCCGAACACCACGATGGCGATTACCGGCACCTTGGTTACTGGGTGGACCCGGGCAAAGACCTGGAAGAACAAGCCGTCTTCAGCCATGGCGTAGACAATGCGGGGCAGTGAGAAGAGGTTACTCAGGAGAACTGTGTTCATTGCTTTAAAAGGGAGGAAGAAGACAATTAAAAAACAGAAACATTACCAAATTGACTTGACTGAAGTGTTAATTTTGTTAAAAATGTCGTAAAGAGACCCTGAGTTATGCCACCTAATAATAACAATTGATCACAACAGGTTATATAATAGACAGATTGTTATTGATACTAAATAATTATGCAAACAAGGGAAACCAAGGAGTTGTATTGTTTTCTGTTGAGTAATCAACAGGTTTTATTCCATTTAATTAATACCTAACTTCAAATATCTTAAAGGTAATTACTTGGAAAATATGAGATTCGACACACCCCTAACAGCTAGTACACAAATCTCACCTTCCAACTGGAAAGTCCAGTAAACTTTAACAAACAAGCCCTGTAATTCAGGTGCCCCCCCCCCCCCCCACATTAGACATTAAAATGAATCCTTGACTGCACTACCACCTTGATCCCTTAATAGCCTCGTATTGTGTTATGATCCTGACGTATAATTAAATTCAGTTTTGACTGTGAGCCAGACAATTTTGGCATTATTTAGGCTTAGTGTCCTTTGTCTGTGCTTCTATACCTTGGTGGAGTTTCATACTTTGGCGTGTGAAGCTTCAGCTCCAGTGAAGACTTTGCGTGCCACGGCCTACATCCCCCCACCATCACCAAATACTAGTGAATAAAGCACCAGCACTTCAGTAACCTATATGTGCTTCTTCCAATCAAAACCTTGAACTCCAACCTCAAATACTGATACTAACACCTCTGTCAGATCAAACAGTGGCTTTAGAGTCCCGTTGGAGAATTTAGTACCGTATACATAGAAAAGCTGCAATATACTCCACCATGACTGGAAATAAAGAATAAGAGCTATCAGTGTCACTGATCTACGTCCACTGTGTGTGATATCCCCAGATTCTGACCATCTCAATAACTTCTGGTAATTGTAATGAATGTTAACCCAATTGCATATGTAGAACTATATGCCTCCACTATATCCCAGGGTAAACATGATAGCTGGAGAAGGCTTGCAGTGTAATACCTACCACAGATGGAGCCGATGGCCACTATGAAGCCTGCCCAGCTGTAACCCTGATGGTAGAAACTATCAGACAGAGCAGACTCAGCATCCAGGGTGTGCCAGGGCACCATTAGAGTGAGCACCGTAGAGACCAGGATGTAGGCCCCGGTTGCCATGCTGAGGGAGACAGCAGTTGCTATGGGGACGGCTTTCTGAGGGTTCTTGGTCTCCTCGCTGGAAGCCGCGATCACGTCAAAGCCAACGAAGGCATAGAAACAGGTGGCACTGCCAGCCAGGATTCCAGACATGCCATAGGGAGCAAAGCCCCCTTCCTGCATGCTCCAGTTGACTGGTTTGGCCAAAATGAACCCAAAAATGAGGATGAAGAGGATGACAAGCATGCTGACTACTGCGAACACGTGGTTGACCCAGGAAGAGACCTGGGCTCCAAAGGAGACAAAGACCGTGGCTATTAAGATAATCACTGCTGCCAGGAAATCAGGGTAATGAGCTAAGAAGGGCACGTGCCAGTTCACAATGTGGGTCTCTGTGAAATTTTTAATAGTGTGATTAAAAATGGAGTCTAGGTAACCGCTCCAGGCCCGAGCCACTGCCGCTCCTCCAATCATATACTCCAGAATAACATCCCAGCCAATCAAGAAGGCCCAAATTTCCCCAACGGAGATGTAGGTGAACATATAGGCCGAGCCGGTCTTTGGCACCCGGGCTCCGAACTCAGCGTAGCAGAATGCTGCAAGCAGGGAGGCCACCCCGGCAAGCAGGAAGGATATGACCACAGCCGGGCCTGCTGTTTCTTTGGCCACTGTTCCCGTCAGTACATACAAGCCGGAGCCCACCATGCCCCCGATGCCTAGCAGGGTCAGGTCCACCGTGGTGAGGCACCTCTTCAGCGAGGTCTCCATCATGTCATCCTCTAAGGTCTTGACTCGGTTCAGCTTCTTGCAGAAGCGGGCGCAGCTCCTGAGTCGGCTCACCATGGTTCTGGTTTCAGATGAGGTCAGATCGCCGTGGGAAACCACACCGCGCTCAGATCACTCGAGCCACTCCATGCTCAGGTCAACTGAACACAGCTGTAGAAAGAAGACACTGAGGCATGAGAGTCTGTTTGGACTTTAATGAGTAACAAAGCATCAAATGGCATTTTCTTACGTCTTTAAAAATAAAATAGAGACACCTTTTGTTTGCAATTTTAGTAATGTTTGTAATTGTTCTATTTTTACAAACTAGTTGTTTATCTTTTTCTAATGTAATTGAATGGTTTCATCATTCATGTTTTGAGTCTTTATATTAGTGCCAACTCCATTCAGTACACAGCTGTGTACATTCAGCAAGACAAAAATAGCTGTTCACAAGATGGCTCTTTCTGTGTTACATACTGTATGTCTATGGAAGGAAATACAGAATTCAGGTCAAACACCCTTAACACAGATTTATTAATTAAAAAAAAAAGTAATAATTCCACTAAAAAACACCTAGAATTATTACAAACATAATAAAAGATACGTGGACTATAAAACAATACAAATTAACTCTAGTTCTGTTTCGTGGTATATCCCCAGCTCTATGCATGTGCTGATGTCATTGCTGATACCATGACAGGATACCTGAGCGCAGCATGTTTTATAAAGTACCAGCTCATTCAGTTTTACTGTACATATAACTCTCAATGTGACACCAGATATCAGGAAAGGAAAATACAGACAATAGCACATTCATTCAACAAAAATGTTCTTGCGATAGTTGACTCATTCTTGCACTAAAACGTTGTGACTTAATACAAAACACTTAAATACATGCAAAAGATTTTAATGATCACCCTGTCCCCAGCGGTCGCATGAATGATATCCATTCACAGTCAAACCCGCTTATAATCACTCCACTGATTATTACCACATTGACATTTCCCAGACAGAATAAATTGGGGACAACAAAACTGGGGAAACACCTCAAAGCGCTGTACATATAATAAGCACAAAATAAATAAATAAAATGCCTTGTCAAACAAATAGGTCTACAAGCTTGATGCTGACGCCAAGTCCCTGATATGTTTTGTCAGAGAATTCCTTAAACAAACTGGATAGCCAACAAAGTCTGGTTGAAGAGCAGTGCATGGGAAGTGGAACAGATGTAATATCTGAGTCATCCAGGATGACTAACAAAAAAGTAGACTGCGAGACACTGCAGCCTGAATATTCTGCTGTTCAGTGAGAGCCCAGGGAGAAAGCCTTTGCCTTCATTATAAAACACCTGCTTTGGGGACAGATAGTCTCTAGGCTGTTTCAGGTTTGCTGTGCACATGAAAAGGACTGGCCCAGCCCCCAGACAAAGGCTACAGCAATGCCTTTCAGTAGTAACTGGTACATACAGTGCACACTTTCAGCTCAACCTGAAACACCCTAAACAGATTCTTTTGATCTTTTGTCAACATCCTCAGCCATTGAGGGTTTAAAGAGTATACAAACAGCTTAAACTTTACCAGGTCCATGTTAAAGTAAATGTTCATTATTCAGTATAGAACTGGTTCTGAAGCAGTTGTTATTTGCAGGTACAGTCTTTTTCAAGACAGCATGACTTTTTTTTTTTTTTTTTAAAGCTGTTTTTGCTCTTGTGCAAAAAATGATCTTTTAAAAGATAAACGTCTGGTTTCACACAGCAAACTTGCACCCTAATCACACTTCCAACAATTAACAAGTGTGGAAAAAAAATTGCTCTTTAAAATAAACCACTGCTTTACTCTTTTCAATGCAATATTTAATTATAGTTTTGCTCAAGATTGAAACTGACCTGCCCCAGTGAGATGCAACTTGGGACTTAATTTTGCACAACAATGTAATCTGTGCGTCTGGTGCAAAGCACCTGTACAGCAGTATGTGCTATTTATTGCAGGTATTTATACAATTGGCGTCGGGTTTATTTATTGTACTGCCTATTGGGTAGACAAACCCGGACAACTTGTCAGGTGGGCATGCCTTCTACCAAATAACTGATTTAGCTGCCTTTATACATAATAATAACACCGTTTGTCTCAAAACGTATTCCTACTTTGATGTAGCAAATCCCTTATCAAGAAACGTATTTTATTTCCCGTATTCCTGTCTATGAATGAAGGATTAAATGTCTGCTTAACTCTGCTGGTTTCGATACAGTAGAATTACAAGCATTTACATGTTGTATATAGCTGTAATTAGCCTCGACATTATAGTGGCCGCATATGTATGAGGCAAATCCGTTACCAGTGTAAAATCTAATTATGATAAACTATTTTCTTTACAATCATTTTGATCCTAAGGATTTAAACCTTCACAGTCTATACAGCCGGCATGCCGGCTTCTGTGACAATCTGAACAGAACTCAGAAGGCGAGTGTATATCAGAAACTTAAAAAATAGCCCTAATACTACAGTATTCGCACAGCCGTAGACTGAACTTTAACGCAAATAATCACCATTTTATTTTTTTCGTTTAATAAAGAAAATACTAAAAGAAAAAAAAAAAAGAAAAAAACAATAGCATCATTAATTATTAAAAACACACCAAAAAAACTCAAACACACAAAAACAAACCAATAAACAAACCAAAAAAAATCCATAAATACGTCAGAATAATTATCACAGGAACTAGAAAAAAATAATACATGAGCTTTGGTACCAAGTATCATGTCATCTATACAAATAAAAAGCTTCGCTTCTTTAATTGCATTGCATATTGCATTGTATATAAGAAAACAACATTTGTTCCTCCGTGAGAGACATTACTTCACCTTGAAGAACAAGCGCACAAACATCCTGCACAACAAAATGGAATGGAAAATAAACACCCTTGCTTAGCTGCTGCCTTATTTTTCTCTGAAGTTCAGCGTTCCCTGTATTTGATTGCCACGGCTGCAAAATACAATCCTGGCGCTTCTTTTCGGCTGAACAGAAGAAGTTGGAGTGAGACAAGGTCTAAAGTGACATGCGCACTATTCAGTTAGGAGGTGATGAAATACTTACTATATGGATAGTACGGTTGCGACAGGTAGATTTACACACCCTCGACTTTCAAAGGCGAAATTTCGAGTTTTAAAGACGACATTTCTCGTATTTATTTATTTATTTATTTATTTATTTTATCGCATGGCACTAGGGCGCTTTCGTACACACCTTAAAGTCTTTGCGATATTTATTCAGTTAGTGGTTTTAAATTATTCAAGACTTAAAACTGCTTGTTGAACTCAGTTTTGAGCGGCTCAATGACCGTACCTCATGTTGATTTATCAGACCCCTTATGAAAGCTTCCCATAGTAAAAGTGTAGTAAACCACAGTGAAAACATGGTAAAACACAGGTAAGCTTTGTAAAGCCCAGTGGGGTATGATAAAGAATATTACAAAAACATGGCAAACCAGAGTAAACTATGGTAAATGCATGGTGTAACAAAGGGGAAAGCATGGTATACCGTGGTAAACTTTTATAAGGGACTGACCCCTTATCAGTTAAAGCTTTTGTGGCGGAATATAAACAGAATGATAGCAATCCACAAGACGGTGAATACTAAAAATGCGCTAAATAGTAATAATAATAATAATAATAATAATAATAATAATAATAATAATAATAATAATAATAATAATAATAATAATAAATTAGAGCTATCCGGAAGTATTTTTCATACATAAAAAAGTACACATCCATATGTGTGTGACTGTACAGAGGATATATTATGATGATTAATACTCCTACTGGTTTGGTGACAAACCAAGTGTTAACTTATTCTAAGAGATCTCTACATGTCCCACTGGGTTTCTTAAACGTGCAGTGGAATTAAAATCCCAGACTTGAACACGATTTGAATGCCTTCTTCAAGTTGTATCATAATTGGATAACCCATTCTCCTGAGATATAGATGTAACATACTGTACAAAAAGGTAGTCGGACAGAATGTATTCCCCCATATTATTGGTTATTGCTTCCTTGTTCAGCACATTGTTGTCTCTTATTGTTGTTTATAGGATAGGAATGTATTACATATGCCATTGTGAGAGGAGGGAGGTGACAGTGTCTGCATTGCCATGGGACTCCCCTCTCTCAATATGCCACTTCATTATCTGATTGTGGAAGGCCAAGTACAAGGTCCGAGCTTGCATCCTGCCTTGAAACAAAGCACAGCATTGCACAAGCTTCGAGTTTTCAATGCAAGGTGAAGTTTCATGATTGAAAAAAGTATGTGCACTTTTAGCAAGGTATTAAAATCTATTTTGACCACTGTGTGGCCACTTCTTAAAACCAACCCCAAGTCATTTCTAAAGATAGTATTTTTTTGAACCTACATTTGAATTATTAAAGACTGCAGTAAAAGCTTAAAATAGCCAAGGTCTAATTCCCCAATGACTGTAAATCTAATAACCCATTCCCTTTACCCTGCTTTGCTCTCATTCACAGGACCAGATTAAACAGCATATTGTGAAACGAATGGGCACAGTGTCCCACTGCATTTCAATCTGCTGTCATTTTTGTATAATTGTTGTTTTATGATTACTTTTCCATTGTTTGTGATGACCACAAATCTGTATTCCAAAAAGCAAACCAAACTGTCAGTCCTAATATTGCCCAGAAGTCCTCTGGAGTTTTGATGTGATGCAGCTAGGATTGTCAACTCTATTTCCAATTCCTTTTTAAAATCATTTCCCAATATCTACTGATATTTTAAAGACACAAATGTTGTGATTGTTCAGCTTCTTTCATTTGAAGACAATTTAATTGACAAACAGTGCCTTTAATTTAAATAATGTGTTGCCACTGTGAGCAGCTAATTGTAACACAATACTACAGTATATGTCAAAGAAGTAATCTATTGTCTGCCAACGTAAGGCTGCTTGCCTTGAGGTCACAATAACCTAGCACACAGTGCTATTATTGCAAGACAAAAGGTATAGTAAATAGGAAGATAGGATGTAGAAATCTCTTGGCAGCCATCAATCCCTAGGAATTAAAACAGGCAGCCTGAGCTATAAGCTTGTCATGTGATGCTGCTTTACTTTCCCAGCTAATCTAACTGTGATGTGGCTGATGCATAAATAAAAAAAATAAAAAAATAACTGGCAATTTGGCAATAACTAATGCATTAACCCCTGTTTATTTATATGCATTTATTATGCTTCTTGAAGAAACTGACTTTTTTAAAACAGGGGTGTCATAGATAATGAAACCAAATGCAAATAAATGTAAGAAATAAAAGCCCCCGCCCCAAGACTGGAGCAGTAATTCTCTACATCACTGAACAGAATGTAAACAGCTTTCACAACCAAATTAAATCTTGCCATAGCTCAGAACTCATTATCCAGCTGACCTGACTGTCAGCTCATCAGAAACTCCCCTGCCTGTAGCAGATCATTTTCTTTTGATACCAGTGATTTTCCATGTCCATTTATCGACACTAGTGATATCTTAAAGTGCCAGATGCTAGAAATGCTGTATTCATCTCAGCCTGTGTATGTATGTACTATATAATTACTCTTCAATGTCCTGTATTTCCTCAATTAGCTTTTTAGGGAATACAACCAAAAGGTGTGTCTGAAAATCAACAATGAAAATATTTATTCCATATGGTGTTTAAACATAATAGCCAACACAGATTACTAGGCCACATTTACTGTTGAGCATTACAATGAAGAAATTAACAAAAAACACGACAATTTAAAGTAAGCAACACAAACATTGCAGAAACCTTCATAGCCCTATATTAAATATGTGATCTGCTGTACACCATGTGAGAAACCTTCATAGCCCTATATTAAATATGTGATCTGCTGTACACCATGTGATTTGAGGGGAGACCTCAGATTAACAACAGCTATCCAACTAAATCAAACCATTTTATTTATAAAAATTGAGTAGATTTGTTTGCAAACTTGTGTGATCAGACACTGCATATTACATTACAAATAAAATCTGGCTGAATTAAAAATAATAGAACGCTCTATATATATATATATATATATATATATATATATATATATATATATATATATATATATCACATATTAATGGATTAATGGGTAAAAGTCACAGAAATGCATTCAAAGTATTAATATACAAGAGGCAGTGTCCTTCCTTGGTAAGGTTTTGGCTTTCTCGTGGCCTTGATTTGTACCCACTGACACTGTAGGCACAGATCTAACAAGTATGAAAGGAAGAGTCAGTCCACAGGGTAAAAGACAAAATTAAATACAACTACATTTTTTTTTTCAGAACAAAAGTCTGAGTACGTACTAAACCTGGCCAGTTCTTTCAAAGTAATAGTTTTTTGGCTCTGGAATGGATTTGAAAATGATTTGAGGACTGTCAGTAAGACCTTTGTTTAAGATCAACCCGTATAATAAATTGACCCAGTGGCAGCCTCAATCTGATTTTAAACAAGACAAGATCTAGTTTTACTTCCCCATTTCATAGTGCAAATGAAATAGTACCATTAATCTCATCCGTTGAAAGTCTCTTAGGCAGATGACTAAATGGTCAAGTATTTAATTGTATATAGTTATATACAACAACAACTTCCGAGAACATGTGAAACTAGAGTCCAGTGAAATCCTTCGATCCATGGACTAGACCCATCTCGATTGGTCTGCCTCTTTCAAACATTACAAGCCTGAGGAGTCACTTTCAGATCCAGAAAACTTTTTTTTTATTCAATAACTGTGTGGGATTTCAAAGATCCGGAGAGTCAGGAGGTTCAGTGCTTCAAAAGACATCCGGATTGAGATTCCTTCTGTTGCAGTTTTAGAATCAGTTCAAACAAGTTCATCTGTAACGTCAGCTCCTGAAACAAATATTAAAATAAAAAGGAGATGTAAAAATATAGAAATTAGCCACGCAACTTTAGCACAAGTAGCTAATGTGCTATTGAGCTTTGTGCGCTGTGCATATCAGGAACACAAGCAACACCTTACAGGTATCAATATCATAAAAAGGAACGGTAAGCCAATAGGTCACCAAGTCTATATATTATTACACTCAGGAGAACTGGTTCCCAAGTACCTTCATATTGTGGGAGTTAACAGAATATAGCCAGGGATCATGCAATTACTGAAAAGTGAGTGAAAATAATTTTACAGCTGTCTGAAAGTTGCAAGAATCTTCTCCGTACAATACTGTATCTTCTTCCTGACATTACAATTGTAGCCACTTTTTGAACGGCTTGTGCAATTCAAAGTTAAATATCCCCGCGTATGTCTGTTCTTAAGTGTTACTAAATATTTGAATTAAATACCCATACGGTGTTTCAGCTGCAGAATCGTAAAAATGAATAAGTTATAAGCACTTCCTTCTTCAACCACCAGACCCGCAGTTTATGCGGTATATTGAAATCAATACAATGTAGCCGACAATTTAGTCTGGACTTTGTAATAAAATCAAAGTAATTGTGAAAGAACGTATTCTATACACCTGTCGAGTACTGAAACACTAATGAAATTCATTCTACACATCATATATTATTATTATTATTATTGATTTTATTAGCAGTTGTCACAAAATATACAGATTGAGTCACAATACCGTGTAATATAGTTACGCTATTTTGATCCTCTGAAATCAGCTCGCAAGTTTGTAACTGTCCCCCTGCACTCCTCAGCTAGAAAGACTGAGCTACTCTGAGTGTGTACAGGTGTAAATAAATAAATCAATATAGCTATATAACAATCTTTTCATCCATCATCCTTTGTTCATCGTTAACATGCAGTTCCAGAGCCTATTACAGAGAAAACAAATAAAGTCAGCAGTCTAAACCTGGGCTGTATTCTAAAGCACTAGGAAGCAAGGTAAAATACAAGGACTGCAACACAGTTGTCCACATTGCATGTTAATGAACAGGCAACTGCTGTGCATTATATGAAGCATAGAGTAGTTACTGTTAAAATTAGTGGAAGCAAAGATTCATCTAATTTTGATAATGAGCATTATACATCATGGAACACAGTACGATAGCAGAGTTGACAACGTTCATATTACCTATTACATGTTGTCGCTACTCTTCATTCTTTATGTACGAACTGTAGAAACTGGACAAAGGTGGTTTTTGACTGTAGAAAGCAGGCAACTGAAATTGCAGCCACTCAAAGAAAGCTTTACCTCTAGCTCCCTCTGCTGGGCTGCTCTGAGAACAGGCAGGTTGTGTGTTTTTCACGACTGCAGGGCTTCCTTGTGTTTCCGAACCAGTTCTTGCTTGAGTCCTTCAAGAAAGAAAGATTTTACATTTTGTGTATACGCCAGTCCTTCCCCCCACTCAAGACCAAATATCTTCCTCTTATGATGCGAATGTCCAATAGTTTAATCTCTATAACTATCAGAGGAATTGAGATATAGTTATTGTTTTAAATTGGAGCAACAGAACTAAGAAATACATAATAACAATCATCATTACAAATTTATACAAAGTAAGAAAGAACAACAGTTTTTTGGAAGCATTTGAAAACATTGGACGCTTCAGATTCCTCTATGACTTCTCTGTCTAGGGGGATCTAAAGGCAGAACAATAGTCTGTCTGTGAAAATGGACCTTGACTTATATTGTACACTAGGCAGATCACAGAGCTAGACAGTGATGGGATGGCTATTTGATCAACGTGGTCTTACACCACAGTAAACTAAGGTTAAAAAAGGATTTGGAGAAAATGTGATTACTGTTTTTTCTGTTCATCAATGTGTTGTACATGGCTTAAAACCAACAACTTTTGACTTCATTCTGACATAAGACCATCCGTATTATTATTATTATTATTATTATTATTATTAGCTCCTAGACTGACTAAGCCCTTCTCGTCTTTGCTGGTCCTACCTCTGTGCTCGCCATGCAGTTTTTGTCTCTGGTTGTACAGGTTTTTCTCTGTCATCTGTTGGATATCCAGCAGACCATGGGCAATCTCAAACACTGTCCCATCAATCAGTGCCAATGCCAGATCACTTAGCATGGTGTACGACAGACATTGATGGATTGAACTGAAGGGAGAAAAAAAAAAAAAAAAAAACAGCAATTTAAAAACACTTACTGAGATCATTTTTTGTGTTTTTTTAAGTTTTTTTTTTTTTTAATACATGACCATAGCAATTTTACTTGTATTATTTTTAATTCATGCCATTTGTAAACATGGTCTACTCCTCCTACCAAAACTGTAGTTCTGAACTTCTAACAATCCTTGGGATAGCTTTCAATTCTAAGCACAGTACATAAATTAATGGTCATTAGAAACAGTTGTGTTACCTACAAGGGCAGTGATTCTGCAATATTTGGGACATTTACCAATTAACATGCATAATAGATCAATTTACTTTTTATCTAATTTATGTTCCACAATAAACATCTAACTATCAAAAAATTCCCTATATGATGTTGACAGATGCAGTGGCCACCACAGTGCAAAGTTAGCACATCTTAGTGGTACTGACTTCTTGGTCAAACACCATGCCTAGCGAATGTAAGTTTACCTGGGATCTCCATGGTTAATACTATTGAAGCACAGTTACCCTTTGCAAATACACTGTGGTAAGAGAGTTTGCAGCACTGAACATATGCCTTGTTCACGTGGGTTTAGTTAGTGACAATCATTATGTGTTACAACAAGCAGTCGATCACCAAGTCTTTATTTATCAATTCTTGACAAGTGGAAAATCAACTGAAATGCTAAATGGGTAATTTCAACCAGTCAAAGTGTTGCTTTATATTGTTGAGTATTAACAAGTCACAACATTGGCCCTTAGCATTTTAAATGCTTTTAAATAGAGTGTTTAGTAATGTTATTATCTTAATTCCTGTAAAGCTTTGTCAGCACAACAATACCTTTAAAGCTGAAATGACCTTGTTCAGTATAAACAATCTTTGACCATCACCATGGTCTGTTTTATGAGCACAAGAGATTAAATGCGCCTGTAGAACAAGGCTTTTCAAACTTGGTCCTGGGGACCCCCTGTGGCTGCAGGTTTTCATTCCAACCAAGATCTCAATTACTTAACTAGACCCTTAATTGGACTGATAATTTGCTTAATTAGACCTTTTTTTTTTTGTTTACTTGTTTTCAGCTCTTAAACAGTTGCAGTTCAAGTTACTTATCAAATGTTACAACTAACTTGAAAAATGCAACTGTTTAAGAGCTGAAAACAAGTAAAAAAAAAAAAAAAAAAAAAAAAGAGCTACAGGCTTTTCTGGCCAAGACTGGTCAAAGTGTGTATGTGACAACAATATCCCAAGCACTCCACAAATCTGGCCTGTATGGTAGGGTGGCAAGAAGGAAGCCATTACTCAAGAAAGCCCACCTTGACTCCTGTTTGAAGTATACAAAAAAAAAAAAAAACACTCAGGAGATTCTGTAGCCATGTAGCAAAAAGTTTTGTGGTCTGACAAAACTAAAATGGAACTTTTTGGCCTAAATGCAAGGCATTATGTTTGGCGCAAACCCAACACAGCGCATCATCCAAAGAACACCATCCCTACTGTGAAGCATGGGGGTGGCAGCATCATGTTATGGGGATGTTTCTCATCAGCAGGGACTGGGGCACTTGTCAGGATAGAAGGGATAATTAATGGAGCAAAGTACAGAGAAGTCCTTGAGGAAAACTTGCTGCCCTCTGCAAGAAAGCTGAAACTGGGATGGAAGTTCACCTTTCAGCATGACAATGACCCAAAGCACACAACTAAAGCTACACTGCAGTGGCTAAGGAACAAAAAGGTAAATGTCCTTGAGTGGCCCAGTCAGAGCCCCGACCTAAATCCAACTGAAAATTTGTGGCATGACTTGAAGGTTGCTGTCCGTCAACGCTCCCCAAGGAACTTGACAGAGCTTCAACAGTTTTGTAAAGAAGAATGGTCAAATATTGTCAAATCTAGGTGTGCTGTAATTGCTGCCAAAGGTGCTTCCACCAAGTATTAACTCAGGGGGTGGTGACTTATTCAATTATGATCTTTCGGTTTTGTATTTTTAATACATCATTTTTTTTCTCAACAAAAACTTTTTTCTCCTTAACAGTGTGGAATATGGTGTGCAGATAAGTGGGAGCCTCTTGCCGGGTGTCATTGTAAATGTGATAAATCACTTTTCTCCCTTGCTGACATACAGTATTTGATACAATCAACTACCAAAACCAGACCTATATATGTTTACTGTAAATGTTAGCTGTCCCTGAATGTATAATTTGATAACCTTCTGACATTGTAGTTGTAGAAAATAAAGTCAATTTACAGTTAAAATTTTTTAGTTATTAATAATATTTTGTCTTAATAAAAAATATGGTTAGTGTGCCACGTATTTTCACTTAGAGTGACGGCCCATACCGTTACTATTTACTGGGACACAACAGGCTACTACAGAACTGAGAAAGTATTAGTCAAAAACACTGAACCTAATGTAACCACACTCGCTTTTTAAACAGCAAGTTCCTATAGGAGAACGTTATTTCAACGTGTGACATATGAAACAACACACTTTTCTGTGGCGGACCCCTTGATTTAATCATAACTGCACAGCGGACGAGTAATGAACTGTATTCATACTAGCTAATACACCCTGAAACAGCTTTCCACGCTCTGCTCTGAAGGGGGCAGAAAAACCCCAACAATGAATTGAAGCTCCTTCACATTTCTTGCAGTCTCGGTTATGTGAAGCTACACTCATTGTTACCTGTCATTTCATCAGATTCTCTCCAGCAGAGGCCGTTTACATCTCTTGACAGGGACTTGCACCAAATCACCCTGCATAATGTCGATAGCCCAGTCTGCTAAATCTTCACCACGTGCACAAAAGTGCAATTTTCAAGAAACCCGTGGCTCTTTCAACAAGTCCATGGCTGTCTTGCGTTGGTAACTGGTGTCAGGTTTGGATTGAGGATTGAGAGCTCTTGCGCCTTTTCTCACTACATTATAACACTTTTTTTTTTTTTTTTAATTGATTTTGAAAGAAGGGAAAAATCCGATTTTTTTTTTTTTTTTTTAACTGAGCCAAGACGTCAAAAGAGCAGTATGTCTCCGTGTGCAGCTCACCATCATAATGGCCAACTAGCAGTGCAGCATCAGCTGGATTAACGCTGAGAAATTTCGATGTCAGTACGACTTCATTACATTAAAAGAAAGTGCATTCATCGAACAAAAAGAAGTTGAAAAAAATCATAATGTCCAAAAACACTTCTTTGTATTTTCGAATTGTAGAAGGAAGAAATCTACCTGCTAAAGACGTGTAAGTTTTGTTTTAAAATCTTTTTTTTAGAAACGTAGTTATAGTCTACATCCAGCCGCCTTTTATATAAATCTATTGAAACGATTTCCCCGTTATTTCAAAATGCAATATTTAAAAAGTCAGATATTAGAACTTTGAAAATATGTTGATTTTATTTTGAATATGTGAAGTAAGGTTTAGGTTAAGTTCACAACAGATTAATTTATACTTTTAAGAAACTGATTGCCGTCAATGCGTACAGTGTATTGCATACTTTGTGCCTATCTAGTATGCATGAATTTTACAGACTATTCAACAGTTAGCAACAGGTTTCCAGTTAGCTAAATATAACGATAAAACAAAAAAAAAACAAAAACTGTAGCGCTTAAATGCTGCCATGTTTGCAAAACGAAGATGTTGAAATATTATGTATTATGATTTTAAATTGTTTTTGTTGTCTCGTCTGTGGTAATGTAAAATCATACAATGAAGCGCAGTGAACCATAGTATGTAATTTGAACTCACAGTACATTACAGAAAGCTAGGGGTCGTGGATTGAAAAATACGTTTATTCACAGGAGCACAGTAAGTGCATACTGTTGAAGCGCAGTTACCCTTTGCAAATGCACCGTGGTAAGAGTGTTTGCAGCATTGAGGAACATATACCTTGTTCATGTGGCTTTAGTTAGTGGCAATCATTATGTCGTGAATAGCAGTCGATCACAAAGCCTTATTTATCAGTTCTTCACAAGTGGGGAATCAGAGCAGGTACATGTAAAAACCCCAAGCGATGTGAAGTTTCGAGTTGCCTTTACAAAACCCAAAGCAATGAGTGTGTTTTCTGTAAACACCATTGTCTATCTTCTAAACGATGGGGATGCAATAGGTAAAGCTGACCTCAATGTGTTTATTCTAAAATAGGAATTCTGATAACTGGCTAACACAACAGACTCCAATTTGTTTACATTCTCTGCAGGTACATCTGTGTGCACACAAACTGCATGCCTATTGCAGACTTCTAGTCCTCAAATATCCCTTTGTCGTATTATCAAGGCTTGTCCCTTAGTTCAATATACTTGAATCCCCAAAATCACAGATTCCTATCTGCATTATTTTCAGGGCATGGGGTTTTCACAGAACTTTTGCAAATGCATAAAGACTTATTCAAATAACTTGTGAATAGTCTTAAGCATGGAGACTGTAGCTGTACAATGAATGCATGCAAAAGCATAGGATGACTCTACGTCTTCAGAGGGTCTAAGCTGTCTCAATCCCCTGCAGTGCAATAGGTATGTGCACACAGTGAGGCTGCATTATGAGATATGTGCAACTCACATTAACAATGGCTTGTGTTTGTGTCTTTTTCATGGTGGCAGCTCTGGTACTAGTGATCCTTACTGCATAGTGAAAGTGGATAATGAAGTTGTGGCCAGGTAAGTCTTTATTTTCTTCTTTCATTTGAACTGTTATTGCATGTCTTTGTGTTTGTGAAAGTTTTAGGTTGCAATGCCCTGGACACTGTATTCCTGTGTGTATTTACACAGGCATTTGAATGGGTTTAAAATGACAAACAAAGCTACTTTCTCTTTAATGCAATTTTATGGAAGCCACGTGCTGTGTTCGCGGTCGCCGGTTTGCCTCCAGCCTCCGCCCTATTACACTGCACAAATAAACACAATGAAACAACGTTGCTTTCTGTACTGTTAACTCTGTTTGTTTACAGGGAATCGAATCCTGGTGAGCTGTGCGTGGAAGTTGTATAGGCTTCGCAGAAGTCGTTACAGCTGCAATCTGGCAGCTATTTGAACCTGTTTACAGAAAAATCACATTTCCATTTTTCACAAAGTGGGAGTCTTCAAAGCACATTAGTCTAACACCTAGAGCTTATTGTTAGTGTTTTTTTTCCTAAAGAAATTAATAGAGTCGACATGGTTTCCAGCCCATTAAAAAACTACCTTATCTACCACTTGTAATTGTCCCTTGAAGGGATGGAAATCCACTGTTACAGGGGTATAATGTTGTACATGTTACGCACATCACTTTAGATAGATGTGGAAAAACAGTATCCAGTAGTCTGGCCATTTCATTAGGCGCTGTCTACATGATTTAGCAGTGCTCTGGTGTGGAGCATGTTCTCCTGGTATACCTTGGGTTCCTTCAATTCTCCAGAAGGCTGAGCAATGGCCCCTTTTAAGACGATAATGCACCCATTCACCAGACCAGAACTGTGTATGAATGGTTTGAGAACTCAATGCACTGAATTTGAATGATGGAGTCATAATCACACTCCTCTTCCTACCTCTCTGCAGTAATTACATGAAATATTAACAATGGATTGGCACGTATCCAGCAGGTTGTGGAGTCTGCGCCACATTGTGTCAAGGCTGTGATCAGGGCAAGCAGTGGCCCAAACCGATGATAGCAGGTTCTAATAAATTGTTGGAAAGCAGTGTTGACCTGATCATTTTGGGGTTGTGATTGTGATCCCCACTTGAGATAGAGTAAGCTGAATTTAAAGTGGATCAATATGGGGTTAAGGAGTGACCTGTAGTTTAGATCTGAATTTTAGATCCACTGTGCCAACAGGTCAGTTCATTTCATTCCATTCAGCTCTGCATTGCTTCCCAATCTAGTTTTATTTTGGGTTGTCCCAGTCGCTCTGTACTCTGGTACTGATTGGCGGGAGAAGATAATTGAAGCGTAATCCCGCAAGACTAGCACATGTGCTTTTATGTGGGACTATTACAAAAAAACAGTAGAAGAGAAAGAAAAAAGAAAATCTAAATCACAATTTACCATGTATAGCATGTTAAGCAGATTCAAATAAACTTTAGCCTGACCCAGGTGCATGGACTAAGGTGGTGGCATGCTGGTGTGGTGGTTAGTAGTGCTGCTGCCTCACAGCGCCAGGGTCATGGGTTTGAGTCCAGCCTAGGGGTGTGTCTGTGTGGAGTTTGCATTTTCTCGCCTGGTCTGCATCTAAATTGATGTGCAGTCTTGCTAGGTTAGGCTCCAGCTCACTGTGACCCTCTAAAAGGATTTAGCGGAATGGATGGATTCATAACCTTAAATATTAAAATTCAACAGTATTATATCCGAAAGGCTTGTATGTGTCTAAAGTTTTGTTTTTGTTTTTTTCTATTGAGAATTTTGCTTCGTAATTGAAAATGTTTTCTTTAGAAAGCTATAGAGGTGTTGCCCCCAATTTCAGAAGCAGTGCCCTTGGCAGCCCTGGAGGAGTTGTGCGAATTGCCTGGTAGAATGCTGCTGCCGAGTGGCTTGCTGGCTTTGCTGCACCTGTTTCCTGTGGCCCCTGTGATCTGAATGTCTGTGCTAAGCCTGCCTCCATCACAGGAACAGCAGAGTGGGCTTGCTTTGAGAACCCGATCCAGTGCTGCCCTTTCAGGCCTGAGCAAGTAACCATAGCAAAGTGCATAAATTAATACAGCAGGAGAAAGCTGAGTGAATCTGCACACTTCCATCTATGACGTGTGCTGCTCTCTCTCTCTCTCTCTCTCTCTCTCTCTCTCTCTCTCTCTCTCTCTCTCTCTCTCTCTCTCTCTAATAGTCAAACTAAGGGACTAACTGAAGCCTTCATTAATAATCAATGGTCATGTGCCTAGGGGTAATAGTTCACAAGAAGCTACAATTTCCCCAAAAGTTAATGAGTAACTAGGTTCAGAATGTGTCTTTAATTATTTTTTTTTACATTTATTATTGTATGGTGTTTGCAAGCATTCTGAGTGGTTCTGGGTCCTGGGGCTCCAATATTGAATAAGTAACATTCAAAAGTTTGCATCCAACAAACAGATGCATAAGTCTGACAAAATAGATAGAAAGCAGGTAGAAATAAACTCTCGCTCTATAATCCTGGAGGAAAAAACCTCCAAAAGCCATTCATGCAAAAACATAAAAAAACCAAATGTTCGGGACAAAGTGCAAGTACAGTGCAAAGTGCAAGTAAGTGCAAAGTGCAAGTAAGTGCAAAGTGCAAGTAAGTGCAGGCATTTCAATAACATCCTTGACAATCCACAGTGCCATGAGATTGAACCAAACATCACAATTTAATAGTCCAGGCAATTAATGCACGTGCAGCGCCCCAGCTAAAAATAATGGGGGATTAGTTAATGCACCTGAAATCGTAGCATTTTAGACACTTACAATGCTGAAATAGTCAGAACTGAGGAGAACAAAAGTAAATCCCAGCCAATAATACCTACAGGTATACAGCAGTGTGCACATTTACTAGAACACCTCAAGAGTGGTTATTTATATCCTTTATATACCTGCCTGCATGAAAACCTCTGGGTGTGAGAATTTCAATTTCCGCTCAGTAATCAGTGATATAGAAACAAGAGGCACTCGTGTGTGAAAATGATAGACCACTACCGTCAGAAAGACACTGGGCAAAAACGGGATTCATGGCAGAGTAGCAAGGTGGAAACCACTGCTCACTAAGAAGAACATGAATGCTCGTCACAAGTTTGCCAAAAAGCACCTGGATGATGCTCAAGAGTTCTGTAAAAGTATTCTATTGACAGATGAGTCAAAAGTGGAACTTTTTGGCCAACATGGGCCCTGTTATGTCTTGCGATAACCAAACACTGAATTTCACATTAAGAACCTAATACCAATGGTCAAGCATGGCGGTGGTAGTGTCATGATTTGGGGATGCTTTGCTGCATCAGGATCTGGACGACTTGAACCATGAATTCTGCTCTGTATCAGAGAATTCTACAGGAGAATGTCAGGCCATCTGTTCATGAGCTGAAGCTGAAGCGCAGCTGGGTCTTGCAGCAAGACAATGATCTGAAACAAGCAAGTCTACATCAGAATGGTTGAAGAACAAGAAATTTAAAATTTTGGAATGGCCTAGTCAAAGTGCAGACCTAATCCCCATTGAGATGTTGTGGCAGGACCTGAAACGAGCAGTTTATGCTCAAAAACCCACAAATGTCACTGAGTTGAACCATTCCCAAATGCGCTCCACCACCTGAGGGTGGAGCCGCCACTCCGACGGATGCAGGCCCTCCCTCGAGAGGCGGTCCGCTGCCCGATTCTCCACACCCGGAACATGCGTCACCCAAAGGGACAGCAGATTCTGTTGTGCCCATAATTTTCTTCAATAAGTAAATGAAATAAGTATCAAAACTTTGTGTTATTTGTTCACTCAGGGTCCCTTTTATCTAATATTCAGTATCAAAAATATGCAAAAGTGCAGAAAATGCAATGCAATTCAGTTGATTAGGTGGTAGTTCTATTGGCATGTTCATGAGAGTTCTATTACACTGTGTATAAATCAATTTGATCAACCCGTTTCTGGCTGGGCAAACTACATTGGATTTTATTCAGCATTTTACATGGGAATCACCTTGGATTGCATGTAGGTATAATCCCAGGATAACCAGGGATAGAAACTAGGAATCCAATTGTGTCTTATCCCAGCAGGGCATCAGTTGATCAAATTCCCTAGCTGTGTAGCATTGGATAGATATACTGTAGGTATGTGAACTACAGAGTACGTATAACTTTGTCTTTTGTGGTCAATGTTGTTTTTACACATTTCAGCAGCCTAGTATTTTTAAACCAATGTGAAAACGCTGTTGGTTTCCTACAGACAAATATTGTTGGTGTCATACGAGCCCCTCAGATAAACACATAGGGTTTGGGGATAGTCTGTATTCTGTGAAAATGCACTTTGCTTTTTTATGTATTAGCCCATCCACTTGAGAATAAGGTCCAATGGTTGAATTTAAGTGCAAATGCGTGGCATGATTAAGATGTTTGTAAATCTGTGTTACTTGAACCAGCATGGCAGGTTTTGGTAGTAACATTAACCATAGTAAATCATTGTTGTGGGGCTTCTAATAGATTTTCACGTTTCTCTTCCATGCCTTTAGAAAAGGTCCTGCGATTTATAATAACCTGACGATTATAATCTGGGCAATTATATCTTGTTGTTGATTCCTATTACATGGACGGGACCATGCACACTTTGAATAGCATCTGTTCTGCAGAGAATATCATTATCCCATGCTGGGGATGAAATCACCTGGGAAGAGGATATAGTGGAGGCACACTTCACATGTTCCCATTAGACTTCTTTGCAACATTTATAGTTAAACGTTTTGGATTTCATAGGGAAAAAAATCATTTCCAAGTATAGTTTATTGAATAATTAACTGTTTAAGGATATACACAATACATTAACAAATAAGTTATTTCTTAGTACAACATTCATTCTAAAATATCTAGTGTGCAACAAAGAGCAAACACCTTCAAATGCCATTTCTTTATTTTTTAAACATGTTTAATACTGTTCTACGGATTTTTCAATCAACATCGGAATAAATCCCCCTAAATGACTGCAAATACCATCAAATAATATCGGACATGTAAGAAACAACTTGCCATGCTTAATTACTGTCTCATCAATAACCATTTACCTGCCATCAGGGTATTTACTGTGTAGTGGCAGTAATACGCTTACTCGACGAGGGAGAATCTCTTGTGCCCAATTGGCTTGAGGTCATTTCACTTCAGGGAATTGATTTTGACTGCAGAACTGTTGAAGGTTTATGATGAATGATGAATAAAGTTTGATGTACGAACATTTTGTCGAATACTGTAGGTTGCTGCTTGTAATGAATCCTGTATTTGATCATCTAAACTGCTTGGAATTTTTAAAAAAAAAACGTCTATTAATGTTTTATAATGTCACTGACATGGTAATGAATTGCAGCCGCAACCTCACTTTTGTCTATCTAAAACTGCACTCCCCACAATGACTTCACAATCATGTGACGTGCGATTAGTCCTCGACCTGTTTTTGAGGTCGGCTGTCACTTTTTTGTCCAACTAGATGACTATTCTGTTCTACTCATGGCATAAAATAATGAAGGTCATAATGCATTATAAAAAACTGTTCTAGAAATGTAATGTGCCAAAACAAGTTCATCCAGCTTGCACTTTGCCAGTGTATATACATGTAATAATGTTATTGCTTCTTTCCCTATCCCAGGACAGCGACCGTGTGGAAGAATCTGAACCCGTTTTGGGGAGAGGAGTACACCCTCCACCTGCCTATGGGGTTCCACACCCTGTCTTTCTATGTCATGGATGAGGATACAATTGGGTAAGGGACCCCAAATGATCTTCAATGCAGGGATGGAAATAAGACTCTGATTGCACAGCAGCTTCACCCATTCCAGGTTTTAATACATGTTTGATTAGCCACAGTGTGTAGGTAGCAAGCTGTGAAACACAGCAAAAGATATGTTGTAGACACCTTGGTGAAAATCAACCTTCATAACCCCCCTCCGTCCCTCTCGGCAGGGAGGGCTGCTTTGTGTTGCAGTGTTTGCAGGTCCCATCTGTGATCTTTAAGGTAATGATCCTTGCGGATTGCCTGTCTATATGACTGGAAATCACTGTTGACTGTGAACGGATTGAGACTTATACTCCCCAGCTCATTGCACTTACCATCAGCCTAAGATGACTTGGCATATATCAGTGGGAGGCCTTTGAATTTCACTGGATAGAAATGAATTCATGCGTAATAGCCAGGTGGTTATACATGGTAATATTATAGCCCAGTGCTTATTGAGATCCAGCAGTATTTCTTATTAAGAAACAGATACAGTTTGTTTTCTATGCAGTTCTTGATAAGACTGTAGAATAATGGATGCTAACCCATAATAATAAAATTGTTCTTATGTATATATTGATACTGTAGCCCAAACAAGTGCCAAAACACATTTTCATGGTGAAATGCGGGGAGTAATAAATGTTATAAAACTAGCAAGCACAATAAACGAACTATTCAGAACTACTCAGGTTGTCTCTTATCAGTATTTGACCCTTTAAACTGTTTTATTCCTCTGAGAAGATGTGCCAGGATTGTACAATGTAAGAAAGTGACTTTTAGTTTCTGGTATTTAAATTGCCTGCAGCTCACAGAATAATCCCTAGATTTCCCATGCCATGCACACTACACGAGTCTCAAATGCCTCTTCTAAAACATGACACCTGGATCTACATTATGTCAGAGTAATCTCTCTTTGCAGGTCTTGCTTTCAGGTGGTGTTGCACTTTCTTGGTTGTTTCACCTGGAGAGTGAAACTATCCCATCTCTTTAGGGCTTTCTTTCATGGCTAGCTGCTTCCACTAAATGACTGATATACTTTGCAGCCAGTAAAGACACTGCTGAGATGAAATAGCCCATGCTGTGCAAATTTTCTGGAAGGATAGCTGAGCAAACTGATAACTTTTTTTACCCAGTGTAGGACCGTACATGTGAGGTCTGTATGGTCAGAAGAATAGCATGACAGCTTTATGAAAATATGTTGTTGTCTAGAACACTTTAACAAAAGCGTGAACCCCATTTCAATACCTTTTAACCACACTGGCAGCAACCTTATCAAGCTCCACTTTTTACTGTGCTGAGCATCTTGTGGTTCTAAATATGACACCATAGATTCAAAGTTGTTGTTGCTTCCTTGTACCTAGTCACTTCCTGTAGCACCGATCAGCCGCTCCAATCACTGCAACCGACCATGCGGCTGCACAGGAAGTGATCAGTTACCAGGAAGCAGAAGGAACCTGGTATTGGTGTAAAATATCACTTACTTTTACTAATATATTCTACTTTTTGCTTAGTTTGTATCATTTTCTGTTACTAAAAAGCACCCCTGTAGCCTCAAAAGAGCTTTGTGAAGCTAGTGATTTATGAAGATAACAAAGTTGCACCAACTTGCTCTTAAGTCTTTGAGTCCACAGTGTTTTAAATGTCAAAATCAAAAACATTCACAAGATGGTGGCCAGGGATAATTCTGGTAAATTAATTCTCTTTAATGAGCAAATCTAGCTGAGGGTGTACAGCTAGAGCAGGATAGCTTGAAGACAGTTCTGGCCAGTGCTGAAATTCCAAAAAACAGGTGGTACTAGACCTTAGGCGATTGCTTTCTGACCTCTGGCAGATGATTGTGCAGAACATGATATTCAATTTCAGATCCAATGGACAAAGCACTAACTCACTGGTAGTGGTCCCTCGCGGGTGTAATATAATGGATAATCAATGGTTTACAGTCCTTTTTAAGAGAACAATTAAAGAGCTGTTTCATAGACACCATAAACCACCAGACAAACAGGGATATAGTGGAGGCCCTCACACAGACAAGCCAACAGAATTGTCCTTGCCAGAATATAATGGGAGTCAATGGAGGGAGGCCTCTGATAGTATCATTTTATTATCACTCTCTGTTTAATATCAGTTACATTTATCAGTAAACTGATTCACACCCCAAAATAATAAAAAGATAATATGAGAAGGTTTACATGGAATTACATTGCTGTACTGTACAGTGTTTACAGATTTCTCATGTTTTAATTATTTTTACATGTGCACTATAGTAAGATCTGGGGGTATATGATGGAGTCTGTGCACCTCTGTTTCACAGAAAGCTCTGTTTTTGGTATTTCTTGTTCTTATTTTCCTTTCTTCCTGATTTCCAGCCATGACGATGTCATTGGAAAAATCTCTTTAAACAAAGAAGCGATTGGTTCCCAAGCCAAAGGTAAGATGAGTTTAAAAACCATTTAATGTACTGAAAAATATTTTATGTAGATTTCAAATGGTCTGACGCATGGGTTTTGTCTGGGGTCACAAGTGAAACGAGTTTGACAGTCCAAATTAACCCCCAGTCTACATTAGTCCATATCACAAAAACAATTTGCTCGCTCTCATGGCGTTTGCTGTAGCCATTTCCATTGTCCCTCAAATACAGTACTTCAGCATTCAAATGTAGACCTGTAACCTTCATGTAGAATTAAATGACAGGTGGAATATCTTTTCAATTCACTTTCTATGAGACTCCAAATACAGTTCGGATGAACAAATGTCACAAAGAGTCTCATTCTTAGAAACACACAACCTGCAACAAAATGAATAATTCTGTCAGACGGAAGCAGCACAGCTGGTATTGTCAGACACCTGATGAGCTTTCTTATCATCACCTAATCATATGTTAATAATAAATTCAGTGTGAAACTGTATTCGTGAAAAAAAGACCACATCCTGCAGATGTATACTGCTGTGGTTACATAGTCATGTTTGCCTTTTGTTCGGGAGATCATAGGATGGGGACAGAGAGGAGAAACTTTGGGAGGGGGTGGGGGGGGGGGGGGGGGGGGGGGTGACATCCAGGTCTGAGAGCTCTGATGGGTTATGAAGAAAACCTGTTTCCTGTCAGGTATTATCGACAGGCTTCTCCAGAGATGTTGATAAAGAGCAGTCTCTCCCTTCTAGAAAGAATTATTTATATAGCCTGGTCTGATGAAAGCAGAGCACAATTCCAATGACCCCAGAGCCCAAACTGTAGAGTTGGTACAGTGAGCAAAATACTGAGAGCAATTTCCCAAATTAGATTCAAATGACATTCCATAAAGCTGTATTAAGATGCTTTGAGTGAATTCAGAATCTGCTCCTTTAAAGTAATGCTAGCCAAGGCTTTAAGATCAATTTTTTAGCCTCTTATTAGCACTGGTAACATTATCACTGTTCCCCTTTACAGGAGTGCCAACCATTGCTTTCACATGCTTTAAGATGGACTCCTTTAATGTTAAGCTGGGCTAGATATTAAGAAGCAAGCCTCAGGAATATGTCCCTCAAGCAAATCATGTGACTGCAGAATAAACTAAACCAGGCCTTTGAATGGATTTTTAGATTTGAGAATTATTTTTTAATCTGTTCGAACTGTATAGGATAGACCTACTTCATTTAAATCTATATTTATATATGCTGCATATTTAGACAGAGTAGCGGGTTCACATTTGTTTGAAGACCAGGGGAAGAACCATACAGATCCTTTAGAAACGTACTATTGACACGCATACAGCTAGTTTCCAAATTCACCCAATTCCAAAGTGAGGGTTGGAAAGGAAGCACTGTTTGCTTGAGTGATGGTGCAGCTGCACCTATTTGTTTGTGTAGGTCTGTAAACTACCATGTATGTGCAAGGAAGTAGTAACAATAAATGTTGCAAAATTTGAAAGAGTAATTCCACTTTCTATACTAGTAGTTTGGTAGTTTCCCACAGTAGTCAATATTTCACATCACCAATGAGTCTGTTTTTAGTTTTCATGAGCCAGTCTGTCAAAGTACCACCGGATTGCTAAGGTCTGGTTTATATCGCACTGAATTTCAGTCGTTTTGAAAACAAGACTTTTATGACTTACACCCCCCCAAAAAAAAAAAAAAAATTGAGAAATCTTTTGGTAAAAGCAATGGAAATCCTGGGTGTAAACTGAGGTTTGATATTGTTCTAAAGAAAAGAAATTGCATTTTAAACACGAGGCAAGTTATTTTATAAAGCAAAGTAGATTCATTTCATGATGACCTTAACTCACTCCAGCCTTGCTTCAAATGAATTGTTATTGTTATTTATTATATAGTTGTATAATAAATACCTGATTTGATATAAAACTCAAAGCATTTACTGTAAGTAATAATGCCGTTGCATTAATAAGTTATAAATTAAATGGAATGTTCTGTACTGTAGTCTGGAATATAGCTGCTATTATAAAATGAAATGGATAGAACTAAAATTACAATAAGCATGGTGTATTAAGAGATAATTGGATGCCTACAGTTCCTTAACTAAAAAGATACATAGGTAGCCCACTGAGCAAGGTACTCAATAATACTGACACAGACCCCCATACTGGAAATGCTGCAGATGCAGCTGTGAAATCTGTAGTGCTGTAAAGGGGGTGAAATAGTCCAATGCCGTAGAGTCAGCAGGTGTGTGAAATAACTAAACTCCAACAAATCTGCTTTCATCAATGATGCAACTCTTTATTTCAGATGTATGGATGGGCTTGGTCACACTAATGGGGATAAAGAATGGGACATAAGTGTAGAAATGTAACTGCCATCCCATCCTACTGCCTGCTACTAGAAATATAGAAGGTGCATCCGGAGGAGTCGCACGGTCACTTCAGTTGTATTTACTGGCTTTTGTGAAGAATCTACATGTGTTCTTGCTTTTGAAGCTTTCTCGATGCATTGGTTATTGTCGATTGTCATCAGTCTGGTACACGATTAGGAAATTAGTTGATGATTGCACCTCTTTTGCCAACTAATCAGATTCATTTCCCAATAAAGTGTAAAGTGATCAACACGTACTGATAAAAAAAAAAAAAAAAGCCAACAGGCAAATCAGGAAACTGCATGAGAAATAAAAAGGATGCATTTGCAGCCTCCTTCAAAAACATTTCTGTATCTGAAATCGTTGAGCGAGAGCTCTTCAGACTGTCAGGCAGTTGGTTGTGGTGTTTGGTAGGGTAATTTATTTCATATTATTTAAGCAGGAAAAGGCTCTTGAGAGAAGCTCTTCATGAGGAGCCAGTGAGGACAGCAGGTTCTGAGGTTAGGGATTATATATTAGATACATACTGTACACATGTTGTGTTTGGTGCTTGTGAATTTATGCTCACATACAGGTGAGGGACAGGAGCACAGCTCTGAAACAGAACACCCTTGTTAGGAATCTATTTCAGTAACATAGTGCTACCATATCAGGGCCATATGCACTGTTCTTCCCAATGCATTCTACTGCCCTTGATGTTCTTGTAGGAATACCCAATGGTATTTTTTATATAAAGACAGAACCAACCTTGCCTTCCAGATTTAAATTCATGGTAGTAAAACTGCTTTGCATAACTGTGCTTAGAAAGTGGTAAGCCAACAATGTCTGGTTTCTGGTAAACAGTACTTTTAAAGGTGTAATATTATATATTACAGGGATACTTTATATCATCTATATTTTATGAAAGAGAAAGTAGTCATTAGCACTTTTTTTTTTTTTTTTTAGAAGGGAAGAAAACGCCCAATAAAGCTACCAAACCCAAATCGATGTTTCGTTTCATTTTGTATTCATTCACATGTCTTATCTGTACTATTCTGTACATACTGTTGATATACCCCTATAAAAGTTTACCATAGTATTTTTGCACTGTACTGTATTCTTGCAGTTTTAGCATGCATTTCCCATTGTTATACTGTGCATTTACCATAGTTTGCCGTGCTTTTTAATATGCTTTATTACACTTTGCTATGCTTTTACTATGGGAAGCTTATTTGACATTATGGTTGTCATACTACTAGCACTAATTTTGAATTTAAGTCGTGGTCCTAAATAAAAAATAAAAACAATAAATAAACGACAGGTGTAAAAACGCTTGGTTTAAAGTCTGTCTGCGGTAGAAGTGTTCAGGGGTAAATAAGAGCCGTGCTTCTTGACAGGGCTGGATAATTGGATGAACCTGACGAGAGTGGACCCAGACGAGGAGGTCCAGGGTGAGATTCACTTGGGGCTGGAGCTGCTCAGAGACCCACTCTGGACAGGACTGCGCTGCCACGTCATCGAGGCCAGGTAGAGGGGCAGAGGCTGGGCCGGGGCAGGGGTGGGAGGTGACAAATAATAAAAGTCTTATTTCCCGATGCAACAAAGTAGTGTGCCCTGGTTTCTTGATTGGAAATTGGCAAAGTAAAGCCCAGGATGTAAATAGATACAGGCCTGGCTTTGTTGTATGTAAAGTCCCACAGAGAAGGGAGGCTATGTTTGTTTAGCAAATGTTTTTTTTTTTTTTTTTTGTGTGTGGATATTTGCTACAGTAGTTCAATATCATGTGGTTTTTAAAAGAAGAGATGTAGGCTTATGGTCAAATGGTATTGTTGTGTTTTAAGAAACAGGTGTATCTGTATCCTGTTTTTGTCCCTTTACAGTCAACAGACCCTTCAAATCATATAGTGCAGACCTTTTTAAAAAAATCTAATGCTATTTATCTTGCCTGAATTGAACACCCTGAATAACTGTGCACCTTTTTCTATCCTGATACATTGCAACGTGGCCTAGATAGAGTTCCACCTTTAAATATGTCCACAATACAACGGCAGTCAACCACCGACTTCGAGAGAGGAGTATTAAACTAGTCAAAACAGTCGGTCTGACTGTGAAAAATGCTGCTCACCCCATAAAGTACAATGGTCCATTGAGACACCTTTAGATCCCCACTGGCTTGACCCTGACCGAATTCATGAAGCAAACTAAATTATATGAAAGGGTTGGTTTGGTCACAGTTTAAGTGTCCACACAGGTTTTAGGAATGAACAGTCTTGTTTGTGACTTTTCCATGGAGCCTTGTGTGTTTCTATAGCACTGCATTGCAATGTAAGAGCTCAATGAAGAACATGCCGGGTACCTGCAGCACAGCAGTAACAGCATGTGCATTAGCCATACCGAGCAAAGGCAAGCAAGCATGTCACATATTTATAATTAATATTACACATCCCCAAATGTAACTTCCCCTTTAAGAAGCTGAGTTCAAAAACTGCTATTCTATTCTAGTTGCCAACCACAGAGATATTTAACACGAACTGGCCAAAATGCCTTTATATTAATTAGAGCACCATTTAGTGAACAACTACTGTGGATCAAATGTACTTTAGCATTGCTGGCAGTGCACAGTAGCTGTACACTAGGTGGTGCACTGGTGCATATAAATGTAAAGACACTTTGGCTGACCTAGCATGTGGTACATATGTCTGTAGCTGTAACCTAGAACTGAAGAGCCACTTTTGAGCTCTCAAAGCACTGTGCGGTTCATTGCCAGATTAACACGGAGTAGAGTAACATTTCACTGAGTAAGAGGCCTCTGTTAATTTATGTCACAGATTCTGTTACCTGGTCCTCACATTTAGTTGCAAGCCACAGATAGTCAGGCACAGCAGCCTGTTTAGTTCAGAGTTTCTGGTGCTCGCTCTGAAATGTTTCAATTTGTATTTTTACTTCTTGTAAGGTTCTGATAGGACTGCATTAAACTAACAGCAGCAGCTGTTTTCTAACTGAAATCAGGCCACTGTTTAAAAAACTTCACCTATAGCTGCATGAACAACATCTAAAAGCAAACCTACAAACTTAGGTGAGGCTCACAGTATCAGTGTGATCAGTTCAGAGCACAGCACGGTCCTGGTAATTAAATACCTAAATACCTAAACAGGGGGGGGGTTATGAAATGCAATTCTGGGTTCAGGACTAGTGCGAGTTTCTAACTCTGACTTTAAATAATGTCTGTACAGAATGCCAAAATATGGAGGTAAAGCTAAAGTTGACACGACAATTTTAAGTCAGTTTTCTGTGTCAGCTGTTAATGTGAGAGTGGCTATGTGCCTGGTGGTTGTGTGTGTGTCCTGGGTTTACAATGTTAAGAAAAAGGATTTAAAATTTGCTGTTTGAATGTGATTTTCAAGTAAAATAGGTTGTGATCATTATTATTTTGTAATTTAGCTAGTGTTTCAGTGGTTAACATTAACAAGTTGGCTGTGTTGTCCAGTGGTTAAAGAAAAAGGGTTATAATGAGAAGGTCCCAAGTTCAAATCCCAGCTCAGCCTCTGATGCATTGTGTGACCCTGAGCAAGTTACTTAACTTCCTCATGCTCTGTCTAACGTTGCTGTGAGTGAACTGTTGCATAGTTCACCCTCCCTAGTCTTGTATCTCGTAAAGTGCTTTGTGATAGTGGTGCTCTATACAAAGATTATTATGCTGTTGGAAAAAACTATCTACTAAATTAATACAAAATAAAATCAATTTTGTAAAATGTAAAAATAATGCTCGAACAGTATTTGTATTTGTTTTCTTTAAGGAATCTGTTCCGTATTCATACCAAGCAGAAGTCCTCTCCTTTTGATATCTACATTAAGATTAAACACCCTGATGTTGTATCTGGTGGTGAGGTTATTACTTCTCTGTAACCATGGAGACTAAAGATCTCTGTGGGATGGGTCAATTCAAAAGGCCAGGAAAGATATTGTGTTTTTGTTTTTTATATATTGGATAACCATTAAAGTATTTGCTAACTAAATATAATCAAAGAGTCTGAAGTTACAGTACAAATTCAAGTCAAGCTGGCAAGGCTTCAAGTAATGGCTTACTCATAACCACTTGAATATATTAAGCACAGGGAACTGCGGTAGGAGGTAAGAAAAGGATTTTTGAATAGGGGTTCTTATTTAGGCATTTTATTTACTATGTAGGCTGAATTTTACCCCTTTAAAAAAAAAAAAACATTTTAAATGTAAATGTTTTAACAGTGTCCTGATTGATGGATGAAAGTTTACAAATTAAAAAAATTGTTTATTATAAATATTTGATATAGTATTTAAACTTTACATTTCCCTATGCACACGTCACGTACTTTAATGCAGTTAAACCCTATTACAATATGCTATTGATGTTCCTTCATTCACCCTGACTGTGCCATTGTGATTGTCTCCATAGAGACCTGGCCCCTCGAGACATCTCTGGGACCTCCGACCCCTTCGCCAGGATACTGTTGAACAACAGGACGGCCGAGACCTCTGTGAGTGCACAGACAAACTGACAGACAGACAGACCCGCCCTGCCTCCCACACTGCAGCCCAGAGCTTATTATAAGCACTGAGCTGGGCAAACCCACAACATTATACTCTGCAGCCCAGCACTTTCTCAAACCACTGAGCTATTCAAACCCATTGCCTTCCACACTGCAGCCCGGTACTTTATTTCTTTCTCTAACCACTGAGGTACTCAAACCCACTAGTGTACCTTCCACACTGCAGCCCAGTGCTTTTCTGTCACTTTCTTGATGACAAACACATAAACTGCCTGTTCCCCAGGTAGTGCTTCTGAGCCACTCTACTGTGAACAAGTGTTGGTATTATCTTTTGACAGATATCCAGCTAACAGCTTTTTAAGTATATCTCACACACACACACACACACACACTGCTGTATATGACACCTTGTACTTTTGCAATGCTAGTCCCCTGAGTAGCATGCAAATACATGCTGATTTAGATGAAATGTTTCATCACTCAGGTTTCAGGTTCATAGCCTTCGGTTGAATCCAATCGAGCGTTGCTGTTGAACAGAGTTAGTGGAAAGAAGTCTTACAGTATTAAGCAGTTAAGAGAGAAAAAAGATATCATTTGATTGAAAGTGAGTGAAGTATTTACCTAGTAATAGTACATTCAGACAGATAAACAACTGACTGATTAATATGAAAGCACAGCGTCAGTACTATAAGTTAATATGCAGTGTGTAGGGTGTCTCTTATTGTATAAAATATGTAATTGCATGCAATTTGGATGAGGCAACTACAAGCAACAGGTCATATTCACTTATTACAAATCATAGAAATAAGATTTGACTCAAACTGCTACAGTGTAAAAGTATTGTTGTTTTCTGAATTGCACAATAAATACTATGCAGCACAGAACGATGTCTGTAGAAATGCTGAAAGAAACTAAAACTGAAGGACAAATGTTTTGTACAGAAGTCTTTTTCAAATGTGTTAATTTGAAGTCTTGTAGTGAAAACGTTTGTCATTGAATTTAGTTTCTTTTATTATTTCTAAATCCAGTACTATTGAGTGTTTCCTAGCTAAGGGTGACATATTTACATAGGATGTACCAAAATATTGGCAAATAGTGATTTCTTATAGTATGTGATTTATAATTATGGGTACGATGATATACATACAGAAACACACGTTTCTGATCCCCCACTTGATAATTCAGATTTTTTAAAAGATATTACAGAGTTGATTTCTACATTTACCAGCACTTAATGTAGAATTAGTTGTTATTAAAATAGTGTGCTTCTATTGTATAGCTGTACAGACTTGGATCGACATAAAAATACACAACTGTGTCATTTTACTATTACTTCAAAATAAATTTGAATAAAAATTAAGAAAGAGGTTAAGAAAAAAATTGATTTTCATACTGATACCCATTTGCTGTCTGAAATTTTGTAATCTTTGGATTTATCAAAGCTTCTAGAGAACTTGTTATTGAATCAAATAGGGTGGTGCCGATGCTCTGATTATCCAGATTATTCCCTTTAACATGTTTTAAGTCCATAGGTATTGAATAAAAATGAAGGAAACTTGTAGCAAACATTACAATGACAAATTAATGAAGTTAATGAAACATCCACTCCAGAAAGCACTTATAAAGCAGTTGACTGCTTTGCATTCTTTGTGCATCTGTAGCAGAAGATTGTGCTCGCATATCTTTCTGTGCTTACACGTTTCATATTTTCCTTTTACTCTTAAAGAGTAAGTAGTGGGGTTCTGAAAAATATAGTGACACGTTCCCCTGTGTGTTGTTACAACTGTTTAATGACGTACCTATTGTTTTCATTCCTGACAACTTTTTACACAAGTCTGTTTTAAAGCTATTTTCAAAATGTCCGCTGTACTGCACTGCTAGTGTAAGGGTTATTGTCCGCATTGTTAAACAGGTAACACAGCAATAACGATCCATGATGTGTGTGTTTTTTGTCTTTCTGCAGTGTTTTTTAGAGGACAGATCTGAAACCCCAGTGCACTAGAGCGGCCATTTTGAAACAGACTTTAAAGTTATAAGTGTAAAAAGTTGTCAGGATGTTAACAATGAAAATAAAAATGACACGTTATTTAAACAGTTGTAGGAACACTCTGGGACATATGGGTGCCTTTTCGGAACCTCGTTACTTTCTCTTTAATCATAAACTCTTTCAACACTCAGACACAGCCCAGTTCTTTAAATATTTTAGCAGTGATGATTAATTGAATCAAGATGTCTGGGTTATCAAAGAGATAACAACTAGAGGCGATTACTGAAAAAAAAAACTAACCTCAATTCATTAGTTTTTTTTTATAAAACAAACATGAAGATGACTCTGTTGGACCTCTCAACACTTTTGGAAAAGTGCCACAAACCTACTGCACACACCACCAGGCTAAATAGTACTTTTAACATTTGAACTTCTGTTATCCAAGACAGGAATGCATTTCAGTAGTTATAGGGATTAGTTTGAGACAACTGAAAACTGAAAGGATACAATCTTTTTTAAATAAGTTAATATCAATGAATTTATTATACAGCAAGTTCTAGAGCTTGGTCTCAAAAAAGTAATACATTTGCTTAATTAATCTTTAAACACACTTTCTTTTCCATACATGTATATTGTATACCCTGTATACTGTTATATAAACAGAATGCTCCTTGATTGTTCATGGATTGCTGTGGTCATTTCACTCATGGGGATGGCCATATTTAATATTGAATTTCTCACCTAAAATATTTTAAATATTTTGTTCATATAACACCAATAAAGGCACTACAGCATCCAAATTGCATTCCCTAGTAGATCTCAGTATCTGCAAGCATGCCTCATGTGAACTGGTTTTGTTTTGCACACGTTTAGAGTGTATGGATCTGGTTAATCTGTGTGTCTGTGACTCAGATCATCAAGAAGACACGCTTCCCTCACTGGGACGAGGTGCTGGAGCTGGAGCTGGAGCTGGAGGGCTCCGAAGGGGCGGAGGGGCGCAGCCTCACTCTGGAGGTGTGGGACTGGGACTTGGTGGGAAAGAACGACTTCCTGGGAAAGGTGAGCCATCTTACCATACTCTGCGTAACCTAGTAACAAGAACCCCAGTGAGGGTCACATGCAGTACAACATCATGAACCCTCCTGCAGCAGTACAGGTAGTCAGTTCTGCGGAGCACAGAGGCAGACATAGGACTGTGACAACCAATGTACCGGTAGGTGAGCTTTTCAGGGGAGCAGTCCAAAGATAAATCTGATTGATGCTTGATGTATACGTTATCACTGTATCAGGAACTGTTGATGTATTGACTAGAAACTTGGATGGTTTAACAACCACCAATGGGGAATGTGTTGAGCCACCTGGACTTTGAATGCCTATCCAATATGGTGGTTTTGATACTGCTCCAAAACAGCTGAATGAATTTTGCCAAATCTCATAAAGGGACACTGGCACTAATACGGTAATGCAATTGAAAACCACCATGTACTAGAGACATCTTTGCTATTTCAGAATATAAAAACATTTCCACTATAGTCTATCTATCACTAGTCTATCAATGACTCACACTAGTGTAGCTGCTCTAGTGTTACCAATGGACCTTTAGTACTGAACCATTACATTGCCATTGAAGAAGGGTAAGTGAAGGCCACCCTGTCTTTTATAATTCAGCGGATCTCCTGTGTGTGGAGCTGACAGCCTATCTGTGTGCTTTGGCCCTGTGTGTAGGTGGAGATCCCCCTGGAATGCTTGCAGAGGTCCCCCCAGGTCCGGGGCTGGTTTCGGCTGCTGCCCCTAGGAAACATGGAGGATGATGCAGGGTGAGAAACTGCCAGGCCTGCACTGCTCGTGACTTGTTAACTTAAAATTATTTTATAATAAAACTGTTGTAGGTTTTGGTATAAAACCTAAAATGAGGTGGTAGATTCAGATGAAAACAGCATAGTTACAGACTAATTTCTGGGATTTGAAATGTAGTTTATTCCACAGTTTTAAGGTGCTTTGGCCTCATTTCAGAAGCTGTTATTCAGTTCTAGTTGTCAGTCAGTAAAGTAGGCGGGATCAGCCAGAGTGTCTCTATGTCTGTAATCTCCAGCACCATCTTGTGAACACCAACTCAGGATCAAGTGTCCTTTTGTATTGCTGGCAAAACAGAGCAGGGGTTCTCAAGGTCTGGACACTAGAATTAAAGCGCGACCTCTGAACTCAGGTCAAAGCAACTTTACACAAACAAACACAGACCCAGTATTTGAGTAACTGAAGTAAGAACCACTGAGAAGAATTGTTAACCTCATAAACGTTGACTATGAAAACTCCCTCTTTAACACAGTTTAGATGCCGAGTTCTGTATATTGCAGTTAGCCAAGCTCTTTCTTCAAGGGGTAAGCTGGGAGCCCTGAGATTGACAATCCGCCTGGCAGAGGACCGCATCCTGCCTTCAATGTACTATCAGCCCCTGATTGACCTGCTGGTGGAGTCTGTGATCTGTCCTGCTGAGGTGAGTTCCTTCTGACCATCAGCAGGATCTTCATGTCTTTGTCCCTTGACTACTCTTGAATGCCTAACAAGTGGCTGAGTTTACTTAAGCATCATTGCAGATCAAGTCCACCCAGCAATGCTTCCCTGATGGTGATGGCTACTTTCAAGATGATAATGCACCCATGCACGGAAGGTGTATTTTTGCCCAGCATTCCACAAACAAACGGCATGATTGCAGTGCAAAGAAAGCAAGGTCTTAGAGAGGATTGCAGCTCACCTCAATGCAGGTGGTTGTTGGTATAATATTATAAAACACTGGGTATTGTAAGCAACTCACTGTTATGTCTATGGATAAGAGAGCATCACTGTATTTCAGGTAATGTAAACACCTTCATAAGTTAACTGAAAACTGGAGCACTCACTTTTTCACAGCTTGCAAAAGAGGCAATATTGTGCTGTTTACCTACACTGCTACAGTAGAGGCTCACTGTTCCAGCCAGTTGAGACTGAAGATTCATTCCATCCAAATCAAGTGCCCACCTACTCTTATTACAGTACTTATATGAAACCTTTTGGAATGAACATTCTACCAGTCATGTGACAAAACATGATTCAGAATGTATTTTTGAAAACAAATTTTTCACTACACTATGTGGCAAATTTAGAGAAAAATGGTAATCTCAGTATTGGAGCATCAAAGCCTAGAACCACTCTAAATTATTACAAACATCATACATTAGTAATTTTTAAGAATTCCGTATTGAAGAAGAAAGTTATTCAAGTAGTTGTAACAAGTAATATTCAAAGCAGCAACACAAAACTGCAAACCAAAAGAAAACAAAGGAGATACTGATCTGTCCTCTGTGTCACTCAGCAGTATCCCTCTCTCCTCCAGGTGGAGGACACCACCCCACTGACCATGCTAGAGGAAGTGACAACAGTGGAGAGTCGCCAGGATGTTGCTATGACGCTGGTCAAGATTTACTTGGGCCAGGGGCTGGTGGTGCCCTTCCTGGACTACCTCAACATGAGAGAGGTCAACCAGACCTGTAAGTGACATCATTGGATTGCCAGGAAGAAAGCTGTTAGTCTGGAGTGTTTCATTTTAAGTGGCTGATTAAATATTGTGAATTCTAATAAGTACGCTTTCAACACTGCAGGCTTCCAAAGAGATTTAAGAGAAATAACTCCACTCAACACAGCAATTCTCCATATCAGCCAAAAAAAAGTGATTAAATAGTTGCAGGGTTGCCTTTTTGCTGTTTCCTTGTGCTAAAGGGTTGCAGGCCACTAATGTTCTAAAATAAACAAGTTTACTCTATTAAAAAAACTAATCTACTGCATTATTTTGGACGCATTTTACTTTTAAGCGTATAAAGGTGTTGCATTCATTCCAAATTACACCAGATGTAGAGCTTGATCTAAGAAACTTAATGCTCCAGATGTAGCTGTTTTAATTTAGGGTTAAATATACTTTATTTTCCATATATTGTACTTGTAATGTAAATAGAATACTCCATCAACAATACAGCCACTGTCACCTCATGGATGTTTGTGTATTTCAAAGTTTTTTTTGTTTTTTTTTATGTGTATGTCAGATAATGATAATATTAGGGTGCATGGTAACAATGTCTACAAGTCATCAATGGTAAACCTGCAGACTATCCCCTTAGCTTCAGTGCCCCCACTTTCCTAATCCCAGTCCTGGGTATTTCAGGGTGCTGTGGAGAAGAGCTGGGCTGCCGCAGGAGCAGTGATATCAGTCTGAGGGCCGTGCCAAGTCCTCAGGCAAGAGTAAATCAAGCCTAGGAAGTGGTTTGAGCTCTGAGACTGGGAAGCAGCATCACACTAAAAGCTTTTCCTATAATTAACATTCTGGCTCTCATTGGAGAAGGTGATGGCCTCTTAAATCTCAGGCTGTTGAAGTCAATTTGAATGATGAAGCAGACAGGGCTGTACTAAACTGCAAATCCCTTTGAATGACTTTTAAAGAGTCTCTTTCCATTGGCAAAACATTTTGTTTAATTCATGTACTATAGCCTTTTTTGACCTTTTTTGGTTCAATGTTCAGTAACTACTGTACCTTTCTCTTTCATTTACTTATTCTACAACCACATTTAACTCTATTTATAAAACTTGAAGGAATGTTAGAATACTAACACAGAACACTGTGCTTGTTGCATTATAGTCAATTCAGGTCTTAGTGTGTGAGAACTAACATATTCATTCATACAGAACTCAGTACATTTAATACAATGACACAATTCTTCAGTGCGTTACCAAGAGGGAAAAAATGTGACAACCACTGTTCACATCAAGTGGATAAGATAATAAGAAGCCATATCTCCTGATTAGTTTCCAGCAAGGCTAATGAGCTTTCATAAATCTGAGAGCCCTCTTTCCAAACCATTGAGGAGATGAGGTCCAGCTGATTGTATTAGCATATCTTGAGAATGAGCCTGGGGGAATTGGCAGCACACATTTGTAGAGGTGAAAAGAGATTGATGTTGTTCATTAAAACCAGCTCTGGCTGCAGTGAGCGAGGTGCAAGTGGCTCACAAAAGTGCATGTTATACGACAGTGGAATTGACTGTCACGCTTAGTTAGAATAAAAAATGGAGGAAAACTACCTATGCAGGAATACACTTGAAATCCAGGGCATTGCCACAGCTATCTCAGTTGTTTCAGCGCTATTCAAATGATGTTTCTGGACAGCTCTAAAAACGGGAAAATCAAAACCAAAACAATATCATATTACCTGTTTTCCTTGCTGAAGAGGCAAAACTCAGGGATGCCACTTGTTAGCTACTAATTTGTACTTAAAAAGGGGGGGTCCAAGTTTGCCCAAATTGTGTCATTTACATTACTTCTTTCCAGGGCGGACCCTTTTGTAGATCTCCCATCTTTATAAGGCTGGTCCTGTTATTCTGATTTGGCTGTTCCTGTGCATGTGAAATGTTTTTTTTTAAGTCTTTACTTTTTACACATCAGCACAGTTCAGCCTGCAGCCGCTGAATGAAACTGACATGGCCCGTACATTCAAAGGACCTGTCTATCATTTCAATGAAACTGTCGCAGCCTGTACTTTCAAAGGATCATTTCAGTGAAACTAATGCAAGTACCGCTACTTAGATCTGACACTCATCTTCACTTGTTCGAACATAACATTGTCTTTCTTTTAAATATTTCAAGGCACAAATTGACTTTTTAAAAGATACTGGTACTTTTAAAACACTTGTCTAGTAATTGCTGTAACTTTAGTGCTGGGTGTGTGTAACTCAGCAGCCTGTCTCCCTCACTAGTACAGTCTTCGACCAGTGTGGCATTTCTGACATGTAACATACAGCTCCAGCTATACCAGATGTACTAGGATAAGACATGTTTCTAAGAGATCTATGAGATTATATACAAAGTGATTCTGAAAGAAGAACACACTAGTTAAGATAACTGTAATACCTCATACCTGTACCAACCCTTCTAGACTTTTTCCCATGCGTTTCCCATGGTGATCCTGTGCATTTACCATAGTTTACCCTGGTTTGCCATGTTTATTGATAGGCTTTCCCATACCTCACTATTTTTTTTACAATGCCTGCCTGTGCTTTACCATACTGTTACTATGCTTTATTACACTATGGTAAACTTGCATAAGGGAACCTACACTTTAAATGGCTGCAAATTGTTTTTCTGTTTGTTTTTAATTATTAAAAATAATTGTATGTTTCTTGACTATATATATAGTCAAGAAAAACCTATATATATATGGTTTGGTTATTGATACAGTAATTTAGTTAAGGATAGCTTTTATAACTTATAAAATTGACTGTTCCCATCTAACCCCTAGCATAATATGTATTTGGTGGTTTGGTTCAGAATCATTTTGATTCTGCCAACTCTACCAGTAACACAGTCTGGTTTGAAAGTGGATACAGTACTGCTCTTAATAATATATTTACCAATACCCAAGCAGGAATTCATACAATTTAAACACAATTAGATTAAATATGTATTTTCTTCCCATCTATCTTGCAGATGGAAAATTTAGTGCGTAAATGAGTATTTCTGTTTCCATAGCAACACTATGGGGCTCTGATTAAATAGCATTCTGCTTGAGAAAAAACCTGCGTGTTGCTGTAGACTTGTTATAAGTTGTTAAATGTCAGCTATTTAACTCCAGAATAACCAAAGCCTCTCCATACTGCTGTTAGCATGTAGTATGGGCTAAGAAAAATGATTTCAGTACACCGCGACAGTCCAACCTTTTTTGGTTAAAAGAGTCATCTAAAAATATATATTACCAACGGAAATAAAAGACTGTAATGTAAAATAAGCTTAAATAGCTGACTGAAAACAAAAAAATGAAAAAATAAAAAGTAATAATATAAGGTTTAACCAGACTGTGCTTCAGTATTTTTAAACACAACATCAGTTTTGCTGCATTTTGAATGTCCTTCTTTTACAAAGGCTACAGATTCCCTTGTTGTATTTTTAAAAGAACCTTAAAAGCACCCTGCTGTTTGCTTGCCATTCTGTGAAGGGAAATACCAAAAAAGAAAAAACAGCAACTATATTCTTTGGGTGGGGGGGGGGGGGGGGGGGAATGTATTTCAAGACCACTTGATTTAAAAACCAAAACAAAAAAACACCACGAACAAAAAAAACCAAAACATTAGTGTCTGCAATCTCAGTTTTTTTAATAAGCTGCACAAAACCAAACATTTGCAGTAGACTAAACACGATACATATTCCTTGCCTTGGAATATAATCATCCTTAATTGAGAGTTCTCTTTAATTATGAGTGGTTTGCCACTGTCGCTATGGAAATAGGATAAGTAGTTGTGGCCATAGCAACCTGACAAAGGTCTGACGGCAAAAGTTTTCAGGTAAATGCGGACATGGTGGCTTTAGGCCTTGTTATAAGTGGCTGAATTTGGGGGGGGGGGGGGGGTTGTGTGAATGTTTTCTTCCCATACTCTGTTTCCAAGGTGATGGTATGTGCATCTCAGGGAAGGCAAACATAGTGTGGATGGGTTCAACTGGAGTTACCGTGGCAACATAGAAGCCAATCACTGTATACCACATTGATTTCTAGGATGAGGTCAAAATACCTACCTCCACTCAGCAAGGACATTTGAGAGTGCCCAAGACTCTTTATTAATACAAAAGTACACTAAATAAAGAGTCCAGTCTTTCAGCAATATTTATACCTGTAACTTATTTCCCCCTAGAATATTTTTTTAAATATCAGTCCAGGAAAATGTGTCACAAATGATATTCAAACAAATTCAATTTAAGTTCAGTTGAACATTATGGATGCTTGTTATACATTGTAAACAATATTTATAAATATTGTTTAATATTGTTGAAGTGTAGATTATTTTTTCTCTTATTCCCAGCCGATCCCAACACTCTGTTCAGATCCAACTCCCTTGCGTCAAAGGCCATGGAGCAGTTTATGAAGGTATGTTCATGTTTACAAGCAGGGCACATCTGAAAACACTTCACTGTCAACAGGATGTGGTGACTGAAATGTATTCTAAAAAAGAAGAACAATACATTACTTAGGATAACTCATATTTCACCAGAACTATTACCCTGCACTAGTCTTAACCCTCCGTTCTCAGCACTCCAACCTTACCCCCAGAATAATGGGCATTAAAACACTCCATTCTCAGCTCTCCTGCACTGCCACCCTCTGTCTTACTAAATATAAAACCTCAGCTCTGAACTCCTGTTCTGAACTCTTGCTGTTTGGGCGCAGGCCGTGGGAATGCTGTACCTCCATGAAGTCTTAAAGCCCATTGTGAACAGGATCTTCGACGAGAAGAAATACATCGAGCTGGACCCGTGTAAGATTGAGCTGAATCGAAGCAGGTAACCCTGGCGTTTTCCTTAGTGTCAATGTTATCATCCTTACAGTTTCTATAAAGAAATACTAAATAACAAATACAATGCTAAAGATTGCTGCAACCATGTTAAGCTATGCTAAAACTGCGAGTTTAATATTATTTGAGATGCCTATGAAGATTTGCAGTAAGTCTGAAATGAAGCAACAACTTTCCAGTAAATTAAAAACAGTTTTTGCAACTTAAAATCAAGTTTTATATGCCGTTACAGAATTTTTCTGGTGGTTTTTTTTCTGTTCCCAGGTCAGTGTGTTTGCAATCAAACTGAGTGCCTCCTATTGCAGTTCCTCATACATTGTGCCTTTTTATGCTTGAAGGTGATTTCTCTTGAGTTCAGGAGCTGTTCTGTAGTTCTGGTTGCCTGCCACAGGTGTATGCAACATGCTAGATCAGCCAAACATCTTTACAGAAGTATTGTGATCTTCCGCTTTGGATCAAGATTCTTTCCCCTTTGCAATAGTTGTGGCTGCTGATCACTTCACATAGACACTGATCTAACACATGCCTATGACAGGCAATTAGAACTAAAGAACAGCTACTGAACTCCTAAACAAAGCATCATAACACAGAACATTACATTTGAACCCACTCTTTAATTATTAACTTTAATTTAAGACCCCCACCCCTTTCAGTGTGCATGAACAGACTGGTGAAAATGTCTGTGTATTTTAGGTTCAATTTATACTATATATTATAATAAAATGTAGATATTTTAGGGAAACAAATATTTTTGAATGGCAGACAATGCACATATGATACATGTCCATGCCACTATCATGTAAATACATAATTCAAAGCAGGTAAGGGGTTGGCAGGGGACCGAGAATAGGGGTAGTGATGAATAGCTCGGATCAAACACTGGTATTCCCCGGAGGGAGAATGCTCTTCCTGGTTGCTAGGCAACAGATTCCCACCAGTGAGAGAGTGAGAATCCATTGGACACAATGGTTCACCCACACCTCCTGTAATTGTACTCAAGCGCTTTGATGCCGAATCACTTCAGTGACCTATCATTATTTATATTTAGCCAGGCCCATTATATTTAGTTTTAAATTAACAGTAGTAGTAGTCGCTGAATGTTAGAATCTTGACACTAAGAGTAGAAAACCGTTTCCCAGCTTAAAAAAACAGGACACTTTTTAAGCTCACACCTGTTTGCCTTTCGTCCAGTTAATAATTTGGCAGCTCTGCCCCTATGCTTTTCCCATGGTTATACTATGCATTTACCATAGTTTACCATGATTTGCCATGTTTTTAATATGTTTTATACCTCTTATCTTATGCTATACCATGCATTCACTGTGCTTTATTACACATTGCTATGCTCTATGACACTTTAATATGCATCTACTATGGTAAACATTTATAAGAGTTGGTATATATCTACATTTCTTTTGGCTGTTTCAACCTAAAAATAGACAAAGAGAATGAGAGGTGATACCTTTTATTGGACTAACTACAAAATTATGAAACTAAAAATAACAATACATTTTGATTACGGTGCCACTTTTCTGTTTTGCATCTTTTAGAAAGTACCAAATACAAAACCAACAACAACTCTGAAATTGTGTGCTGATGTTTCAAGCAGTGTTAGCAATAAATCACTTCACACTGTAATCAGAGTTGTTGGGGTTCATAAGGATTACCATAATTAACATACATTCGTAGGGTAGGTCTAGCAGTGCTACTGTTTTCATAGCTTTAATCATGAAAGCATTTTAAAACAAATTTAAAGTGGGTATCCATGCCTACCTGCGCTTGAAACTCTCACAGCATCTTAGCCTACAATTCCATTTGAATTGTGGAGCTGCTATAAATGATCAAACAACAGCAGCTCTGATAACTATGCAGTTCTGTAATGCTAACACTGCATAAGATGCCCCACAATATCACCTGTTGTCATCACACTTGTTGTTTGTTTTGTTGGAACCTTTTAAACTGCTGCTATTAGGAAAGATTAATGTAACATTAACTCTAGGCTTGGATTGAAACAGCTAATAATGATCCACTTAAAAAAAACATTGTTGGTTCTTCACATTCCTGCTGAATAGCTGTCCTTGCCTTTGGTTGTGAATTATCAAGCAGGAATGCTCTCTACAATGAATACCACTGTTTTTTTAAAGTTTGATGCATTAAATACATTTTGATCTTTTTAATCTTCTATGCAGTTGCTTTTTTTAAAACAAAGAAAGCTACATGCATACCAAACGTAATTCATCCATTTAAAACATAATAGATTTGTGAATAGAAGCCCATGTGTGCGTTCAGTTGCTAGTTACTTGTGTGCAGGCTGTGGTGTGCTAACGGTTCCTGTTGGGTTTCTATAAGGGTAATACACCAGGGTGCTAATCCTGGTGGTGTTCCTCCCCAGGCGCATCCCGTTCAAGGGCTCGGTGTCAGAGGCCGAGGTGCGGGAGAGCAGCCTGGAGCTCCTGCGGGCCTACCTGTCCAGCATCATGGACTCCATCATGGGCTCCGTGGCCAGGTGTCCCCCTGTCATGAGAGTGGCCTTCAAGCAGCTTCACAAGAGAGTGGAGGAGCAGTTCCCTGAGGCAGAAAATGAGGTGCGGGAAGGGGGTGAACACAGACACAGGATATATATAAACTTACAGGGCATGCCATAGTACCGCATGTCCATATGCAATAGGTCATGTTGATTAAGGCTTGAACGTTTCTGTGTTTAGTTTTGTGTACTGCCTGAAATACTGTAATCAGTCACTCACCTTTAGAGTAATGTGTCTTTCAACCTGCTAACTGTGCAACAGGTTGCAGAGGCTTTGCTGATTAATGTGGTAGCTTTCCATGTATTCTTATTTCCGACCAGCTGCAACCAAAAATAAGCACAGAAAATGTCAAGCCCCAATCCTAAAATAGGTTTATATGATGAAAATGGTTAAATATTACGTATGATTTTTTTATGCAGTTCTCTCCTGCACCATGTAAAGCAATAGTGCCTGCTTTGTGAAGAGGGACGCTGCCTCTATAATTAGTTCCCGGCATTGTGCTCATTACCCAGCGTGGAAGGCAATGGGCAGTGGCACTCAATGCCGCCAGGACACCTAAATAGCATATGAAAAGATCCCATTATCTCCTTAGACCCTTTGAGGAAGCAACGCTCTACCATAGATTCTCATTCACAGAGGAATAGGAATGAGGTGTGTTTCCATTAACCCTGTAGCCCTCCAGAGCAGCCCTGTGAATGGATTTCACTGCAGGCACACGCTCCCAGATCACAGGGGTTGTTTCACTGGTCTCCACACTGTGTTGGTTTTGAGATAAGCTTGCTGCCTGTTTCAGATCTGACAGAGGTGGAAAATGAGAGGCCAAAAATAATATTCAGGGGTTGTAAGAATGGTTAATAATTGTGCGTGCGTGTTCATTTTTTTCGTATGACCAGTAGAGCAATATGTGTCATATCAAATTTAAAATAGTTTAAATAATAATTATTTTTATTGTAAAATAATAATAAAATAAAGCACCTAATTTTTCCCATAATCGCAATCATAGTGTGACCATTGTATAAATCATATAATATTATAGTATCACATTGTTTTTAAGAATTTTAAAAAAGTGCTCGAGGAAGAAAAATATATATATATATATATATATATATATATATATATATATATATAATATATATATATATATATATATATATATATATATATATATATATATCTATATTGCATTTCATATTCAAACCAAAGTTTGTATTCGAACATAATTTTGGACCTTACCTGTTTTGACGATAGGAGTTTCCTCAAATGCGTTTTCCAAATGATTTTCAAAAAAAAAAAAAAAAAATCTATTCAATTAGACATCAACTTCCTACAGTGCTAGAACCAGATTGTCAACTTTCAAAGTTGCAGTGAAGTTTTCTATTGGGAACCCCCTGACCCGCCTTCCCTCCTCTCCCACTTCGCAGGATGTGAAGTACCTGGCCATCAGTGGATTCTTCTTCCTGCGATTCTTTGCCCCTGCGATCCTGACTCCGAAGCTGTTCAACCTGAGAGACCACCACGCAGACACGCGCACAAGCCGCACGCTGCTGCTGCTGGCCAAGGTGAGTGAACAAGGGCTTGGAAGCCCATTACTCTCAGTGTCACAGAAACTTTTAGCAGGGACCAGCCGAGCGTTGGTTATACAGCCCCACCCTTTCACTTCAAAGGGACTGGGAAATGATCAAGCAGAGTCGACTATCAGGAGCGCATCAATAATCTGGCGAAAAAGCTTTAAAACACAGTTGCTGCAACAAATATGCCTGTATATAGTTTTAGGATATTTCGTCATTAATGAGGGCGCTCTTGTTTCTTATAGGGACCTGTAGCCCCCAACTCCTCTGTAGTTTGAATCCTGCATTTTCTTTTCTTTTTCTTTCTGTTATTTTTTAATGGTTTTCCTGTTAAATTGCAGTTGTTGTTTTTGCCCCTCTAGAAATATCAGTTTATTTTCGTCAGTCCTAAAAACGAAACTGTGGATGAGCAAGTAGCTTCAGACGGTGTTTGCAATAATTCTGAGTGCCTTTACCTGTCACTGAGCTTGTCTGAATAATCCCAAGTGCAAGGATTGAACAGACGTCCTCATTCTATTCATTTGACACTATGACCTTTCAATTCTACTAGCCCCATCTACTATACTTATATAGACACAGACATCTAAAGACAGAGATGGGGAAATAGAAGAGTTGAAGGTCACATGATTTGAGCGGAATGAGGCTGTTCAGTTCCGGCAAGTAGGATTCTCCAGGCAAGCGCACAGCAAGCTAAAAGCCATGTAAAGACAGATTTAGAGAAAAAATGTAACTCTTGGTTAATAGAACCCAAAATGATTTAAAACACAAATTAGTAAGAACAAAGAAAAACAATTAATATTACATGTAACGCTAGTTACATTTTTACTGTGTTGCTTTCCTGTTGCTGTCCGTCCCCCACTCCCCCAGTCTGGTATTTCAAAGCAGGGCTGGTGAATGTAAAATGGAAATGGGCTCTGATGCTCTCTGCCAGTGGCTGCCCAGGTGTGGGGAGGACAATAGGCTTGTGTCCCTTTGTCAGGGGTCTGGAGAATGACATGTATCAAGGGCTCTGCTTTGATATACAGCAGGGATAGAGAGGGGAGGGAGATAGAAATACATACACACACACATATATATATATATATATATATATATATATATATATATATATATATATTTATATTTTTATTTTTATATAATATCCTCGTGACCCTCCGGTATAGACAGCATTAATATCAACATACTGTGAATATATATATATATTGAAATTCAAGGATCAAATACTATATATCATTTATAAAGGATATCCCCTATATTATATGAATATATATGCCAATATATAAGCACATGTTAAAAGTATAACTATGGTATTTATGGTTAGAATAGATTTTTTAAAATTTTTAAAACATTGTCCCCTCAAACCCTCCGGTATAGACAGCATTAATTTACAACATACTGTGAATCAGGTTGATAGGAGCCAAGCTTTAATATCCATAATCTTATAGCTATCTTGATACCTATTGAAATTCAAGGATCAAAAATCTTACAACAAAAGGATTATGTTTTCGTGGTTTTGGTGGGACAATATATATGAAAATAAACACCTATAAAGTACATTTTCAGCATGGGCTTGTGAGGTTAAAACCTTCCAAACTGATTGCAGCTAACAAAATAACTGCATTTGTTATATGCCAAATTGTGAAATAAGCACATGTTATAAAGTATGGATTTATGGTAGAGATCTGTTTGCAAGCCATGCTCAGTTAACGTTGGAATTGCTTGGTCATTCCACCTGGATTTTGAAGTTGTCCCACCTCTTTCATGGCTTCTTTAACAAACCAGCTGCTTTCCCTATTGACTGACATGCCAATCAAATGCTTTGACCCAAAAGACACTGTTGAGGTAAAATGACCCAGGTGTCACAGACATCCTGAGAACAAGGTTTATAAACTGAGAACTTTCTTTACTCTAATGTAGTGCCAGGTATCTTGTTTTATACATTTCTCCTGTAACAGGTGTTCAAAACTGCACATTTGAGACCTAAGTAACTGAAGTGCACACAGAATTCATTGACTACAATTACTCTAAATATGTAAAAAGTGGCACTTCTGCCTGCAGTAATACGTGTGTGTCTCCTTCCCTCCAGGCTGTGCAGAGCATTGGGAACCTGGGCCTGCAGCTGGGCCATGGGAAGGAGCAGTGGATGGCTCCCCTGCACCCCTTCATCCTTCAGAGCGTCTGCTGTGTGAAGGACTTCCTGGACAAGCTTATAGACATCGACAATGAGAACGGTGAGCACACTGCAGCCAGCTTCATCTCACACACACTGCAGCCAGCTTCATCTCACACATCGCAGCCAGCTTCATCTCACACACACCGCAGCCAGCTTCATCTCACACACACCGCAGCCAGCTTCATCTCACACACACCGCAGCCAGCTTCATCTCACACACACCGCAGCCAGCTTCATCTCACACACACCGCAGCCAGCTTCATCTCAGACACACCGCAGCCAGCTTCATCTCACACACACCGCAGCCAGCTTCATCTCACACACACCGCAGCCAGCTTCATCTCACACACACCTCAGCCAGCTTCATCTCACACACACCGCAGCCAGCTTCATCTCACACACACCGCAGCCAGCTTCATCTCAGACACACCGCAGCCAGCTTCATCTCAGACACACCGCAGCCAGCTTCATCTCAGACACACCGCAGCCAGCTTCATCTCAGACACACCGCAGCCAGCTTCATCTCAGACACACCGCAGCCAGCTTCATCTCAGACACACCGCAGCCAGCTTCATCTCAGACACACTGCAGCCAGCTTCATCTCCTATCACACTGCAGCCAGCTTCATCTCCTATCACACTGCTGGTTCTGTCTGACCCGTTCCAAATCATAGTCAAACACACCTTAGCCAGCTTCATCTCACATCACACTGCTGCTTCTGTCTGACCCATCCCAAATCATAGTCAAACACACTGCAGTAGCTACTGGGATCAACTTGAAAGGGATTTGAAATAATTTCTATCAGCAGCGGAACAATTTCTAAATGATTTTTTTGGGACCCATACTGCCCCACTTAGGATTGTGGGCTGGCAGAACCTGATCTCCCCACACTGATGGGAAGTTACCCAATGAGCGACCCAGCGAAGGGCAAATCATAGTCAAACACACTGCAGTAGCTACTGGGATCAACTTGAAAGGGATTTGAAATAATTTCTATCAGCAGCGGAACAATTTCTAAATGATTTTTTTGGGACCCATACTGCCCCACTTAGGATTGTGGGCTGGCAGAACCTGATCTCCCCACACTGATGGGAAGTTACCCAATGAGCGACCCAGCGAAGGGCACAGGAGGTGGGTTTTAAATGGATTTCAGGTTCATTTTAATTGGGACTCTGTCAGTGAGCCCCAGGTAGGACTGCGGGCTGGCAGAACTGTCTCAACTCGCACTGATGGTGCAAGTTAACTTATGAGCATCTATTGCAAAGACGTGAGAGATGAGTTTTAAATATCCAACTGCAGATAAAAAGGCAGTGTTAGAGGTTGGTGAAACACAGAAGAGCTCAAATCAAATAACAGCACAGATGGGAATCACATGTATGCTGTACCTCTATACCAACAAAATATAGTAACATGCACCGTGAACCGGGGGGGAAGCTGACACCAAAAACAATATACTGTGAGAATAAACACAAAATAAGGTGTTCTGATGTTTCATTTTTGTAATCTCAGACTTTTAAAATCTGTATTTATCAACTAAAACATTAAATCAGAAACCCCAAATAAAACCTTACATCACAGTTCAGTGAATTGTAACCGTTAATGATGTTAGCAGTCCTGCATATTGACCTTGATCATATCGATAGGCCAAACTACTGCATCTACTTGGCCAAATTTTACTTTTTGTTTAATGTCATGTATTCAAAAAAACTACAAAATGATATCACAAAAGTCTGCCGGAAGCCATAATAGTAGTACAGCAATTCATGTTAGATTTTGATATGTCACATTTTTTAATTGTTGTCAGTTTTTCGTTAAGTATATGGAAATCTACAAAGCGGTATGTAATTCAGTATGTTAACATAACATTACTCAACAGGTTTCAATAGACTTAATGTTAATTCTATTAGATATGCTAAACTTTTGGCCATAGCTGTATATTAACCTGCCTCGTCACTTAAATTTCAGTTACTCTCTTTTCTGTTTTTAACATGTTTCCGTAGGACAGCTGTTTATTTCCATGCTCTCTTTGTTTTATAACCTGTCACTTACTGTTATCAGCTTTGACTGCTGATAACAGTAAGTGACATTGATAAAGAGTTGCAATCAGTACCCCAGGCGCTTATCAAATTGCAGATCCAGAGTTAAACAAATAGTGATTTCACAGCTCCTCCCCCGCCAGGTGAAAAGTAACAAAGTAAACAGGCTAGTCTCTAGTGAAGCACCTGGCACTGCAAACGCTACTCGGGTAGAATAAAACACTAGAAAAAAAGAGCACATGCTTCGTAAGCGCGTTTTCACGAAGGCTGAGTGCGCTCACTGCTGCAGAACATTACCTCTTTTTTAAATAAATAACCTGAACTTAATGTTCCATCCTTGTTTATTTATTTATTATTTATTTATTTTGCAGTTTAAGTAAAGCAGCATTTATTATTTTTACAGAGATTAGGCTAAATTATCATGGCTTCATACTGGCACTAGCTCTACCCCCAGGGTTTCAGATCTACCCTCAATTAAGTATGTTATTTAAATGGTCAGGAGCTTGGTGTTAAATACATTGCTTGTGACTGCATGTATCTTCTCACCATCATTCCGCTAATATGCTGTGACAGGCTGGCATGTGGTGACGTCAGGCCAGAATGCAGGAACCACACACACAGAGACAGTGCTGCAGTTCCAAAGACGCCACGCCTTTTATTTAAATAATACAACAATAAAATAAATAGTTCAAAACAGAAAACACTGCTCAACGAGCGAAAATAAAGGTTTTAAATAAAACAGATCTCGAACACAAAACAACCCTTAAGGTCCGGCTGGGCAGTAGCCTTCACAGATCCTTTAAGTTTTTAGTTTTCTTTTCTTTTCTCCTCTCTCCCTCTCGTTCACTCCTCCGAACTCCCACCTCAAGCAGGGAAAATGGCAGGGTTTTATACAGGTGACCATCTCCAGATTAGCAACAAATTAATCACTTAATTAGTTCAGGAGATGGCCACCTTCTGCACAGGTTTTTTTTTATTAATTGCTGCTGGCAGAGGACGAGCTACCAACCAGAACACATTTGAAATAAAAGCAAAACAATAACAAACACGGCTATGCCATCATAAATATAACCAAGAAATCACAATACAAAAACAATAACCAGGGCTTTCATCGTCATATATAAATACACTAAATAGACAAAATAAATCATAATACAAACAAATACAAAACAATAAATTGCACTGGGGTGGAGGGGGAGACCCATCCTAAAAATAAATAAACAAGTAAATGTATAGGGCTCCTCGCCCTGTTACATATACTAAAACAATCATTCAATAATATACTAAAACAAGGGAAGTTCTGAAACCCAACAATGCTTGCAGGATGAGTACGACACCCAATCAAATGTTGAAAAATACCGTGGAAAACATTGGAGTGAAATTGACCTACAGAACAGGATATGGCTCGGTACCTGAAAACTGCAGTAGCTGTAACTTTGTACGATATTTGCATATCCTAAAAGCTGCTAATGCTGGGAAAGAAAAATGCTTTCAAATTATTTTTCTTTCCTCTTGGTTCTGTAAACCATTATTATTGAGACCCTTTTTATTGGTCTGTGAATATTTTAGTTATTTGCTTTTTGCAGTGGACCAGCAAACATGTAGACATTTACAATAGACATACTATAAAAGACAGAAGCTTGATCTTGAAATGCATGCACACTCTTGCTGTAGTTCCAGAATAGCAGGTGCAGTACATCAGTGTAAGACTTAGACACAAGTTGCTTTACGAACAGTACATTAAGACAGTTCACACATCAGTAATAAGAGAAAGTGTAAAGATTTAACTCTCAAGGGGCATCTGTTCAAACATAGACTTGTGTTTTTTAAATTGGCAAGGATGGGGTTAATTTCCCCTACCTGCCTGGGTTTATTATGTTCAGGTGGCTGGGGTTGATCAGTTGATTAGGTTAATTAATGATCAATCAGCGCCAAGCCATCTGACATAAAAGGAGGCCTCTGCTTCTCATTTGGGAGGAGGGAGCTGAGGAAGCAGGTTGGGGTTGGGGTTGGTTTGTCTAAATTTTTCTAAATCCAGTGAAGGCATTGCCCAGCCTGGAAATTGTTATTTTTGTAAGTTTTGTTTTTCTGTCTTTCTTTTTGTGTTTAAATCGCTTTGTTTTGGCCCTTGTGCCCTTTCATTTTTGTGTTTATTTATAATAAAATAGTAATTTTTTTGAACTGCAGTCTGTCTCTGGGCCTCTATCCACTCGCCAGCCTGCCACAATAAGCTATTATAGTAGATACAGTAATGCTATGCATTATAAAGTACACTTTTTTTTGTTCACTTCGCTGGTCTTGATATAGAGGTAGAGAAACTCATTTCCAGGTTCTTTATTTCTGATCATGAGTGTTGCTGCTTGGGATTGTACTCCTGTTACTCCAGCTTCAAAACTCCTAGTAATCTGAGACGGTTTGGTGAGAATCATTGAACCATTTTGTTTGGAGTCGCATATCTTCAAATCATATTGATACTGGGATCGGATTGCTTGTTAACTGACTGTCTGGCATGAGCACTTTCTTTGGACTCTGGTGACGGGACAAGAGCCAAGTTAATATTCAGAGCCCAACAAAGGCTGCCTGTAAAATATTTATGACAATCAAGTAGCTGCTACCTTTATTTCAGGGAGCTGCTGCAACTTTTGCGTTGTACAGGACTATTCAACAGGAGGCTTACAACATAGATAAGAGTCTATTCTTCCCTGGCTTGTATCGAGTGTCCACTTGGTGTTCGAGAAGGAATGTGTTCAAAAGGTTGAAATTAGTCTTTATTAAATATTTCATACTAAGCCATCTGTAAAGCTCATTATTACTATAAAGCAGGGGAATAGATGTATTTAACAATTGGCTCTTGTTGTTATAGGGAACTTTAGTTTGAAAAGAAATGCAGAAAATGGGCAGAAAATATCTTAAGTTATGTACTCTTCCTGTTTGCGCTTTGTATCATTTCTTGTTTATTGTCTCATCCTGGTGACTTTTTAAAGCACAAATGAAGCCTCAGTATACGCTGTCTGGTGACTTTATTTTATTAGGACCTTTTCTATACGACTGGCTTTGTCATCTCACTGGCGTGGGGCATGTTCTCCTGGTATACCCTGGTGTGGGGAATGTTCTTCCGGTATTACCTAGTGTGGAAAATGTTCTCCTGATATACCCTGGTGTGGGACACGTTTTCCTGATTGCTCTGGAAGGCTGCACAAATATCATAGTTTGCATTTTTCCATCCAGTCAACCCAATGTTGCACATATACACTGATGCACCTGACTACTTGTAACCACAGGCTTATAACCAGGAGGTCCCCGGTTTAAATCCCAGCACGGCCACTGATTCATTGTGTGATCCTGAGCAAGTCACTTAACCTCTGTGTGCTCCGTCTTTCGGGTGAGATGTTGTTGTAAGTGACTCTGCAGCTGATGCATAGTTCACACACCCTAGTCTTGTATCTTGTAAAGTGCTTTGTGATGGTGGTCCACTATGAAAGATGCTATATAAAAATAAAGATTATTATCATTAGCTATATAGTGAATGACATCACAAAGACATTAGATTTAAAGAGAAATAAATATGTGGTTACCATGGCATCAAAAGCCTACAAATAAGTATTCACCCCCCCTTAGGTGTTTTCAGTTTGTGTTACAACTTGAAATCTTTTTTTCTCTGTAAGGTCCCACAGTTGGGTAGTGCATTCAAAGCAAAGACACTACCATGAAGACCGAGGAGGTTTCAAAACAACTCCGGGATAAAGTTGTGGAAAGGCACACATCAGGGGAGCAGTATAAAAGGATTTCAAAGGCATTGAATATCTCTTGGAGCACAGTCAAGCTGATCAATAAGAAGTGGAAGGTATACGCCCCAGAATCTGCTTAGAGCAGGCCGTCCTCCTAAACTGAGCAGCCGGGTAAGAAGGGCATTGGTCAGAGAAGCCACCAACAGGCCGATGGCAACTCTAAAAGACCTACAGCGTTCCATGGCTGAGATTGGAGAAACTCTCCATGTGTCAACAATAGCTGAGGTACTCCACAAATCTGGCCTGTATGGAAGAGTGGAAAGAACAGAAGCCATTTCTGAAAAAATCCCATGTAAAATCCCGCTTGGAATTTGCAAAAAGGCATGTGGGAGACTCTGAAAGGATGTGGCAAAAGATTATGTGGTCCAATGAAACAAAAATTGAACTATTTGGCTTAAATGCAAAGTGTTATGTCTGGCGCAAACCCAACACAGCACATCACCCAGGTAACACCATTCCTACTATGAAGCATGGTGTTGGCAGCATCATGCTATGGAGATGCTTTTCATCGGCATGGACTGGGAAGCTTGTCAGGGTAGAGGACAAAACGGATGGAGCTAAATACAGGCAAATCCTTGAGGAAAACCTGCTTCAGTCTGCAAAAGACCTAAGACTGGTACGGAGATTCACCTTTCAGCAGGACAATGACCCCAAGCACACAGCCAAAGCGACACTGGAGTGGCTTAAAAACAAGAAAGTGAATGTCCTAGAGTGGCCCAGTCAAAGCCTAGACTTGAAACTGATTGACAATCTGTGGCAAGACTTGAAGATTGCTGTCCACCAACGATCCCCATCCAGCTTGACAGCTTGAACAGTTTTGCCAAGAATGGGTGAATATTTCACGATCCGGATGTGCAAACCTGGTAGAGACTTACCCCAAACAACTCACAGCTGTAATTGCTCCAAAGGTGGTTCTACCAAGTATTGACTCAGTGGGGTGGATACTTATCTAACCATGATATTTCAGTTTTTTTTTTTTTTTTCCATTAACTGTTTCACAATAAAAATTATCTTGCCTCTTCAAAGTGTTGAGTAGGTTGTGTAAATCAAAGGGAATAAATCCTATTTAAATGCATCAAGATTTCAGGTTGTAACACAATAAAGTGTGAAAACGTCCAAGGGGGGTGAATATTTACTATAGGCACTGTACCTCCAATGTTTGTTTTCAAGCACACTTTCCCTTCACAAAGGGAAACATACCGAAACGTTGTGATGTTGACTGTATGAGCAAATACATATATTGGTATATACATACATACATACATACATACTAGAACAGAAGGGCTGCCCCTCATGCACTTCAAACATATTTGAGTAAATGTAATAAGAACCACTCAAAATGATTGCAAACATTATAAAAAAGTAAAATGGAGCAAAAACACAAAACAAAACAAGAGAATTATTTGAAGCAACTTAGTCTTAAATTCGATAGTGAAGAACTTTGATTTGGTAGCACAAAAGACTCATTTACAGTTGATTTGGAGACTCTTAAACACAATAAATAAATACAACCTCCAGGCTCGTGCTTACTGACAAGTACAGGAAAGAAAGAAAGGAACAAAAGCAAGCAAATTAAAAGATTGCAGTGTAGCATAACAGCATGGGCGTTGGGAGTCTGTATTGGTGCAGCACGCACATGTGACATTTGAATATTGTTTAAGTAGAAGGACAACTTGTCACAGCATGTTAACACATTCAGAGAAAGACGTGCTTGATTGGCTTTCTGCAACAGGTCATCTGTGACTGTCTGTGATACAATTAACTTGCAAAAGTGTTATAGAATGGCCTTAAAATTGGGTAGGCTCGTGTGCACTGTGGGTTGAAATGGACTTCGGTCACTGTAGCATGTCTGTTGCTCATCACAAATTCAAATCTTTCAAATCTTAAAAGAAGCTCTATTAATGTTCATGGAGTATCCTCTACGTATTATTAAAACAAAGATTGCAATGCACCTTAATGTAAAAATGTTACATCTACACTCTAGGATATTTAACTATACACAGGTGTTTCTTATAAGATGATATTCTTATATATTATATTGTACAGACTTTAAGGAGTGGCATACCTAATTCTGCCATCTACCACAAATGCACACCAACCATGCAAATACACATACAGATTGACAATCAATATTGATTTAGGAGGAGAAAAGCACAGAAACACAGCTTGTTGTTAAATTGCAATACATCTCTATCTTGTGGAGGATTCTGTTCAGTGCAACACTGTGTACAGTACACCCCAGCTAATATTTTACCATTAAAATGGATGTTTCTCCTTTCGCTTTTTTTAATGTAAGAAACTTACAGAGCGACTGGTGTGGGTCTAAAATACCACAGTTATCTGACAGGGTGTATTCTCGTCTTGTTTAGAATCACTTTGTTTATTATTTTGTGTTTCAGCTGTCACATCGTGAGGGGCCCAGTGTTGAAAGGGGACAAATTAATGGTTACATGTTGATGTTCTTGGAGCGAAGACATGCTTGAGAATTCTATTAAGGGTGTGAGGAAAGAAAGAGAAAATTTTGTACAAAGTGAATCTAAAACACTTTTAAGATGACTGTGATATTAACTAGCCATAAAGCTAGCAGACAAACATTTCAACAACTGTTTCTGAATTGCGTGATAAATTAACATAAATAATTCAATGAGTTTGCCAGGAGGCCCACTGGCTTTAAAAAAGAAATCTATTCAATAACCAGTATGTATTCCCAGTTGCATTCTGAATTGAACCCCCTCTTCTCTCCCGCAGTGTCGGAGGTACACCAGCGTGCTGTGTTCTTGCCCTCGGTCACGGTGAAGGAAGGCTACCTGCACAAGCGCAAGGCCGAGAGCCCACAGCTCCTGACACGCTTTGCCTTCAAGAAGCGTTACTTCTGGCTGAGCAGCGAGACGCTGTCCTACGCCAAGTCACCAGACTGGCAGGTGAGTCCCGTTCAAAGGGAATCCAGTTCAATTCAGTTGAGTTTTTAAAGAACTATTTGAAAAGAAAAAAAAAAAAAAAAAAAACACGAAAACTACAGATCTGTCTCACTCACAGCTTGGAAAATAAGGCTGATATTCCCTTATACACAGGTGTTCGTTGTCCTGTAGCCCTATAATATTGTATAGTGCAATTCTGGCAATACGTTTTAGGCTTCACACTAGGTTCCTTACACTAATAGGTTTCTTTGTATTTTAAATGAGATGTTCATTAGAGGAAGGGCAGCCCTTTGAACAACAAGAAGCCTCATTTGTAAAGGAACCCGTCCTGGGGAAGAGACACTCCATACAAAGGAAAGTTCTTTCAGCATGCATGTTCTTTAGACTGTATTAGAAATTAATTAATGTGTTTTACAAGCCAAAAGATATTAATATAATTTTAAATTAAAACCACAAGTCTATGTGCTAAGATCCTCCGTGTGTATAAGATGTGCTTATTTGCACATTAAAAGCCCCCTTTTTCTCACACTGTGCTGTGTGAAAGTGGCTCTGTTTCATACACATTGCTACAGGGACTTCTTCATTGCAAAACAAAAAACAACAGCCACAGAACTGTCAGTCAGGACAGCGTGGATTGCCAGCTATTTAAATTGCTTGAGGGATACGTGACTATTCCTCATAAAACATTTGTGCAGTCTATGATATGGACCTGCCAATTTGCCAATGGTCCAGTCTGCTGTCTTGCCCATTGGAACTGAATTTGACTTGAATCAGGGAGACGCATCTTTTATGTAATACAGAATACATCGCTGCCCAGATGGCCAACGCAGCAGATCAATCAGATGGAATGCATTGTCAAAGTTTCCCCCATATATGCAAAAGTATGTTATACATATGGCACTGTTTTAATCCCGGTGTCTATTTCCCAATGTAGCATTTGTTTGTTAAGGACCAGGTTCAGTAATCACCAAGAAAATGTGACCTCCCATGAAATGCCAAGACGACATTGGTGGTGTTACATGTAAGTGTCTGTGTGCCCAAGGTGCGATCATCGATCCCTGTCCAGCGGATCTGTGCCGTGGAGAGGGTGGATGAAAACGCCTTCCAGCAGCAGAACATGATGCAGGTGGTCACTCAGGACAATGACGGGCAGCTTCACACCATGTACATCCTGTGCAAGGTACCTGTCCAGCCAAGCCTCACTGATTCTTGACAGATTCCTTTGCAAGAATAATGGTCTGTAGTAAGAAATGGTTATAGAGTACAGCAAGTAGGTTCAAATCTTCTTTTTACTGTTCCATTATTTTATTTTACACTGTTTGCTTTTCTTACTGGTTCTTATTGTAATGCTCAGAATCATTTTTATATACAGAGCATCAAAATAAACTTATCACTATTAGAACACATTTATTTTCATACACACAGCCAGAAATTTCAAACCTGGCGAGGGACAGTATAACCAGACACACTCTGTCAATGACAGGCCATGAACTGGGAGACCAAGAGTCACACCACCTGCCCAAGATCGACAGATCATTTTGCAGCATCTTCATGATGTCAATTGTTAATCAGCACAATAAAAAGTCAATGCATTTGCTCTAAAACAGTTTGTCATTTTTCGTTCACATCTAGTGAATTTTATCCATATATAAGTGATACGTTTCTTTTGATGCTGAAATTTATAAGTGATAAGTTTCTTTTGATGCTCAGTATACATGTGCTGTAATGTAGGCTTTACATTAACAAGCACCTTCACCACCAAGTGTGCTGCAGTGCATAGCCAGCAAAGCAAATAGATTACTCATATCTCTATAGACACTTTAGCTGCTCAAACCTTTGTAGCATGCAGCTGTGACAGGTAGCTAGAACTGGCTCCTGAACTCTGGTGCAAGCACCTGCACCTAGTATGTGAGTAAATGCAATAAGCAAACACCACAGCAAGGTGAAAGGACAGTAAAACAAAAGGAAGACAATTCAATGACTTACTCTTTCTGGTATTGTCTAGACTGCACAGTAGTAAGTATTGATTTTAAAGGAGTGCTAACCAACGTTTGAGCTAGCAAATATTATTACTCCTGCCCCTTTTTTCTATTGCGAGTCTATCAGTTATTGGCCTAGATTTTAGATTTCAATATGGAATATGCAGACATATGACACACGCTTCCTAGTACCTAATCACTTCATATGTAGTTGAAGGGAAATCTTTTAAGGCAGTTAAACAGTTTTAGCAAGTGCCTTGTGTCTATTTAGATGTTGTAGCTTACGTTTTTTTAATTTTTTTATTATGAATGTAAAAGAGTATTGTAGTTCAAACCAAAGTCAAGCAGAAGTCTGCAAACTACAGCACAAACAGGATGCAGCAGTTTATCTAAAATGTTGCATCTGAGATATTTGCATACCCTGAATTAACGCAAAGGGGGACTGAGTTTCAAACTATTTGAGCAGCAGTAGAGAAACCCTGTAATCTGCCACTGTGTACAAGTGTGTTCGTTTCCTAGCAGAATGTGAATGAGCTGAACCAGTGGCTGTCCTCGATCAGGAAGGCCAGTATCTACAATGAGAGGATGCTGCCCTCCTTCCACCCAGGGGCTCACAGGAGTGGAAAGTGGAGCTGCTGTCTGCAGTCGGACAGGACTGGTCAGTCTTATTAAGAGTGTCAAGTTCAAAAACATAACCTTTAACTAAACATTTAAACAAAGATTTAAATGCAATGGTATTCATTTGATGTGTGAACCGTTTATTTAAGTAAATTCTGTTTTGCTCAACAAATCAAGACTGTAATGTTTCATTTGTTTTTCATTTGTATTTTATTTTTTTCTAGGGTCCTCTTTCAAAAAATGGGGACCCTTCTATGCTAATTGTGTCCGTCTGTCTGTCACACTATCCTGGGTGAACACCGATTTTGCACTGTCTTCACCAAACTTCATACACTCCTAGTCTCATGTAGACATTTTGGTTGCAGCTAGAATAGTTGAAATCTGTACATGCACTTATTCACTTTCTTACCTTAAGCACTACAAAAGCATGACATCATTTGCATTTGACTGTGGTCTTTTATTTACTGTGCGCTAATTCATTTTTTGGCACAAACAATAACATAGCTTTGGAGCATTTAATAGCACTGGGGAATTGCCCTGGATTGAAGCCAGATTTGTTGTAGGTGTGTAACGATTTTACTGTATACATTGAATCACTGATACATTACCAGGGAGGTATCTCAATACAACAATACAAGGTAACACCTATAAGAAATCATGCTTATACCTTGATAGAGATTTTGAATATTTTTCAAGACTCTTATCTTTGCTGACCCATTACAGTTTATAAACATTTCAGCTAATGCCTTCTCACGGATCAACATTGTGAATTTGTTGCAAGAACTTCTCAACCTTAACTTTGATTTTGGGATTATACCCTGATGTATTTTTTTAAATTAAGGGCTCAACTGATTTCAAAATTAAGTTATTCACCGGGATAAAGACAACTAAACAAGCCCCCCTCCCCAGCATATTCTCCAGAGTTTGTTAAACGTTTGCTCTCTGCTTTGTTTATTTTATACATCGAATCTGTATTAGATGGTTAGCAAAGTACCTGGATATTGTGACTGCATAATCCAAACTATATAAAAACCATCTGTACTGAGTTTCCTTACTTGAAAAAGGATGCAAAATATTCAAATGATATACTGTATTTAGCTGTAGACAATGTATAGTGACCCAGGTAAATGGTTCTCTTTCCTGTCCCCCTCCCCACAGTCCATGGTTGCAGCCGCACACACTCTGCTGTCACGCTCGGAGACTGGAGTGACCCGCTAGACCCTGATGCAGAGATCCAGACCATCTACAGACAGCTGCTGCAGGGTCGGGACAAGCTCAGGTCAGTGTCTGCAAGGATCTTGTCAAATCTCTCTCTCTTATTGGTTTGTATGAGGCTGGTGTTTATTCTGCTGATAATTTACACAGAGAATGCATGGCAAGACTAAGTTTAAATGTAATCTGTTGATCCACGCTAAGAAACTGGTGAAGATGTAATTCTACTGGACACCACTAGAGGTCGGTGTCTCACCACAGTTTAATTTATCAATGCTGCAGTTGGTTTGATTACTGCGTACAGGACATGTTACCAAGGAGAAGCTACCCAAGCGCCAATGGAATTAATCTTGCCATTTCATCCAATGATGTCACTAGGGTCTGCCCTCATTTAAACTCAATTCGTCTCAGATTTATATGATAAAAGTTGCCGTTTAATTAAAACAGTTGAATTGCTGTGCAGTTTAAACCTGTGTGGCACCCAGCACACAATTTGATGGTCTAGAAAGAATATGACCCATGTTTTGTATTTGTGGATATTGTGTCTGTAGGAAGAAGTACCTGGAGTCTGCTGATGCAGAAACTGCCATGGACCAGGAGGAGAGGAAACACAGCCCCAGAATTCGACCAGGTAAGAGGGTTAATAAACAGGCCCTAACAGCCTGCCTGCAGCCCAGCTTGGTCCCTCTGAGATGGTCAAAGTTCTCAATAGAAAGACATCAGCAGGTTTGTCCCCAAATTACACTGCAATAGAATTATCATAATAGGGGGCTGGTCACAAAATGAACACCTTTGCAAAAGTTGCATTAACACTTTATTTAAGGTTAGTTTTCAGGGACACTGCAGAAAAAAAAAACAAAAAAAAAAAACCTTTAGATTAAAAGTTTTACTGGCACTATTTAGACATTTCTCTCATCACAACTGTCAAAGACAATACAATAAAGTGAAAGAAAAAAGGCCTGGATCTCACCAGTGAAAGAACCCAACCAGACGTCGGGCCCGACACCAGTGAACGTTTGAGAACCAGTGGTCTAAACAGTGCTGCCCTCAATACCCCACACCCTGTTGACTGTGTTATGGAAGGTGCTTGTAAAGCTGTTAAGTATAAAACAGAACAGGATTGCAGCTTTAAGAATGCCAGAGGTGAAAAGTTGCTATCGTCATTACCGCATGTTACTCTCAACTCCCAACCCCCTGCCTCTTTGATTCCCAGCCTTGGCTCTGATCTCTAACGTAATGAGGACAGCCATTAACAATCCAAGGGGAGGGATTACCTGCAGGTACACATTGATCCTGCTCTAGAGACAGAGAGGCAAGTGTAACCTTTTAAGTAATAATGTATGCAGGCATGTGTCAGCATATTGAGGCTGGTTGACTGAGGGATGAGACCAAAGCTTGAGTCATTCAATCAACAGCAACCATCCTAAATTTGAGATCAGCCTGGTCCCCAAGTAAAAGTGGGTCGCATGGCATGTAGGGTGTGTCACAGTCAGGGGATCGTAGGTTTGCATCCTGGCTGTGTAAAGTCTTTGCTAAGGATTCCAGAGGGAGCATCACATTGGCTCTGGTGCTTCTGCAGGTTAGGGAGGCAAAAAATGTTGTTCAGTCGACTCTACTGGCCAGGTGCCTGGTTGCTGAAGCGGGCACCTGCAGGGCTGGTCCTTGTCCTCCAGAGGTCAGTAGTTCTCCGGCATCCACTCTCGAGTTCCTGGGTGTAAAGAGGCAGTTGGCTTGGGCGTGGGACCAGACCTTCAGTGCTTCTGAGCTGTTGTGGGGAATTTCAGCGGTGAGGGAGTGTAATTGGACATTCTAAGTTGAGGAGAAAATCAGGGATACAATAATTTTGCAGAAAATAAATAAATACAAAACCATGACAATGTCTCTTCCTTTTCTCTATGGCAGGCAGGGTGGAGCGGAGCAGAAACTTCCACGAGCACAGGATGGCAGCAGCAGCGCATCTTCTCGACGTGGTTCAGGATCTGGAGCGTGCTCACCAGGCCTTCGAACGACGGGAGAAAGAGGAGACGGCCAATGAGATCCTGCCTCCTTAAGCCTTGCCCCTCAGGGGGTGGGGCAAGAGATAGAATGCAAATTAACAGCTCCCATTCCCATTGTATTTTGTTTTGGTGGATGTCTGTCAAACTTGTCGCTAACGCTGTTTGTGTTTTATTGGATGGGTAAGGGGGATTGGTCAGAAAGCCATACAGGTTCATACGTTACTTTGCAGGAAGTTACAAGGAAGAAAGCTTTTAAATAAATGTATTTCTACAAGCATCAGATAAAAAGGCCTGTCAGCTATGGACTCAGTAACATAAAATATCTAAGGTATTCAGACATTTACAATAATAGAGCTTGTCACAATTTCAGCTAGGAGCAAACTATGGACATTCCTTATGTCCTTCTTAAATAATCTATAACCTGTTTTCTTACAATACCCATGCTTGATTGTTTGAGCTATTGAAGACCATATCTTTGGATCCGTTGCACTGAATTCACGTGGACGTTTGTTACAAGCAGGTTTTCCACACTTTGCATGTATAAGCTTTTTTACTGTAAATACTAAAAAGTAGGTATTCCTCATTCAGTGAGTGTTGGCCCAGATATAGACAGTAGATACTTAGATACTTATCTGGGCATACTGAGATCTGCAATAGCCACTGGATGATGCAACAAGAACAAAAGTTCAATGCTATGGAAGACCAGTTTTAGATTGGAAAAAACAAACTTCATTATCCAGCTGGAGCCACATCAACTTCAGTGGTTCTGTACTAAAAAGTTGCTGGTAGCACATTGCAGCTATTGGTGGAATAGTACCACCGTGTTCACATTTTTATAATGATTTCGCAATGGTATGAATTAATACACACTGGTAATCCATTGCAGTGCCATATCAGTACCACTGTTCCAAACCTGTTGGCATTGTGTCTAATGCAGTGTTCTGCTAATGGTTTAGTCTGGGTTTCTCCTGGATAATACACTGAGATTATAATGATATATCAGTGCTCCTCTTCTTATGGGCCCAGGCTCACGAGCAGAGGAAAGGGTTTTATACCAAGGCGTTTCTCAGTACAATATTTCATCCCAAGTGCTGTGTCAGTTTGAATCAATCAATCTAGATATTTGTACGTTTCAGATGTGTCAGTATTAGCAATGGCCAAGAAGAAGTATACTGCAGTAAGAGGTCCTTTAGCAACAATGCAGAAGGAAACGCTTGAGAGGGGTCTTTGCTTGTTTTAATACATGAACATTTGGATATTGAATAATTTTTGCTGCTGCTGCTGTAGTTGAAAGCATGAGCCCCAGTTTGTCTTTGCTCAATAGTTGCCTGTGCTTGATCATATTTATTGTATGTTACTGAGTCCACAATGTACAGTATTGTTTGTACAGTAACTGTCAGTGAAATGACCAATGCGCCCCTAAAGTTATATTAACTCATGTCTTCTGCTTGTTTTCTTTCTTGCCAATATTTTTTACGGATGCATTTCTTACATCCACTAGTGTTGCAGAGGTTAATGGTTCAGTTGTGGTCTACCAGATGTAGAGTCTAAGAGCTCTACTGAGAGCACTATTGATTGTGGTCTACCAGATGTACAGTATAAGAGCTCTACTGGTCACCAGGGTGTTATGACGGAAACAGAAAATTATACAAAGTAAATCCAAACAAGAAAAGGACATTAGTCAAGATAACTAATATTACACACCCACAATGCACTGCCAACTGGGCAATGTAGTTTTCACCCATCAATACTGGCAGTGTGTAAGTACACCCATACAGCATGTGAAAGGAAAGTTTGTGCTGGTTTCTATGCATGGTGATTGCTCATTGCATTCAGTCGTGTTTGTATACAGACAATTAATGGTTGCCCAGAAAAGTATCGTATTTACAATAGCTTTGCCTGTCAATGGGTTGTTACTCATCATTTTATGATATTTTTTTATGAATGTTGCTGCAATATTTATTTCTAACATACTGTTTAGTATGGAACATGGGGAGCCAACAAACCTGATAGATCAAGCATCTTAAAAGATCAAAAGAGGAAATGACCATTACCAGCAATGGATTGAGTTCAGAACATTGTTTAGAAATGGTTCAAAGTAAAATTAGAATGGTATTTTAAGTCAGTGGCCAGTAAATTTAGTTAAATATACAGTATATATTCATATTCATTCATTTTTTCCCACATTTTGTTGTTGAGAAACAAATTACAACACTCAACTTTGCTGTAAGCTGAATACACAGATGCTGTTATCCCAGTGCCATTCAATTTCATCTCATTTCACTGGCAATTTAAACAGTGCAGTGCCCTGTGCTGTTTCTCCTTCATCCTTCATTAAGGTGTCTAGCTTTAAGTTGAAAACAGATGATATAAAGAGACTTACATTAAACCAATATCTGGTAGCCGCATATCACATTGTACATGCAAGTCAGTCACAATTATGCTACTAGGAAGGGTAAGAAATAAGTTACTTAGTCATGTTGTTGATGCTGAAATGACTGGGATCAGGCACTAGGAGCCGGACAAGCATTGATGGGCCAAATAGCCTCCTCTCGCTCGTTTGTCTTGTGCTTTCATGTGGGATTATATATTTCATTATGCTAAACTACTGTATGTTACTGGCAGCCATTTGTAAATATATATATATACACACACACACACACACTGTATATATAAATATTGGAAGATACCAATGTTTTATAGTTGTTGCCGTATGTGCCAATATGTATTTCTGAAACATTATTGATGGCCAAATTATAACTGCCAAAATATATTTCTAACACAAAGATTTGCATACGCCTTGATGTAATTAAATGTATGGCTTTGGTGGACTGAAACAATGCCGGTGGCGTTGTAGCCACATACCTGCCCCTCACAACCAAGTTAACCATTCTTATTTTTTATTAGTTTTGAATGCTTTGTTTTACAATTTCAGTTTGATGACGTTTACAAGTCATTCTCAGTGGTTCTCGGTTCTTTTTGGTTTCTGTTGCTTCAATATTAAGTTATCATCATCATACTCTACCTTACCAAGGCTTTGAGCTTGCATTGAGACGCTTATGTGCCAACCCTAAGCAGCCCTGCACATTCCATTGAAAGCATGTGGAATTGAGAGCACTCAACTGCAAACCCTACCTATTATACATGCATGTATACACAGAGAATAAGCGGATCTGGTAGGGTTCAAAGGTTACGTTGTCAGATGGTTGGATTAGTATTCTTCTTTCAGCTTGTGTGGAGAATCCCAAGTGCCAGACAGTACAGCCTTCCTCATTCCATTCAAGTCATGTGGCAATGTGATCTTTCCTCTTCAAGCCCCACCTACTCTACATATTTACAGACAGAGAGTAGGCGGGGCTGATACAGTTGAGAGGTCAGATGATTGTAACTGAATGAGGAAGGCTGTTTGATCCCAACCTGGATGAATAATAGAAAAATAATTTACTCCCTTATGCTACTAAATGGTTAAAAGTTCATGGGTTCCTAATCTTTTAAGAGGTTGTTTGATGGGATTTTCTACACCTGATTTTCTTACAGAGTCCCACCACTATCTGATTGATTGGTGGACAAAAGGGTCAGCCTCGGGGGGGATTTTAAAGAAAAAGAGACATTTTGGGTCCAGCCGCAGTGTCCTTCTTCATCTCACTGAGCAGAGACAGACTGCATCGTCTACGTGAGCAGAATGGGTGGCAATGACATAGGCACACAGATTGTAGTATTACACTGCAATACTTCAGTCAGTACAAAAATGTCCTCCAAGTATTACAAGATTTAATTAATTATTTATTCATTTATTAAAGCATTCTGACCCAGCAGTCATTACCTATTAGATAATTGACTACAGTCAGGTGTCCCAAGTCAAGGGAGGTACACGTAACAAATGACAAGCTCAATTATCTAATGATAACGACATCTGTCAAGGATGTTAACGTTATTTTAATCAAGCAACAGTTCTGAAATAGCACACTTAGCTTAACCAATCCATTATCGTTATTTAGAATCACTTTGTGTATCATTTTCTGTTTAAAAAGAAGAACCTATATTGAGGTCACAGGGGTGCATTAAACTTTGAGTTTTAGGGGTCCCAAGTGGCTCCTCTGATAAAAGCACAGCTGCGTTGTTTGCAAGGTGAGATGTACAACACAGATTCACGTCCTGTCTGTGTGGAGTTGCCGATCTTCGCTGGGGATTCTGAAAGGAGTGTTGCATTGACTCTGGCACTTCTGTGGGTTTAGGTGGCAAAACTGTCAGGGACTGTTTCTCATCGCGCTACAGCGAACCCTGCTTCCTGGCCCAGTGAGCTCAGAGCGGACACCTGCAGGGCTAGCCTTTGTCCTCCAGAGACCGGTAGCTTGCTGACATCCGCTCTCAAGTACCTGGGTGTAAAAGGAAGCAGGGTTGGTCGTGGGATATGAGAATGCCCACTGACCCTTTGAGTCTCCTGAGCCAGGTGGGAAATTGATGCGGTGAGGGGAAAAAGAGATTGGGCATTTCAAATTGGGAGAAAATAATACCAGTAATTGGACACACTAAATGTAATAAATAAATCAAATAAAGTAAATAAATAACTGAAAACCAGAGGCCATACAGTTTGTATTAATTATTTGAAAATGTAGTTTAGTAGTAGGGGTGCAATGATTCATCACAGAGCTCACTATAAATCACTAAGTGGTTCTTGAATGAAGAATAAGTGTGTTTCATCGTTGGTATGAATACATACTCTCCCTATCTCATTGCATTTTTGTTATTTAACAATAGTCCATTGTCAAATGACCATTTGCGCTTATTAGGCAGCATACAAGTCAGGGCCAACACCTGCATCGTGATACATATTGTATCACGATACATATCATATTGTGACGTTACTATATTGTTACACCCCCTATTAAGTAGATAGAACTTCCTGATGTTGATATACAGAGGAATACCCCACCAGTACCCTGCCCTCTATAACATAAGCCTGCCAGTATATATGAGAAACCTCTGCATAGATGTGCATTGATACAGTAAGGGCGCAACACATATTGACATACTATTTATTTTGTTGTAAGTCACAAATAAAATGAATCCAGTATTCGTACCCACAATCAATCTCCTTAGTTTGTCATTGCTGAGAGTGTAAAGGTAACTACACAAGGCTCAGTCATACATCTGGTGATTTTATCCACGAGCTATCAAACTATTACCTCTGTCAAGACACTACCCCCAAGCCCCACCCCTATTCCCGAAGGAGCCAGGCTGATTACCCTTTCACTGCTCTTGCGGTCTTTTAAAATATATTGAGCTGCAGAATCCATTTCATTTGTTCACATCACTATTGGCAGCACACATCACTTTGTCATGTTGCAGAAATTTGATTGACTTTCCCCGAGGTCTCGAACTGAGGTAAATTGGCTTACGATTTGGACATGTTTTTTAAAAAGAGCGGCAGTACTTTCTGCACCCTCTATCTCATGTTATCGTTCCCCCAGGTCTCTGCACCTTTCTTTCAGCTGTATTCTGTCAGATGTCACCTGCACCATAGGGAAGAATGAAGTTCTGCATCCCTTGCTTCATGTAATCATGTGTAAGTGATGTTACAATTCTACAGGTAAAAACAGTTTTAAATTTACAGAATCAGAGTTTCAATAATGTATGCTAATTAATGTTGATTCCAAATTTCATGAGAATTGGATACATGGTTCTCCAGATATATGGATAAATTTGAGAAGTGTGACATAAGGAAGTACACACGACCGCCTACACTATATCCTCTTCACAAAGGGGGTAATGATAACCCCCCAAAAATGTGGTCAGACGGGGTCCAAAGGAAATGACTGGGGAGAGGAAACCATTGTTGTGGTTGCCTTCACCTGAATTGAAGAGAAAGTCATGGAAGCTTTAACAAAGTACTAAGAATAATTGTAATACCACTGAGTGGTTATTACTTCTTTAAGAGAAAGATCGAACCCTACACTGGCCCTGTGTTTATCTCTTGTTATGATCTCTACTGGGACAAATTAACAGTAATAACTCTTCCGCCTGCAGTGGAGGTCAGTGGATCTGAGGCCTCCAGATCTTGGCTCAAGAAAACAAACGTTCTACAGGAAGACATTAAACACACCAGCACACACACCCTCTCATCTCGGAGCCAACAGCTGCCTCTCCCACCATTACTCTCCCACGTCCCTCTTCCTACTTTCTTGTCATTCTTCAACGACTTGCACCAGCTTTAAGGAGCAACTCAATGTGGTATTCTTCTACTTGTTTAGATTCACTTTGTATATCATTTTCTGTTCCAGTCATCACATCCTGGTGGCGTTTTAAAAAGTTTAAAGCAGCCTTGTGGCCTCATTATAGCTCCCAAAGACATCTTCACCATCTACAACTGGTAGAGTGTAACCGTTAACAACATGGTATTTCTAACATCTATGGGGCCAAAGTGTTGCAGGGCGACAGCATGGTAACACTCTGGTGTACTAGCTTTACACAGAGAAAAGACATTGAGAGATCTACAAGGACCACAGGGGTTCTTTACACTTTCATGAAAAGTCACCAGGGTGTGATGACTAAAACACAAAATGATACGCAAATAGTGAAACTAAACAACAACAGCAATACATTAGATAAGATAACTGGCATTTGAGACCCATACCAGCTCAAATCCACCTCTTATTAGCAACATTGTTTGGTTCTTTGAATAAGACCTTAAAAATGACCGTGGCGCCCTGGTTACGTATCACTTCCTCTGCTGTGGGTCAATCTACTCAAATGGTCACTAGGAAATAGTAAGCAGGAAGTTCAACTTTTAATCTACAGCATTTGAAAAAAAAAAGACATTCAACACAATGAAAGCAACAGCAGTGAAAATGTTGCTAATGCTAACAAGAGCTCAGAAAATGGAATAAAACCTTGCACTTCTTTAACCAGCTCAAAACTGCTGTTCACTTTTCAATGACATACATATCCATCTGGCACTAATATTGTGCCCCCTAGGTGGCCAGACCACCTGAAGTTAGTTCCTGTCTCTCTCCTGGTTCCTGTTGCATGCAAGTACAAGGAAACAGTTCCGGATGAACTCAGCTCACTATTCCTGTAAGCCAAAGGCTGTTGCATCCTTCCTGAGTCCAGATGGATCCTGGGATGACTGAGATACAGGAATCAATAAACCTGTGCACTTTCACCAGGAAAAACACACCAACAGAACTGCCATCCCTAACCCAATGAGCCTCCAGTGTATGATTCAATCAGTGAAAGTTCAGGAGCTTGTAATCACTAAGCTTACAAATGTCAAGGTTGCCATTTTATGAACAGTGCCTGTAAAGTTTAGGAACTATACAGTGAACTATGGTACATGTTTTAATAAATATATTACAGAGATATTACTTAGAACAAAGATTGAGACACTTCTTCGCACAGAAAGTTGTCAGGGTGACAGTTTTGAGATCAATCAGCTACTAGGAACTGGTTGCTTTGCTGAGCTGAATGTTCTTTTTTTCTGGTATCTTGGAGCAGCTCCTGGACTCAAGTGAAAGCATGGACTTAAACACTGAACACAGTATTTGAATAATTGCACTAAGAACCACGCTGAATGATTGCAGGGAAGGGCACAATCAGAACAACTCTAAAAATCTCATTTAAAGCTGCTTGTGTTTTATGATAACTTTGCATACCATGCTGTTTTTTAAACAGCACTGTGAGTGTTGCACAGTCGACATGGTGAAGGAGTTAATATTCCTGCAAGAGTTTCACAGTATGGGTTTTGTCATCGGGCCTGGGGGTGAAGGTTCATTTTTAATTACATTACTGAGGATTTTATGTTTATCAAACAGAATGTCTCCAGCTGTACTGAAAGCTGAGAGAATAGGGAATCCATCTGCAAGTGCTATTTTCTTTTGAAAGGACCTGGCTCAGCAGTTTTGCTTACAGCAGTCTTGATTCATGGATCCAGAGAGTTTAAAAAGATGTCCGTCCTGTTAATAGCTGCATTCCGACACTGCTGAAAGTCCTAGAAAGTACTGCAGAGCAGGGCTGGGGTCAATTCCAATTCCAATTCCGTTTCAAATTCCTTTTAAAAATCAATCCCAATTCCATTTCAAATTCCTTTTTAAAATCAATTCCAATTCCATTTTAAAGTCCTTTTTAAAATCAATCCCAATTCCATTTCAAATTCCTTTTAAAAATCAATCCCAATTCCATTTCAAATTCCTTGTTAAAATCAGTTCCAATTCCATTTTAAATTCCTTTTTAAAATCAATCCTAATTCCGTTTCAAATTGCTTTTAGTGACTTCAATTTAAGCAATATGTTGCCACTGTGAGCAGCTCTTTTTATCAGAATACTGCTAATTGCAATTTAGATCAATGAAGTGTTGAAATTGATTAAAAGGGAATGGGAATTAGGTATTGATTTTAAAAACGAACTGGAATTGAAATACAGGAATTTACCCTAACCCTGTTGCAGAGCAATCTTAGACTTCAGATTTTGGGAAGCCCAAAAAAATAAAAAAAATAAAAAAACTGAAAAAAACTTGTATTACCATCCACTGCATTCAAAATACTTTAGTATTCCCCAAAACTATAATTCAGAATATGTATACCAGCCCTTTTTTTCTGTGAAACCTCAATGTTATAATGTTTGTAGCAAACAAATTCATTTCCATTTATTATATTGGTCTCAAATATGCAGCTTTGAAAGAAACACATAATAGAAACATGTATTTTCATAAAAAAAAAAAGATGTGTTACAATACTTGCTCAAGTTCTCTCTGTCTGCAAGGCATGCTTTCAGAAGGTTTTGCACTTCCTAGGTCATTTCAAATGGACAGTGACATTGTCCCCACCCCTCCTATGCCTTGTTTACTGTCATTTAACAATCAGCTGCTTCCCCTATTGACTGACATGCTTTCAGCCAGTAACAAGCTTTCACCCTGAAGACACGGCTGAGATGAAATGACTTAAAACTCAAAACGTAAAACAAATCATACATGCGCCACTATGTTTTGATAGTTTAATTGTCCCTTGCTCTGGTATTCTTAGAACATTTTAATGTATGCAAAACCATTCAAAGATATACAAAGATATTCTAAATATTTCAGAAGACATAACCGTTCAAACACAGCAAAGATTTAGAGCTCATTTTGAGTGCTAATGCTTTTGGATTCAAATGAAAGGTGCAGTGCCTCGTAGAACTGAAGTTTCACTGTCAAAGAATTAACTCCCCCCCGAGCGGTATTTATGGTGTAAAGTCACAGGACAGACATGTTAACTCCTATATTGCAATAAAAAACAAACTAATCCATTGCAGTTCCATACCAGTAGTTACTATATCACGAACACTGTTTCTGTGCAGTATTGTGGTCCTGCCTGGTTTTCTTTGCAGTAATGCATAGTATTTAAATGGCATATGATATACATATATAAAAAACCAGAGACTCAAGTGTAAGCAAACAAGTAAATAAAGCTGGCTCAGCTGGATCACAGTGAGAACGAATTAAATTATTAATGAGAACCACCTGCCTAAGAGCAGATGAGACTCCCTAATTAACAAACTAATTACCAGTCGCTGGGAGAGAGGCGGGCAGAGAGCATTTGCAGAACAAGGAGAAAGAAAGACAGCCAAAAGAAGTATGCACAGTGTTGCTCAACCTTCTACTGACGTAAACAGCTCATTGCGGGAAAGCATTGGATATTTAAGAATGGGTATACCGTACAATGATGACACCACAAATCAATTTTTCAGAGTGCAGCAAGTTAAGCATGAATAAAACCTGGCTGAAAATGACTGTAAGACTGAGGCATGCTGATGGCTCAAATAACTTTTCCGTACTCCCTCACTGACTTCAAATTGATGCTTTTACGTTGACCAGAAAGCAAACTTACCTTATAATAGTTCACCAGGGTATACCATAGTAAATTCAAGTAACTGCTTCCCAATTACGTATAGGTATACCTATGTTAAATAACACAATGGTCTGTACTTTTCAGTATGGGCAAGTTACAGGCACACTAGTCCCTCCTTAACAAACTTGTGAAGTAGGAAATGTTTGCAAATGTCTGTTCTTATTGATTTAATGCATGCTGTGCTAATAAAGGGTCTACATCTTCCACCCGAACAAAAGGAACAAAAAAAAAACAACAATGCAAAAGCCAAAGGAATGTTTATCTAGTAAAACGTGCAGTGTTTGAACCTCATGTCTTTTAGAGTTGTCCCTCTACATTGCTAAGCAGATGATACCCATTTATATTTATCCCTTAAACCAGGTGACACCTCAATCGCAAATATCCTTGCATTCTGTCTGGCTGACATCAAGCAATGGATGTCAAAAGATTATTTATTGTTAAACTCTGATAAAATAGAGGTAATTCTATTGGGATCAAAAAATCAATTAAACAACACAAATTCAGATGTTCTTGAAGTTGACAACTTCTCATTTAAGTTGAGGTCTGAAATGAGAAATCTGGGTGTCATTTTTGACCCAGATCTCTCATTCAAACCTCATATTAGAAAAATAACTGGTGTCTTTTTTTCATTTTAGAAATATCACTAAACTAAGACCTTTTCTTTCCATGCAGAGAGACTGATGCATGCTTTCATAACATCCAGACTGGATTATTGCAATGCTCTGTTATCTGGTATTCCCAGATCTGTATTATCCCATCTGCAGCTTGTGCAAAACTCTGCTGCCAGGGTTTTAACAAAAAGTAGAAGACATGATCACATTACGCCGGTATTGTCAGCCCTGCACTTGCTTCCTGGAAGGTTTAGGGTTGATTCTAAGGTCATGTTTACTACTTACAAATATTTCATATTTAAATGTTATTTCAATCCCATATATACCTAGATGACCACTGCGATCCCAGGACACAGGATTGCTTGCTGTTCCTAAAATTTCAAGAAAGTACACAGGTGGTACAGCATTTGTCTTTAGGCCCCCTGCCTAAAACACGAGTGAAGACACACTTTTATAATCTGTCGTTCACATCTTAATATTAAGTAATGTTTTTACCCTGTATTGCATTTGAATTCGTTTTGTATTAAATGTTTAAATGTTTGCTATGGCTTGTATAGTATTAATAATTACTGTTACCTTGTACCGATGAAGAATCTTGTGACAATTTATTGTAAAGGGCATTATATCATATAAAGATTGATTGATTGGTTGATTTTAAAAATGGAAAATACTGCATTTATGCTGTACGACCTTTCGTCTCAATAAAAATACATTTCCTCCAGTGACCAGGACGGCTGGTGGTGACGTCAGAGAATGGACACACAGTCAGTACTGCAGGGTATGAAAGCACTGCTTGCACGTTCTAATAATCAATCAACAAAAGGTTTGAACAAACAGAACACTGATACAAAGAAAACGGCAAGATGGCCAAAACAGACGGACAAAACACAAAACAAAACGAGCACTAAATCAAACAAGTATCGCGCTGGTATAAAGCAATTGTTATATTACTTCTTTTACTGTCTCGCTCTCTCATTCCACCTCTGAATACCCAACCTCAATTAGCCAAAGCTGTGGGTTTATATACATGTGAGCATCCCCAGATTAGTAATAACCCCATCCATGCTTCAATCAATTAACAATAACATGCTTTTACACACCTAAATAATACATTTAAATAATAATACAACAAATAATACAATACACACAGGAGCGGAGTGTACCCCGTCACCTCCCCAACTGTAAACATCTTGCCAAGCTATCGTCCAATCAATGCAATCCTGGCTGCCATGCACCAGCTTAACCAGGTTTAGATACCTCAATCCCGGTTCAGACCTGACTCAGCATAGCGTTGCTTACTTCTGGACTTGGTAATGCACTCCCTATTCATTCTCCTTTGATGTCACTGTTGCACATTGAGAAATTGAGTTCCTCATCCTTGAGTTCAGCTAGTTCAACAAGAACAGACCGGCAATTTGAATGCGCTGGCAAAAATTCCCAGTTTCAAAAAGGGCCTTATTACTGTCTTCAGAAACTGGATGAAAGCCATTAACAACCTGTTAAAGCTGCCAATGTACCTACAGACTAGCAATTCTATTAAAAGCAAATGGAAACTTTGTTAGAATAAAGAATATTTGACAAACAGTCGGATATATACAGTAGTATGAAAACATACACCCCCCTTCATTATCTTTCTCATTAAGACCTATAAACATACATATTGCAACAGAGCCCATTTTAAATCTGTACTACAGCTTTAAAACTTAACAGCTGAAACCACTATACACAAAGAGTAGTGTAGTGCTGCAGTTGAAATGGAGAAAGTGACCGGGATGGAGCGAGAGGGAGTAGGATAGAAGACTTCTAGGAAAGGGTTATGTGTAAATGGTATGTGTTTGTGTAACAGGCAGTGCTGTGTGATATGCTGCCATTGTATTTGGTCCTGATGGTGAGATGAGATGAGGTTAAAAGCTCTAAAACCACAAATGCAAATGAGCCTGGCTTTATTATATTGTGCTTTAGACGTTTTCTTTCAGTGGCAAAGTTGCTGGTTCACGTCCAGCCTTTGCCCTGTTATATGTGCTGACAACTAACCTGCCTAGAGTTCTGTTTGTTTCTGCCTTAGAGCTCAGATTCCGACTCTCTCAATAACTTGGGGTAAAGAATGTCTACAATTGGATAAGAAGTTCTTGAGAGATGTGTAATCTTACGAGTGTGGCTTACTGTATGTATGTGGGTCTGTACCTGTAAGATGAAAAGAGAGGAAAGACGTGCGTGAAAGCAATAATCCCAGGAGTCAGAGATGAAATCAAACAGCCCTCTGTTTGAGGCAACATTGATTTATTCACAAATAACACACAACCATGCAACATGTTCAACTTTATAGTCAAGACTAATAAAATGACAAGCCCTTTATTGTTTTAAATAATATGCTAAGCTTTGCCTCTCAAAGTTTTTCATTCATGTGCTCCTTTAATATCCATACTTTCTGTTAACAAAAGTCTGTGATAGTGTCTTCAGAACACCTTGGACACTTTTGAGCAGGAAAACAAAATATCAACCTCCTTGAGCACATCAAAAACAAAGAAAAAACATGCCCACCTCCTCCCTCGCTATGACATTAAAACAATGAATGGACTCCAGACAATCAGATCCAAACAACCTGACCTGCATCCGACTGTCTAGAACTTCAGCATTCAATAGCAAGGTTTGTCATGCGTTGACCTAACTCAAAGAATGTTAGGTCTGTTTCACATGGGCAATGGGTTTCTAAATGGTAGCGCACTCCTGTTTAGACTACAGTTACAGGCTCACATTAAATAGCATTGTGGAGTGCTGGAGTCAATGTGATGTTTCCTTTCAGTTCCATCACATACACTGTGGTTGTCCTGGATCTAAAGTAGGTTTGCATAAATCCTACTTGCTTTAATCAAAATTAGCTGCCCGGTCCCAAATGTCGTGTCCGTACTACACGCATTACCACACAGAACTAAGAAAGTTATTGCACGTCCACGTTGTAGTTGTTATTGGAATGGTTCTTTGATAGCAACAAGTCTTTTGTAGGTTCAAGGTTTGTGCTACACCCAAGCATCTTCATGGTATTCTCCAAAGCCTGTGGTTGCATCTGTTATTTACTTCCCACCTCCCCTGTATAAAGAGACCAATATATAACCTAAAGTAACTTCTGCTAATGGAAACGATTAGCCAAGAGGAATCAGTACATTCCCATCAAATTTCCATTAGATTTACTCCATGGGCACTGTATTGAATCGGCTTTAGGGCACATGTGGAAATCAATGGTGTTTTCAGATGGAAATGTGTAGGGGAGAGTCAGTGTTGCAATGTGACATTTCAATACTTCGGGATATCACAGATCCATTAGTCCCTGTTTTCTACAGATGTTAGGATTGATACGCATTCTGGGTCGCACTGTCGATCTAAGATTGGATGATTTATAGGGTCCTGTTTTAATAATGTGAACCGTGTCCGATCTTAATGCCGTCGTTTTGAAATTCATAACATGATCTTTAACTGCGGTTCTATTTTCACTGTATTGGTATTGCATTTAGTGATGTTAATAAGGGTTCATTAAATCACCAGGAAAACATTAGCATTAATTATAATCTGCTGCTGTTCAGATCATTAAGAAAATTGACAATATAAAAAAACAAACATCCACTTAAATTTAAAAAAGGAGATCAGTGGACACATTGGAAGCAGTGAGACTATATGAGGACTGAGGGGTGATTAAGGGAAGTGTGGTCAAGTGGTTAGAGCTGCAGGACAAGGAGACAGTGTGGCCTAGTGGTTAGAGCTGAGAGACTAAAAGGCAATGTGGCCTTTTGCTTAGAGCTGAGGGACTGGGAGACAATGTGGTCTGATGGTTAGAGCTGATGGACTAGGAAATAGGGTGGCCTGGTGATTAAACTTGAGGGACCAAAAGAGTGGAGGAAAGGACTGAGTGCTATCCTGTTCAAACTCTTCTACTTTCATTGAATTCCTTCTTGACACTATATATTTAAATGTATATATTTATAACATTCATAATGTAGTTTTGTTTTTATTTATGAAAATAACACGGTAACACTGTAGTTTATGTATCTATTATAAGTGATTATAAACTATAGCAAAAAAAAAAACCCAAAAAAACAATGTCAAAAGTGTATAACTGCATTGCAAAAGCATCCCTATAATTGGTGTGACTGACATATAAAGACAGACAGACAAGCAGCGATACAAACCTGAAAAGATAGGCAGACAGACTATATTCATTATAACTGATTATAAACAATAGCAAAACCAAAATGGCAAAAGTGTATACAGTGTTGTTATCTCTAATCATATTCTATAATTGTTAATAGCATAATTAATAACATGTTTGTAGACTGTTTATAATCACTTAAAACGGATACCTAAAATGTTACATGAAATTCATTCAATAATTTTTTTAACATGAAACATTTAAAAACTGCCTAGTTCTTAGGGGTTAAAGCTGCAATGGTCAGTTTTATACTAAATATATATTTCCATGTTATCTGCTTATTTTACTCTTCAATAGGCTGCACTGTTGTGAAGTTAGCAGGGCTGGTGTTTCTGTTATATAAATGCATTTCACAATAAACACTTAGAAAGCTCATACTTCCAGCATGGACTTGTGAAGTAACAGCCTTCTTACAATGTAATGTACTTGTTTGTAAAACATATTTTTAAAACATGCAAGGGGCACCGAATGGGACACAAACAGACCACTATGTAAGAAATTCAATTTAAGGATTTATTTTAAATCTTGGAAGGACTGGTTGAGGAAATATGTTTATAAATGGTCCAAGTATGTTTAAATACATCCACATTATTATACTAATACATCTACTCTGAACTTGTATTGGCAAGCTAATTGAGCTAATTGAGCTAATTGAGCTAATTGAGCTAAATTCTCACATTCTCATGATGTTGCTGGAACCACTGTTTTTAAACTCCCTTTCTTAATACATTTGCTATAAAGAAACAACTGCAATGTCATTAGAACCAGCTTTTCTTTGAAATTCTTCACCAGAAGTGGCTACCATAAGCAGAACTTAAAGTATAAGCTGTACTAAGGTCATACATCTTCCCACAGTGCAGTTTCTAGGGTTTTTTTGGTAGCACACAAACTATAGTATATAGAATGTAACGACTTGACAAGCAAAAACAGAACATTATAATGTTCAAAAAGGGTAAATAGGCAGTAAAAATGAAAATCTAAATCTATATTAATGTAAGTTTATTAAACATCTCTCAGTTTTTGCATGTGGAAGGGACAAAAGCTTCCAATCTGCAGGGTCTAGACAGACTAACTGGAGCAAGTTTTGTGTGTTTAGCCACTTTGTAGGTAAAATATACATTTTAAACAGTTAGATTACATATAGATTCTCCATTCCAAAGGTTAGTTGAGAACACTAAAATATTCAGACACCGCTCCTTTAACTAATAGGGCTTATTATCTTAATGAATCCATTAATATATTCCTATATTTGATATATTTATTCAAGACAAAGAAAAAACGTAACATTAAATTGGCGACTTTGCCCTTTCCTGACAATCTACCATCTCTAAGTGGAAGAGCCTCTCTGCTCGGCCCCACCCCCACAGACACAGTGACCAATAAAAATGCAGCAGTCCCAGCCACCCCCTAAACACCTCCCAGAAGGGAAGGCTAAGAACTTTGTTCCTCCATTTTAGTTTTCATTTTTTTGGCAAGCCCAAGGCAAAAGAAGCTAAAGCAGAAGAAATAGTGTTTTTTTTTTAGTTTTAGTTTTTTTAGCAAGTCACTAAGTTAAAGAAGATTCCTTTTGCTTTCCTTTTGCGTGAAGTAAAGAAGTTCCTTCTTCGTGACAAGTTGCTCCTCTCTCTCGCTGTGCCTCAGTCTTTCAGCACCTCGTCGGTCACTCCCTGAGCGGAGAGTTCCGCCAGGACATTGCCCAGGTATTTGGGGTCTGGGTAGCCATGTCCTGTCAAGTTGGAGCCAAATTCTGTCTTGTGGTGGATCTCGTTCCAGACCACTGTGTCCGTCTCCCCAGTGGTGTTGGACGTGCCGATGGTAAAGATCAAGCGGCGGTCCCAGGCAACTATCAACAGCTTTAGGACCTGCAACAGGAAACCGAAAGAGACAGACTTTCTTATGATGTACTGTTATCTGAATACAGTGTTTAACGATAACCCTCCTAGCAGCTGATGAGTTAATAATGCTGACATCAGCATAAGACACATGCTTACCTGTCAGCTAGAGAGCTTTTGAGTAAAATGCCTTAACATGTTCACATGTGTTTGACTTTTAATGGTACATTTTTCATAGCTACTAGTAAATAAGTAAATGTCAATGTGGCATATCAAGAATGATAGCAGTCAACACCAAAAATATGGCAATTGTCATTTATTTCCTTTAGAAGAACTACAACACCCAGAAGCTTCACGCTTGGAGTTGCTTTTCAAGTACCAATCGCTGCTTTTCCTGTGACTGACATGTTTTTAATGTGCTCCTTCATGTGACTTCCTGAAGTAGAACAAGGTCAATTAAAAGGTGAATTGGAAGTGCATTATTGAAATCTCTGCTAGGAGTGATCCATACATTTTTATCACTAATAGCATAGAAGAAAATACCATAAAAAATCCAGTTCAAATTTACACTCACCTTTTCACATTGAGAAATGTGATGCCTCAGACAAACCATTACCACAGTATAAAACTAGTGTGAAACAAATTAGTTGCAGAAAGAGCAGTTATATTTCTTCCCCAGAGACATTCTTGTTAGTTTAAATTAGTTTCTCTCTGAAAACATGCTTTTGAATAGGCCCATAGCTACCAATCCATCAATGTGTAATGACTAGGCAGCAGCGGCAGGTCAGAATTTGTGGTAAATACCTACAGTACAGTACACCATTTCATCATGATAGGTTATAGCAAAGAAACGTAGGCATGACATACAGATGGCCATATCACATGACCTACGTTCACAGTATGTCAGGAAAGTTTCATGAAATTGAGACAACCAGTTCATAAAAGGGCAATACGTCAAGTAGTTCTGTACTTTGGAAGCTAATATGGTAATGCTCACTGCAAATGTTGAAATATTAGATTTCAAACACAGGTGTGAATAATGAAATAGGAGCTGTACCTTTCTTCCCTTTTCTACGTCCGGCAGGTAGCAGTGCCGGGGGAATCCTCTGGCACTAAACTTCTTCCCTGGATTTGGGTGCTCGGTGCCCTGGGAAGACATGAGGAACCAACATCTCAGCCACTCAACCAAGCAAACCCTTAGCTTGGGAACCGGCCTCCCATATTCACTGCCACCAGCACCAGCCTTGAACTGCTGGCTTCTTGCATGTTTCAATGCAGGACAATCGACCAACGACAAGGTAAATCATCCATAGCCTCAAACGAGAATCAGCAAGCACTCTAGCACGCTAACAAAGGGTTTGATAAATCACAGCTGCAATTTTTAAGGCATTTTACAGTACCAGGGAATCCACCTGGACTGAATCAAACACTTCATTTTAGGGATAATCCCCAGAAGCCTCAGGTGGTTAATGCAATCCAGAGTGATTCTCAACTGGATCATCAAAATCCTATTAGAACTATATCTGTAAAAACAAAAATTCAGAATTCCAAGACAGCTGCTGTGTTTCTATCAATATGCAGTATGCAATATTAGTTTTATTTGTTATAGAAAAGCACTTAATAGTAGTTCCTGGTGAGCTTGATATGGAATCATTGTGTGCACATACAGAGAGTTCTCATTATCGTGTAATAATCACACTGTACCTGAAAGGGTACACATATTTGTATAAAATCAAGAGTCTATTGGATTGTAGCCAAATGCAATGTGAAAGATCTACAGGGGGGCAGGAGTGTATGATACAAGTTAGGGGAAGATGCAGAATCAAGGCAGTTATCCTGTTTCCCATGCACAGTGTAACAGACAGACGAACAACCTAGAAAAACCTATTAGGATACTATTATAGAACCAGTTACCATACAAAAACGCAAATGTTAACATTACTAGCAAGGACTACACAATAGATTGATTGTATTGAGCACACTGGCACGACTACAGTATCTCTAAATCAACTAATTTCCCTAGGTTTCCCTATGCACGGTGTATGACGGATGAAACACAGGAACCCTTCTCCGTTCCTCCTCAGTTAACGTATTCTTGGCGTTCCTGATCGGAGCCCCGGGAAGCCCAGAAATGACACGCTGCCGCAAGGAAGGGTTACAGCTGGAGTCAGGCCTCAGAAGCGCTGGCCTGGATTCCACAGCTGGCCCAGTTTCTATGCAGGGTATATTCAAACACGGCAGCTGCCTCCTGTGATTAATAATAGCCCTAAGTTTTCTACAGACTCCAGGTGTCCCAGGGGTATCCTGTCTGAAACGTAGCTCAATGTATTGTTCGTATCATACTGGGGGCTGAGTGACTCAGCTTCCTCATAATGGGAGTCATTGTTATTTCAAGCATTGCAAGGATATATATAGTATAATATATATGTATATATATATATATATATATATATATAATATCTATATAATATATATATATATCGTATATACTGCCTTGTCACTTTATAAGGACCTGCCTAGCTCATTGGATAATGCATTGCCATGGTGTTGTTCTCTTTGTATACCTTTGATTATTCTGGAAGGCGGTAAGAATGTCGTTGAAAATCAAATCCACCCAACATGCACTTAAACCCTGATGGCGATGGATACATTCAAGAAGTAATGCACCCATCCACCAAGCCAGAATTGTGCGTGAATGGGACTTCAGGCAACTTCCATACACAGAGTGATTAATAGATAACGCACCATAGGAACAAAAATAACAGAACTATTGTATATATATATTGTTTTCATATTGTAAAGTATATTTTCTTTCTGTGCCAAGTTTGGAAAGGCAAGTGTGGACTGGAACAGAGCGACTCACCTGGATGCCGGCAGGGATATCGTAGATAATGCGGATGGTTTTGAATTCGGGGTATCCGGGAAGGCAGTGGGGGATGACGTGGAACTCCATCTTCCCAGGAGGCTGTGTGCCTGTCTTTTCACCATAGATAGCTTTGCAGGTGGGGCACTGCAGACTGCCGTCCTGGAAAAGAAATCAGACCACAAACTCAACAGGAGGGGGTGGGGATTTTCTGTTTCCTGCGATTGTTACCGATATATTTCACTGGTTTATCAAATGTTAAAATTCAGTTTTTTATGGTTTTCAACCACAATTTGTCCCACTTAAACAGGACAATATAGTTATATATACTGGACACAGTATAGAGGTAGGCCTAAATAATGTGAATTCAATTAGAGATACAACAATGAATCGATTAATCGACTGTTGATTGGCATAGTTTTTATTTTGCAAGCCATAATAATTGATCGAGTACCTGTTTTCTTGTGTGTTGTTTTCTGATGAGAAAAAGAAAATGTAGGCTTCTTGCTTTTTAATAATAAAATTAATAGTTATGATAGTTTTTTTTAATGCATTCATTATAATTCATTATTATTGATTACTGCACCTCTAGCTTAAATGCTGTATTATAAGGACATAAAACTGCAAATACCACTTAAAACATTTGTTTACCCCTATGTTACCTTTTCATGATGTTTGCAATGGTTATGTTGTTCTAATACTGAGATCTGCCATGTTGCTTTGCTTGTCTCCTGGTCCTTGAGTAATCATACTGTATTCTGTGACTTTTGCACTGCTGAGAGTCTGTGTTTCTACTTAATTGCCATTTGCAACAATGTTTATATAGTTATATATTAAACACTGGTATGCTCGGCTGGAAAAACTGGAAATAAATCATATGTAGTGCTTATGATTATATTGAACCAAATTAGTAGCCCACAGCTCGCCTCACCCTGTGACAGGAGATGGCTATTTCATGTCTTTATAATGAGCTGCTGATGTCACTGGCAGCTACACTAACCAACAAAGGGATCCTGAGCTTGTAGCACAGTGCTTACAAGGCTTATACGTAACCATACTCAGCAGAAATGGCATGTAGCTGTCACAACTGTATTCGCCTGTCAACAAAACTGTCACAGATTGCTAGGCTGAAATATCAGTACTGGGAGGTGTCAAAAACCAAACACAAAGACCAGCTCAGAGGCGCTCCAGTTGTTTGCCTTGTGAAAGAAGTCGTCAATATTCTAAACCAGGATCTACAGTTACTTAATCCAAACATGGCCAACGGCCACAAGTGGGCCCTATTCTACAACAATGGTAACCGTGGAGATGACATGACTTATTAAAGGGCAGCAAAAGGCACTTACACTTTACTGTTGATGAAATTACATACTCTCTTTATGTAATTATACAATTATCTGACTAGCCAGTAACACTTAACATAAGCGGCGTTTATTACACTACAACTATACACAAAATTACATAGTAATAATTATATTGTAAGTAAAATACAGTAGTGTATTTACAAGAGATGTTAGCAAATTCAACTTTAATGTTTATACTCAAATTGGACTGTCAACAGTTGGTTTTAGTGGACTACACAGAAGGATAAACTAACTACGGAACAAAGCAGTAAACAACAGAATCCCATTTTTTTTTAAACAACCTAAATATGAAATTTGATAGTAACCAAGAAACTTATTGTATGCATTTGCTCCTTTAGAATATTATTCCAGAGAAAGGCCTTTACTGCCCTTTTATTGCCATTATACTCACCGTGTTCTGACAAGCAGAAACAATAAGTTTAGAGTTAGATGTATAGATGAACGCAAGATGCAATTGAATTAGGTGAGTAGAAAACATTCTTATTACATGCAGTCGTAAACGGTTTCATACATGCTAACCGAGAATTAGATATTGTTAAATACTGAACACTTGACTTGGCATGTTTTATGTTTATTAAGTGTTGGAGGGGCTCACAATAAGGTACTGCGAATGGCCCCTTTCTCTTCCTCCGTTAGTTTAGCGTCACGGGAAGGTTGCCCATTCACTCACCTTGTTGCCGTTGTTGTACATGGCTACCAGGCACAGCAGGTGATAGATGTGGCCACACTTGCTCAGCTTGCCCACCAGGTCTGACTTGATCCCTTTGTGACTGAGCACCCCCTCATAGCCGGACGAGGTGGTCAGTCTCTCCATACAGATAGTGCAGTCCTGGCAACGGAAGGTCACAGTTAGGAAACAGAACTAGACACTGAGCAGAATCCTCTTATTCTGGACACAATTAGTACAGGTACATTGACTATACTGTAGTTAAGCTGTACTACATTTAGTTACATTATTAAATACATGTTGTAATGTAAGGAGTTAAATCCTCCCAATTACAGAATTGTGTGCTAAGTGCATGTAATAATTAACTGATCAACACGGTGTAGTCAAAGTATTAAATATAGAAGAACCTATCATATCCAATCCTGTGAGAGACAATCCCCTCTATTAACTGTGTCATTTACACATGCTGCTACCAACTGAACAGCACTGAAACAGATCAATGCACATTTTATCATGGCTCTAAAACAGTAAATGCAGCTCTTAATGGGGCAGAACTGCTCATTTTAACTGTTCAGTAAAACAAAACCAGAAAACAAGTGATTCATATTCTTACTGTACAATTAAAAACATAAAAAGCAACACTTTTTCAATGTCGTCCAATGGCAGTTTGTGTTTGTGTGAGTGCTTTTTTGTAGTTGCGGTTGTTTTTTTTAAACAGCATTTCTGTCTCAGGTTGACACTTACAGTTTCGGACTGAGAAAGCATGGTAAGAACTGTTTTTGGAATGCTGTTTTGTAAATTGTTTTTTTGCAATCATTTGTACAGTTTTTTTTTTTTTTTGTATAGTGGGCCTATATGTGTAACACCGTACTTTGGTGTTTTACTTTTTTTTTCTTTTTGCTGACCTCAATTTATCAGTTTATAAAGCCCTAATGTTAATAAAGCAACTATAATGTAGTATAACGAGTCCCTGTGAAATAAGATATTTTCACATATCTGATGGACCCCTGGAACTTGGATATGACAGCTTCTACTGTATACATCAGCTTTTAAAGAAGTCTATTAGTCTATTTTTTCAAAAGGTAAATAAAAACACAAACAGATAAACTGTTTGGAAAAAATGAAGTCATGAATGAATACATCATGTTACTTGAGTTTTCAAAGTGACAACGAAGGATTGTACACACATAGCTACACAGTGTTAAGTGACCTTCATGAAGGCATTATGAATTTTCCATGCTGTTGTGTCCAATTCAAACAAGCCATAGACTGAGAATAACATTTGTCTGGGGGTGCTAAAAAAAAGCTATACTACAATGCACTGGAAAACAGACCAAATCCACAAAAGAGGAAGCTATATTTGGACATTACATGGCAACAGCACAACAAACATAACGCAATTAAAAAAGGCCTTAGCAACTGTTTAATGTTCATGTTATAATTATGTACAGTATGTTGTTTAATAGGATCAACATTGGAACTACAAAACTGCATTTACAGCCCAATTTAAAAAAAATGTAACTGATTATTCCTGCCACCCAGAAGAAAACCTTTGAATTCTGTAATGTCTGTAGAACTGTAGAGCACAGTCCAGCACAGTAAAGTACACAGCAGTAAGCTTTTGAATTGATCCATGAGCTTAAGCAATTAGCAAGAGTTGCATGGTCCAGGGAAAATATCCCTGCAACTTACTGCGTCAAGCGCTGCAACATTAACCTGAGCTGCTACCCTGCACTTAAACTGACATAGATCTAGATGTGACACATACTTCCTTCTCACAGCCACAAGGGACTGATAAGGAAGCAGCATGTCATTTTGCAGGGTGAATACAAGTCCATTCTTCATTTGTCAAGATTATATTCATGAACAGGAACCCTGAAGTGCGCCTTCTCTAGTGGAAATGACACAGATTGAGAGAGAGAGCCTCCATCTAGCAGATAACAAACAGCAAAGATTCCCAACACATTCAGCAGTTCCATACCTAAATAATATATTTTGTCTTGTGGGAAGATTAAATACATGCAGTCTTCTACTTGAGCAAAGTCTTTAACCCTTTGCCTCCATTGCATAGCAGTTTGATCCATTCTTGGTTTTACTATGGGTTTACTAGGGCACACCTGAGCTTGATACCTATACATTGGGGCTAATCAAGCACATATTAAAACCTTGAATGGGTCAAACTGCTGTACTGTCACCATTTCAATATTAAAATAGAACCAAACCTGCCACTTTAGACACTAGAATAGACTCACACACATTAACGATTCTTAATCATCTAGCAAATCCTTGACAGAAAGCGAGACTTTCTCTACCACGGTCAGGTGTGCAGAGAGCACAGCTACCAACGCACCCAAATATTAATTGGGACATACAGGAGCTGGACAGAAAATTAGACACTACCTTTGTACTGAATACTTTCACGAGAGCTTTTATGAAAAGCCGGGATGGAATGAAACCAAATTCTTGGTGGAAAGCAGTGTTAGTGTCTTTAGCGCTGCTGTTAGTGATGGAAATGCAGCATGCTAATGGCTAGTGATCCTTCCACTTGCTGTTTTACTTTGACACTTTGTTTGAATTGCATTACTATGGACTGATATTTTTGTATAACTGGTCCACTAACGTTTGGAGATATTTTCTGTGTTCGTGTCAAATGTCATTTTAATGGGGTTTTTAGTTGTTGTTTTTTTTTTTTTTTTTACTATTTGATGGTGTTTGCACCCATTCTGAATGGATCGGATGCCGTGATATACGTGTTCCTCTATAGCTTTGTGCTTGTCAGAAGAATCCTATTTGCCTCCTCTGAATAGACTTCCACATTGCATTCAATTCACATTGCAATGTGACCGTCAACTCTCCAGTCCCAGCTACTCCAAATATATATATATATATATATATATATATATATATATATATATATATATATATATATATATACACACACACACACACACATGTGAGACCGTTCATCAATGATTCAGACCTTAAATAAATGAATCAGTCACCCCAGGGGTATCTTATTTACCCATGTAAATGTTATTAATTTATTGTCCAGCTCCTCCATAGAAAACTAAGGCCCTTTCGCTCATTGGCAGAGCTGGAAGGGGATGCTGTCTTGGCACCTGCAACTGTAGCCAGTGCACCACACTAACACGTTCGGCTGAGCTCTCCCCTTACCTCGTCAGGAACCACCTTTACTTTTTCCATGTACCTCTTCACCACATCCTCTGGGTTCTTCCCTGTTAAAATAAACCACAAATAAAAATGAACTGTGAAACTGGCCAAATGCAAATGAAACCAAATTACTCATTGCTTGACTCAATACTTCATTGACAGCTGCGACTAACTAGTCAAGGGCCAGTGGCAAAATCAAGGACCACTGTGTCACAAACTGAAAGGGGCACTTCATACGTTTTCTCAGTATTTCTCTGTTAAATATTCTATTACATGTGTTATCTGTCCTTCTGTATTGTTGTTTCTTTATTTGCCAGGCTGATTGTGTTGCACTTGCTTCAGTGCACAATGCGTAACCTAGAGGCTGCAATGCACAGCCCACAGAAGCAATGTTTCTGGAATAGTACACCCATATAAATATACACTTGGAAGAGGTCCATGTTTACAGGATTAGGAGTTTTAACGCAGTGGTATTTTGGTGTCTGTGTACTGCATAAAAATTAGAATCAGGGATCAGGGAATGGTGATTGTCAACACCAAGGAATGGGAATTTTACTGTAGAAGTGGGGATCAGAGATTTACATTGAGTACATTCAATTGGTGAGCTATCTTGTTTAGAGAAAGCACGTTAAACTACGTTCTTAAGAAACACCAAATAAAGGGAATAAAAAAACAGACAGGCTGTGTCAGCTAGTAAAGTGTGCATATTGTTAAACTCTCATTGTGTCAGCTGCTACTGGTGTCCATATTTTGACACAGCCTCTGTATAAACTGGTACAGGTGATTTCCATAAACCCTGCTACAAATAAGACTATAACTGTATATCTGTAACTATTTACCTGTTTAAAAAAAGAAATGCACAAGGATGAACAAGGAAACATTTTCCACATCGTGATCCCCATGTACAGTAACAATTCTCCCAGTATTGAAAGACCCTATTCTGAGCTTCTAAACCTTGATCCCCAATTCCAGCTTCTAAAAATCCCTGCTTCGGAATCCCTAATCCACGATCCTGAAACATGTATCAAGACGGGGTTGGCTGCTGTGAATTTGTTTCCTAAACTACATAATCATCTTGAGCCGTGGTTCCCAACATTTTTCAAGGTAGGGAAGACCACCTTGTGATTTTTTCTATGGAACACTTGCCATGCGTTTTTTCACAACAGCATTTTGAAACTAATTTGTATGTGCATATTTCCTGTTTCTTTGTTTAAACAGTTCACAAGTGAAGCAGCAAATATAGCCTATTTTTGTTTCACTTTAACTTGTGTGACTATACGCAGCTAACCTCTCTAAAAACAGATAATATGGAAATATGGATATTCCTATATCCCTGGCAACATTGTAGCACATATTTTTTATTATTGAAAATGAGAAGTACTAAAACTGTGGTTAACAGGTTTTTTGTTTGTTTGTTTTAATTTAGTCATTCCAACCGAGGAACATGCAATGCAGTGTGCTACTTGTATGTGGAGCGAAAAGGCTATGACTGGGATTACTTGCTTTTTTCCTTGAACAGTGAAAACAAGCATAGAATGAGCACATTTTTTTTTTTTTTTATAAATAATGTTGGCTAAAACAAAATAAGCCTGTCATTTTGACAAGACAAATGTGTCTTTATAATGTGTAACAGTTATTTAGTTAGTATTTGTTTCACATTAGAAATCTGTTTCAGATAATGGCGGCTTTGAAGGCAATGCTTGGTATTGCATCAAAGGCAGCTGTAATATATATTAATTTATAAACACACCCGTAATAACAGAAAACAGATAAAGAAGAGCAATGCAGACTACATACATGTCATACTTATATATAATGTGGTTAAAGCTGTTTGTTGTGTTGCTTAGTAATACATAATGTAGTAGCACAACATGTGATTGTGTAAAAATTGTTTTTTTTTTGCAAACAGAATGTAGGGAGTTGTTTGTGGATCACATGGAGTTTACTCACGGACCACAAGCTGGGAACTGCTGATCTAGAGGATCAAAGACTAGTGTTCTGGGCTTGCTTTAATCTGAGCATTAAATGAGAATCACATTCTGGGAATGAATGTCAAACACAATCCCTGCCAAGCGTTTTGCAGCAAGCCGCTTCTAATTGTCATTCTGCAAGCATGGCAGATGCACACAGACACAAAAGAGCCCCTGAGAATACAAAACTGAAACCAAAGCAAGTGTCTGCCCAGCTCAGTCTGGAAAAAAGCATGACCTATGCGCTTTCAACCTGTGTTCATTTGGAACCAGCATATGAAAAGCTTACTAAATAGGAAATTTTTATGTTGATTTAAAAAATGCTAGCAAAACTGGAATATTTCACACCAAAAAAGATGACTTTCGAAATATTCACTATGGAAAATACAAATGAATGAAAAATATGCATTTCTTCGTTTATCCATTAGTGTTATTCAGCTGCTGGGCTAATAAAACCGAAAGCTTGTCAAAATTATTGAGGTTAATCTTTCATTTGATTTCTCTCTGACTCATGTCCTGTTGTGTGGCTTTCACTGTTGTCTGCATATACAGTCTGTCTGGTTGCATGCCCTAAAATCAGTTCTAAGCAGAAAACTTGAAATCCTCTTCTGAAGCATCTTTTGCCAGGTTATTGTTGAACTTGTGATGAAGTCAACTCAGATTATCGTGACCATTTTGCTCAAAGGATTTGACACTTTCAACGTGTGACCTATATTCACATCAACTACTTCTGTTATGTGTGTGCTGGCCTTGTTACTTTCAGAACCAAACATTTCCAGTGTAAAGAAAATTGCCGCAGCATTTCCATTTCAGACCCTCAAACACTAACCTTAAAAATAATTGGGAAATAAATTACTGATAATGTAAAAATGCATTATAATGAAACATAAACTACAAAGGACAAGGTCCAGCACGTTTTCTACTTAATAGAACATGAATTAAAAGTAATTTTAGATTTGGCACGCACGTCAATTGTAATCAGCTTGATTGTTTTGGCGTCATCGGATTAATGTCTGTGTTGTTATTTATTCGTTAACTCTGTTCTGGAATGAGCTGTGGTGGAATGAGACATTACAGGGATAAGTGAAACCAGGGCATTCGAATGAACTAAAATTAACATCAAGATAATAATCTGCCCACATAAAATATTACATCAATAAATACAATGACTTCCTTGATTTCCACACTGTACTACATATAATGATACATTTCTTCTCTTGTTAAATTACTATATAAAATTCTTTCTAAACAACCCAATTATATAACGCAGTGACCTTTGCTTATATACGCTGTACAGTACACAACCTTTCATTCAGACTCAGACCAGACTGGACTTGGCTTGTCCTGCACCGCACCTCTGATATGAACTGCAGCCACTAACCATATAAGAAAGCATTGTGTCGTGTGATACTGAACAATGCACTGGAGACCAAAACTGACCCCTCTGTGGGCCCACAACTGCCCAGTAATGTTCTAGCTTTGAAAACAGAAATTGAAACTACACAATTACATCCGAGAGCTTTAGAAGAGACATGTGTGGACGAGGAGGGGTTCAATTATTTATTCTACCGCGGTGCATAGAAGCTTCATTATTGTGTCCTGAAGACTCCTGAAGTGCTTTAGATAGTGATCTTTCTTTTTAACATGAAACCGTTATCCCAGACTCCCCCCCCCCCCCCCCCCGGAGTCTCAAGCCTTGGGGAAGGTTAGCAGTTTCCAGCTCTGGTTCTGTATTTTCTTTTTTTATACTCCATCACTACCCCTTCATCAACAATAAAAACATCCCCACCACACTGGTCACTCTGAAAAGTTAGATTTGAATTTGGTTCTCAAATAGCATTTCTTTTGCCTGCATACAACCCCTACCCTGGAACCCGTTTCTGTATCAACAACCCCGCATGGAGGAACCTCCACCCCTGCAGCACACTTGAGCTGGAAAGACCCTTTAAGAATTATACATTAATACTAGAAAATGTAACCTTTTTATAGCAGCCCTGTGTCCCTGTTCATAATGAATTCATGTTTGGGTTAAGAGAGGAATTAAGTGTGGCATGTTTCATACTGTTTACAAATACAGTGTGTTAGAATGTCAATGAAGAGTTGAAAAAAAAATCAGAAACAGGGAACAATTATAAGTATAATGAACTATATGAATGGCAGTCGTTAATAACAGCAAGACCATTACCAAATTGACTGCTTTTATACTAAGGGTAGCACAAGTGTAGGGAGGCTGACATTGATAGAATAGTACATTCTTTCATTTTGACATATACTACAGAGCGATGGAAATAAGATTCCATTTGCATAGCCGTTTCACCCATTCCAGATTTTATACAGTCTGTAAGTAACAAGTTGAAGTGTGTGTTATTAAACTCATAGTAAAGCCAGGAATGGATCAAACTGCAATGCAATGGGAGTCTAATTTCCACCCCTGCATATATGCTGGTGGTATATCAGTGCAGAAATCCAGCCGGGCCCTTACCTTTCTTCAGGTGCTTCTTCTTGGTTTTGCGGCAGGTGCCGTTCACCCCTGGGACGGGCTTAATGTCGCTCTTGTTGATGGGCGGGGGGTACAGGATGGGTTTGGGGGCCCTGGTCAGACACACAGGGAGGCCCGCCGCACACATCAGGATCCCAGTCATACCTGCCGGGGTCACAGTGAACACAAAGCACTCAATCTACTGAACACTTCACACTTTTTATCCTGCAAGTTTAGATGCTCTATTTTTTTCATAGGAAACTGGGACAGCTTGTCATAGTTCTAACTCAATTTCTTGTTCATTGATTATGGGTAGAGCCGTACCCTTAAAAGAATTAACAAACGTTCTTAAAACTCGTGTATTTTATAGAGTATGGATGCACAATGATTCTAATAGGCTTCCGTAAAAATAACCAATGAGGGAGGAAGACACAGAGGTACTAGGTCCTGAGTTGTTTATGTATGTTTCCTTTCACTCATTGATTATTTTTGACCCAAGAAGAGCCGTTATGTTTTCTAATTAAGCATTTGCTCATTAAGATTTAATGAAGTCATTTATTTTTGTTTTACAGATTTAGGACTGCAGGTGCTGTTGGGAGCTCTGATTTCAAAGCTTGGCAAAGCTGTTGTGATATTGCTGGCTGTTGAAAGGAAAACAAAATAAACTTTGGTACACCCACACGCATAGTATAAATACAGTTTCATCTGATACTGTTAAAAGTAACACAATGACTGTATACAGTATTTGGACAAGCATAGCTTATCCTACTCACTTAAAAGTAGTAAATAATTCTTAGTAATTTAAATAAATTAACTGTCATCAATAGTGAATCAATTCATTTTCACTAAGATTCAAGCTATGACTTTAAGTAACCATTGGCAACACAGCAGTCAGTATTCAATCAAATTGATCAAAAATCAAAGGACCAGTGTTCATGTGTTCTCAGCTTGTTTTTGCTAACAGCCCCCCTGCATCTGGAAGGCTGACTGAAGAGTGCCCTAGGACAGGAAAATAATGGTACTTCATCCCACATCTGTGCCTGTTTCAAACAGCTAACCTGAGTTTAACCTGTTTCAAGGGACAATTCAAGTGAAACCAGTACAGCCTCTTACCAGCCAGTGCAGGGTGAACTGGGCCAGAGCCAGTGAGGTTCTTCACAGGAAGTGCAGGGACCCTGGAAAACACAGTGACAAGGGTTATAGGGGTGTAACCGATTCCTCCACACCCCATCAACAAGAGAAGCAGCTCAGACACTGAGAAATAGTGTACAATATATACCGCATATATCGCATTGCACGTCATATAAAACAACCCGTCTTGACCAACACAGGTATTGCTAAATGTGTTGTGTTGTGACTTTAACATTATATCCGTTGGGTGAGGCTGCTGAACTTGCAGGCATGTTGAACAATACGAAATGCAAAACACATTTGGTATCTAAAGGATATTGTTCTTTTTGCATAGTTTATACATTGGAAGTCGAGGTGGCAATCTAATAGTACAGCACTGTAGGTAACCCTGCCACCCCCTTGTTTCTACACTTTATCAGATCTGGCCTGGCTCCAGATCTGATGTCCTGATTTGTTTCACATTTTGCTCAATAGCAGTTTCCCCCTGTGAATACAGCATTGTGCCTGTTAATCCGGAGGTTCTTTGTTGTGGGATAACCTCTGTGTCCTTTCTTCACTGTCTTATCCATGATTAGTGGCTCACATGTACGGGATCAACTTTCTCAATGAATCTTTCAAGGGTCTATGCGCTCCAGAGCACTGAAAACAGCATCACTGCTGTACTGGGCAACAGCACCAACACAGAACAGTGGCATCTTGCCTTTTTTTTTCATGCACAGCGTATTCAAGCTCTTGTGAATAACATGTATACTGGACACAGCTGAGTTAATAAAATGAAAGACTATGATCTTCAATGGCAATGCAGTGTGTCGCAAGGGTAGCTACAATGATATGAGGCTGCCACTAGAATGGTACTGCAGTGGTAATATTTTCAATTTAACACATGCACCACACACCATAGTCTATTGCATTACTATGTACCATTTCAGGACCAGATGATTGTTTCCACTGTGTTGCCATTGCTGGTATTTCTGTGATCTGCTAATGGTTCTTCACAGTAACACACTGGGATTATAATGGTATATTTTCTGTAAGGGGAAATTCCCTCACTGCCATAGCAGCATCAGCTCTAATGTTGTAGATGCATGTTTCCCTACCCATCTAATTAGTGATCTTGCTTTGACTAATGATACGTTTCAATTTGCACCATGCAAGCTGGTTGTAAAAGTAGCTGTCATCAAGTTCAGATATCAAACTGAGGACCCCACTAATTCCATCTGTTCTGCAGAGACCACAAGCACAGGTCAGAAATCAACAGAGATATAAAGAGATCGGATATAAACATGGTCCCCTGCTAACTGTTTGCTTGCTTCATCACGCCGTTTGCTGATTTAGATTTTTAATGCAGTCTGAATTTCAGCCCATATTGGTTTACATGAACAAGTTACTTGTGTTTCGCATAGCTGAACTGTCTAAGGAGCTCTTAGCCTCATCCACAATTTCAACACTCAGGTACAACCATAAGAAACTAAGTCAATTAGACAAAAGTTTCAGATAGTGCCTTCTTCAGTGTGCTAACCCTGTGAGCATGATCGCCAGTGCTGAAACTAACAAGAGCACTGTGGGTTAGCTAAAAGAAGGTATGGTTTGTGTTTTGATGCACAGGAATAATAAATGAAGTCTGTGGTGCAGGCAACTTTTATTATTAAAATAAAAAATGAACAGAGGATTCTGGCTACTGTTCTGTTAAGTATATATTCCTCTAACTTAACCACACTTAGAATAATCCATATCGTCCACATTTGTTTTTTGTTTAAAAGGAAAATGCAAAATTCTAGGTTACTACAGCAAGTTTTTATGTTACAGTCTCTCACAAGGTCCTTCCTAAATCTAGTTTTCTATCCAGCGCTGTGGGCAACATTTAAATAATGCATCTTTATTAGTCATTTTATTATTTAGCATTTACAGCCACAGCGATATTTTAATATCTAAACACAACAGTGTTTATTGCAGTCATAAGGTGGTATTTTCTTTTTAATATACAGAAAATCACAGCACATCCGCACAGTCGTATATTAATTCTACATAAATATTGTTTTTAAAGTGCTTGGTTATGTGTGCTAAAATGCATTGTAAACTATTTTTTTTTTCTTCTAGTGAGCTACTCATACTGCTGAGCTAGATATTTTCATATTATCCAAAACTTCACACACATACACTGAAGAAGACACATTTGTTTTCTAGAGTCTAAAACTCAAAACCAAGCCCCTTACCTCTGGTACAAGGTAATCTTCATTGTGTATCACACCGGGTCGCTTTATTTGCCTTTATAATAAACATGAAGCAGCATGTCGCTTGGGGAGAGCTTGGTGTGTTGTGAGTCAAAACTCGGTGGTGACTCAAGTCTAGGAGACTATTTAAGGAGACTCTAATCTCTTCTGGGACCATCAGAAATCCTTTGACATCAAGGCACTCCTGTGTAACCAAGGAGATCAGTGCACTTTCTGCCTGGGATTAGCAGGTTCTGACTCACTACTCACTGTCAGCCTCTCTCAATCTTCTCTCCCTTGTGCACACACTCCGCCCTCCCCTACGCTTTATTTGTTATAATTAGTTGTATACGAGTCTCTAGTTTCTCACATGCATATAACATTTTTATATATCACTCGAGGTTTTGGATACATTTTTCATAAATCAAAATAATTGGTCTTCTGATTTTGCCGGTTGGTTTGTACAGCTGTTCTGAAGATGTTAGTGTTTTTTATTTACAGACCGAAAGAACGGTCTTGTTATCAAACAGGAGATGCAGAAAGACTGGTAAATAAGAATATTTGCACCAGTTTGTGTTGTTTTTATTTTTGAAGAAGCTGGCTCTTGGTCCTTTGTGACTTGTGATTATGTTTGCCTGTGTTGTTGACATTCCTTGTGTTGCTCCCTCCTCCTGTTCCGACCCTTCTCACCTCAGAGCTTCTTCCCTCGGGGTAAAGAGCCCATCTATGTCAAGTACTGGCTATGAAGACATGTGAACCATTACTATGATAACTGAGTCTCTGAACTGCAGGAAGTTGCTTAATCTCTATGGATATGATCTTTAACGCTGGCATGAAACCTTCTCCCTCCCTCCATGCTCAGCTTTGTCTAGCCAGTTAGGCAGCACAGGTACCAGTAGCTGGGTTCTGTCTTGTGCTCTAATATGTTGAACCATTTACAGTAGCTAGCCCTGCCTCAACTAACCACTGATAATATTTATAATGGGTCATGCCAGCTCAAGTGGACCACATTCTTGGGCCATGTTTACTCCTGCCTTTAATTAACTCCAGAGCTAGCGTCAATGATTAAAGTGTAAGTGCTTTCCAATGCTATAGCCCCTGGCTTCTGTGATCAGTGGCAACTGCTCTGTACCGAGAATTCGCAACAGCCTTAGGCAGAACATTAAGCCAGTGCGTGATGTAGTGGACCAGGAATGACATTGTACAGTATCTAAATCCCAAATACACTAAGTAATTGCAGGTCCATTATAAGCAGCAATTGATCTAGAATTGCCTATTTGATCAATGTCCTGAAGTATTCTGTATTACTGTACCTATCTATCTTCTGATCTACTGGGGATGAGTTATTAATACTTTTAAATGCCTAGCTTTTACGAGATTTGTATGAGATGACACTGTAAAAAAAAACAATAGCAAGCAGAGTTAAATTATCATTTAGCAACGGGCAGTTTTTTTTCCAGTTTAATACCGATATGGATTTACCTGTTAACATTTTCAAGTGACGATCATTTAATGTTTATAAAACAGTGATCTAAATATAGCCATTGTTAAAGCATGACATCAAGCCTTTCATTGGAATAGTTTAGCCTTTTTACACTGGAACCCCGCTGCCTGCATGGTATAATAGGAACTGTGAAATCCCAAATTCTTATTTGCTTTGAACTGTGATGCTACTTTTGAAGAACATGTTTAAAATTCTGGGCAAACATAAGCTACCATATCACCTTTCAGACTGAAAGTGTCAGCTTATTGCATTAGCGAACTACAACACACCATTTATAGCTTTCTTTCTTTACTAAATCTACTATGAGTCTATTGACAAACTACCTTTATGATTTTATTTCCAAAGCATGTCCAAAGTGTTACCTTACATACTCTCACTACAGCTTGGCTCTCCTGTGAAGACCAATGATACAGCATCCATAGCATTCTTCACGACCCACACATCAAATTGCATTGAACTACAGTGCAGCAGAGGGGTTTCATGAGCAGGTAGTGTTGATCCCAGGCTAAATATAAACTGCAGGCTTTTTTGCTATGGATCAGGAAAGCTACATTTTTAACTGCTTACATTTACTATTTCCCTGACAAACAATCCTATTGTGATCAAAGGGCACCAGAATGTTAGGTTATGTAAGAGGCTCCGGTACCAGGAGCCTGCATTAAAGGAGTCTGGTCCATTTATTTCTTACTGCTGATACACTGGCAGTCAAATGGATGGGTTCACCAGTCTCAAAACAGGGGGCATTGCCCCTGTTACCCCACTCAGACCCCTTACTTACTGCTTCCTGTCATAATGATCTTAATGATCAAACCATCACAGGTGCACTGGTACTCCAAACTGTTTAAATGAACAAATGTTTCAAAGAACAATGAACAATGACAACTACAATGGTACCTGGTAGAACTGCCCAGCAACATGCTCAGGTTTGGACATACCCATGGTATCACAATGCAGTATCCATTGCAGTATCAAGAGCACCATATCAATCTCAGACAATGTGCTACTATATCAGGACCACAGTGCAATATTTGTCCCAAATCAGTGCTGTCATCTGCTAATGGGTTTGCTAGGGTTTCTCAGGATAATGTAGGCTAGGATATAATAGAATGGTATATCAATGCCATTTTTCTAAGCAGGCCAGAAGAGAGAAGTTCAGAAAAGTGTGCTCTTTATAAGTATTAATTTCCCACATAACCTGTATTTGTATTGGTCATTTATTATGTATTTGCACATCTCAATATGCATAATGATGCACTTAAAAGAACCGCAAACATTGAGAAATCTAGCAAGGAATAGCTTTTTCATATTCTCTAATTTGCTAAGGAAATGCAGAGCCTGATCTAAGGAAAGTAAATATTAAAACTCAGTTGTTTAAATTAGGTTTAAGCATACTTTCCGTTCCAGATTATCCTTGTTATATAAATAGAATACCCCTTGAACATTCATAGAGTCCAGCAGTTATATAACTCAAGAAGATAGCTATAAACAACCCTTGACCTCTATGGCTATTCTCATTCGTGGAACAGCTACAGTACATTCGGAACATTCGCGGTCTATCCTTGATTTATGCATAACATTAAAATGTGCTACAGTACAGCAATGTACTGACCAATACCTAGGTACCTTTGATTTTGTCAATACTGTTTTCACACACATCTGGCTCATTCATAATTCCCAACAAGTCTAACGTGAACTGATTTAAGAGACTATACTGACACTGAGTTTTGACACTGTTGACAAGAACACGTTAAGCTAGAAAGTTTGGAAAAAGCTTGTTGGAATGGAGAACCTAACTACAGTAACTGTAAACGTAAAAGGCTTATGAAAAATTATACATTTTCCCAACAGTGCCTGTAACACTTACATCACATGCATGTTTTTCAAGCCAAGCCTGTGTTACAATAAGTAAATACATTGTGTGTAGAAGTGATGACTCAAGCTTTTAAATATAAGAATGTGTTCTTTTCTGAAGAATTGTGCTGTTGAGTTCCATGCAAGGGACGAAATCTGTACAGTGGATTAGATGTACTGGAATTTTGTCAAACCTCTAACTGTGATTGGTAGATTTCTTATAAATGATTTATAATGCACTCTAATCTTGTCTTGTACACAGACACCCACACACAACAGAATACAAAGAGGAACCTCAGCCAAGGCTGACAGCTGCATTTCATATTACACATTGATTTCAACAGCTTAAAACAAGGAACTACTGCTCAATGTTTGCAACATTAAGCACCACAAACTCCATTCTGCTTAACTGTTTAAACCCCCAACCTAAAGACTAAATTCACCCAAGCCTAAATTATGCAGAAATATTCACTGCAACATTAACCAAATTAGGAACAGTTTATGATGACTACAGAATTATCAGCTAATACATTAATTATGCAAAAAAAGATTAATTGCATATTCTTACAGAGATAATGAACTCTGCTTAAGGCCAGACTTACAGGAAATCTAATTATCTCTGTACCTGTCCAGCACTGAATTTATTACACACAGACAGATAGACAGACAGACAGACAGAGGGGCTTAAGTCTCCTGTGCAATTCCTTGCATCCACCAGTTCAGCAGATCAGTCGCCACAAAAACAGGAAAGGAAAACCAAGAGCACAAAGTATGAGCCATAAATCTTTCACTGGCCATGAAAGACCCCCTCGCCCGGCCGCTGAAAACAATTCCTGCAGTCTGAGCTCCACCACAGGTCAGGAATATTAAATATCTTACCCTTCCTCCATTGCCACAGAGCTGCACGGATAGCTTTATTTCCTGATATTAAATTCTGTTGCAGCTTCTTAACAGCTTACTGCTTGAAGAGAACTGAAATGAGGAAGTGACCTTTTAGGACTCACACAAAATACACCCCTTCCTCTCTGGCTGACTGTCCCCTCAAAGTACTGTATAACCTGTTGGTTTTTTTTTGCTGAAAAAATGTAATACTGACCCCAGCTTAAATAGTATATTTGAGAGCCACTTCATTCTGCAGTCGACTGACTGTAGTTTAGATGTTTACTGTTTAGCACTCTGAAGACCGGAGCACACTTAAGTCGCAATTAATGAGCGAATGAAACGAGCGAAAAGTTGCTCGACCTTTGACAGGAGGCATCATTATTTTACTTTATACTACGCAGGTGTGTGCTCCAAAGCATGTGTACTTTGAATATTTCAATGGCCAGCTGGTAGCAGTGATATCACAAAGGGGCATCTCCAAGCTTTGAAATCAGAGCCCCCCCCCCCCCCCCCCCCCCCCCCCCCCCCCAGTAAAAAAAGAAAACATAAATGACTTCAGTAACACCGTGTAACAATTTATTATTATTTTTTTTGTTCCTGGGTAGTAAGTGTTATTTCCTAATTGCTTATGCCTCGAAAGTATAGAAAATGGCTATTATTCCCCACAAACTTTGCTTTTGTGACCAGGACAGTGATATTTCAAAATATCACTATTTCCAATGGGAAAACGGGCAAATGTGTGTCTTTTCGTTCACATAAAGTCAGAAAAAAACAACATATGAATCCAAATTAACATGTATTTACAGTATAATCGTAAATCTCGGAAAACTACTCATTTCTAATCTTTTGTAGTCATTTTTGTATTACTTTAGTATAAATACATGTTAATTTGGATTCATATGTTGTTTTTTTCTGACTTTATGTGAACGAAAAGACACACATTTGCCCGTTTTCCCATTGGAAATAGTGATATTTTGAAATATCACTGTCCTGGTCACAAAAACAAAGTTTGTGGGGAATAATAGCCATTTTCTATACTTTTGAGGCATAAGCAATTAGGAAATAACACTTAATACCCAGGAACAAAAATTGTGTTACATAGTGTAATCATAATGACAAAACGGTTAATGGAATATACAGAAAACACAATGGTTCTTCCTGGGTTACCAATCGAGAGGAAAGACATAAACAATTCAGGTCCTTGTGCCTATGTCTTCCTGTGCTCACTGATTATTTTTGCATTACCCAATTAGAAGCATTTTGTATCCTCTCCTAGTGTATCCTTAAGTAAAGGTTGTGACATTTCTCTTTGCATCAAATGCACTGCATCATTCTGGGATCCAGTTGTGATCTCTATGGGTAATCTTGTAGCAGAGTTGGGTTTAAAATACATGCATTTTCATGAACTAGAAAAATCTAGAATTCAGTAATTGGGGCTCTTAACCATTTTGTGTTTTCTTGTTTAAACCCTGGAACCTTTTTGTCCACCACATGTACCCTTCTGTATCATCAACCACAATGGGAGGAGCCTCCTCAGAATGTGATCCATTTGAGCTGGAATGACCCATATCAATGTTAACAGTAAGCAGACATAGTGAAGGGGTTCAGTAGGTTGGAACCAAGTATTCTGTTTTTTTACTTGTCAAGGTGAGTGATACTTACATAAGAAATGGCAGGGTATTAGAACAAAGATTGATGGCATTATTTTGTTTTGAGAACGTTAACTGCGAGACCAAACCCTTCTCCTCGTCCCGTAAACACTAGGACCTACAGCCTACATTTTCCTGCAGTGATGTATGTACGCTGTGTTGAGTGCCGCATGCGAAACTCCTGACAGCACACCTGCCGCAGTTAGTTTCTGTTTTGTGTTTATGGTTGTCTGACTGAAGCTGAGAGAAATGAGTGGGTTGTGAAGTGAGCTTGGCGCATTGTTGTTTACACTCTGTGTGAGGGGGTTGTTGCTCTAATTATTCAGTGCAACTCGAGCACTCCTGTAACCACGCGACTACATTCCGGTGAGAGCTGCGGCTTCCTGTTCATAGACCCACTCGCCTGGGAACTGCATCTTCACACTTGACACCTCTCTCGCTCTCTCTCTCTCTCTCTCTCTCTCTCTCTCTCTCTCTCTTAGATTTACTAAGCTCTTTATGTTGTTATTAGAGTAAGTACTGAAAATAAACTCACTATAATCTTGGACAAAAGTTTAGAAAAGTCTTTATCAACACAAGATCATTTAAGCTTCTTTGTGGTACCCTTTATATTCCAAAACTACAGAATATGTCTAGGGGGAATGGTTCTGCTGGGGCTGCTGCAGTCTACTGCACTGGGATTATAATGGTAGAACTGGGAACTTTTATTTGTCTTCCATATTGGTAAAGATGCTCTCTTTCTCTGTCCTGATTTTTCACTGTTTATTCTGTCATTCCCTTTCTCTCCATCCTGTCTCTTCCACTGCAATGGATTCAATTCAATTAAAAACTGCTGTATTGGACTGACAGGATACACAACTTACGCCAACGCCGGTCCATCAAAACACATCCCGTCACGGACACATGAGCTGGAACAAATTCAGACCATACCCTTTCTGCAGACAGTTCATTCTCCATCTGTGACAGTCCTCTGAAAAAATGATCCAGTGTATTCAGGAAAACAAGCTGATGTTTACAAAACCAAATTTCATTATTAATAAAACCCAATACAGTTTCCAAATACAGAATGCTCATCTGATTACTGTACAAGAAATAAATCAGTTTCATATGCAGTTATCATGGCAACTGAGAAGCTGATACTGATAATATAGCAAGCTTTTTACTGAAAGAACTGTAAATGTAACACTACTGCATGAACAAGTCCTTCAATGAAATGTCTGAGTTGTTTATTTCTGATTCGGTAACTCTTTGGGTGAGTTTTCCTTTCTTAAAAAAATGTCTCAGCCCTGACCTCTCTGACCAATAGGGGTCGATGAATTGTGAACTATCCCCAGCCCATTTTCCTCCCTAACCCCACAGGTGTGCCAATGCAACATGCCTTTATGGGGCCCCAGACAAGAAAGGAAACTCAGCCATGTTAGATACCAACCATGCTTGCCTGACTCGCCCTGCACTCCAAGCAAGTGTTTTTACTAGGGGAGCCACTGGGGACCCCAACATGTGTTTAACTTAGAACAACACATTCATCAAACTCAGACAGTACTGTGCCAGGAATCAGGTTACACACAAGCCCCTTCCTAGAGGAATCTGACCGCTTCTCTCGTGTAAAATATCACACTGCCTTACACTGCTGTCTGTGAAAATGCAGATAGTCTTCTTTAGGTTTTAATACACAGTCCATGTGCCTGTGCCCCCCCCTTGGCTGAAGATAAGCACATCTGCAAAAATATGGGGGTGGAGATGTTTATAAGTAAGTATCATTACAGAGCAACAGCATGGTAACCTGTGACAATAGTAACATGGAAATAGACCTTATTAAAACCTTGTAGGTGGATTTTTAAAAGATTTTCTTCCAGCTCTTTTCTTAGATAATCTCATGCAGCCTCAGTATGCACACCATTATAAGGTACAGTCATAGTTTCTGCTAACTAAAGATCCTACACAAATAAATGATAAATAAATTCTTTGACACTATAAGGAAGACTATTGTGGTAGTTCCACCTAACAGAAGCAATCAGACAGCAATCGTTAAGGGACAGCCCTGTATCCCTCCAGAACAATTCAAACATCTTCAGTACCTCACATACTGTACAATCAGTTCTGTCCTGGTGTGGTAGGAGCAGTTTCTCCTATTTTGGATGCCCAGTCGGGGACCTTCACTCATGCGATGCTGTCTCTCTTTCTCCCAGCAGGTGCCAAGACAGCCAGGCTTACTGTAATCTGCTTTCCGACACTTCTGCACAAAAGCCTCATCCCTCCGCCTCTGCTCGTCTCCAGAGGAGGCTGGAAACGCTGGCTCAGCCATCCTCCCCCCTCCCTTTCTCTGCTTTCCTCCTTCTCCTCTGTGCTCATGACAGCTCTGCAGCCTGGCACACTCCTGCCACGACTGATCTGTCATTGAAAGGGCACTAAATAACAGCCGAATAAGTGGTTTTAACATTCAGTCCCTAATCTGTGAAGTCAACATGGTATCGATGTTCTTTCATGGTATCAACCAGGATATGAAAATACACCATTACACACAAAGGACATAAATAAGCCATTATAAAAACTCAGAGTGCTTTCCTGCTGTGCTGTGATTTGCATGCAAAGTATGTCCAATAAATAATTGTAATAAATTTCCAGGCAAAGTATAATCATATTTCGTCGTCCCCAATCAAACACGAACAGGTTATCATTTTAAGAAGCTCCTTACATTGCTGTGGTCAGAATGCAGTTCATTCTAACATTATTCAGCCCAGAATTGCTCAATATAAGAATTATCCAGCAGATTCTAATCTATTTAACAGTACCAAATAACTAACCCCCTCACTATTACAGTCTCTGTAAAGGGTAGCTGGCCCCAGTGCAGCACCCCATCGCTGCCCAGTCTCTGTAAGGGATAGCAGCTAACCCCAGTGCAGCACCCCATCGCTGCCAGGTCTTTGTAAGGGATAGCAGCTAACCCCAGTACAGCACTCCATCACTGACAGGTCTTTGTAAGGGATAGCAGCTAACCCCAGAGCAGCACCCCATCGCTGCCAGGTCTTTGTAAGGGATAGCAGCTAACCCCAGTACAGCACTCCATCACTGACAGGTCTTTGTAAGGGATAGCAGCTAACCCCAGTGCAGCACCCCATCACTGCCAGGTCTTTGTAAGGGATAGCAGCTCACCCCAGTGCAGCATCCCATCACTGCTCTATTGGGGGCCAGGCTCATATCACTGGCAGTTTCTTTCAGCTCCATAGTCTCTGATATATTATTAAATCATGCTCAGATCAGATGATAGCTTGCAAGCATGCTCTGTGAGTTATTATTCATTAGTCCTGGGCTTCCCTGTGAGCAATGGGGCTGGAGAGGACATGAGTTCAATCTTCCAGAGATACACAGCAATTTCACAGTGCAGGGCTTTGGGGAAAGGGTTGCAAACTGCCACATACACCTTGTAAAAGTTATGAACGGCTAAGAACCTCTTTTACTGGGTGCTTGCAGTTTTCATATATATATATATAGCATTGTTTTGTTTTTTTACACTTATTTATGATGTTTGTAATCATTGTGAGTGGTTCTGATTGCAATAATGATTTATTTATTGATAAGCCAAGGTGCTTTCACCTGAGTTCAAGTTACCTGCCATAGATTCATTAACTTGATCAGCCAAACTGTCTTTATAAGTAAAAGCCAGCACAATCTAGTGATCTGACACACTTGATTAATGTTATTTTTGTTTTGCTGGCAATACACAGCTCTGCACTAGATGATGCAAGGGCTTATTCATATAACGAGACTTCGGATGATCTAGCCTATGTTACATATGTCTATGGCAGGAAACTAGAACAGAAGGGCAGCTCCTGAACCCCAAAACACACCCAATAAAATACAGTAATTACATTAAAAAAAATAAAAAAAAAACACTCTGAGTGATATCAAACAGCATAAAAAGGGGCAAAAAATATGAAAATGTCATTTCAAGTTACTTGCTCGTTAGGTAGTTTTACACGCAGCAGCTGGAGTTTTTCCATTATCTTTAATTTCGGTACCAGTGAAATCCTGATAGCTCACAAATGAGTATTTAATTTACCTGAAGAATGTAGCCGGTGCCTTTACAATTGGACAAGCGGCTCTCTAATACGTGTGACACTAAGGTATGATATGGATACTGTAAGTAAGGACTCCACCACTACAGTAGATCCCTGTTGCTGGAACATTCCCACCAGTATATAGGTACCAACATGGAAACCTTGGTTACTTCAACTGTCAGCAAGGACAGCTAAACAAAATCTGGGGCTGTATAAGCCCTCCCTGGTGCTTTTATTGAATATTGCAATGTGAACTCCATCCCAACTCTGACATGTTAGCTTCTTTACTGTGTTGGGTCTTTGGTCTCTTCAGTATCATGTACACCCACACACCCTCCTGCAACGGGCAATCACTCCTGGCCTGTCAACCTGCGACAGATTCCAACTGGACAGGGATCGGAGGTCGGCACTTTTCTGCTTTTTTGCCTGCAGAGCCATTGATGAGCCTGCTAATAATAGCATGCAGTAAATTGGGAAGGAGACAGGGCTTTTAAAAGTGGTGCTGCAAACTGCATACTGGCTCCAACAGATGTTGTATTGTGACTCATTCTTTCTGTTGTATTTCTGCAGGTTCTATATTACATAAGAAGGGCTCATTTCAGAAAGAGACTACAGAGAATATACCTTTTATAACCTCCATCTGCTTAAAGTGTAGCAGGTTTAAGGACAGAGCGAATATAAAATCAATATGGCATTATACCCAAATGCAACCCGAAAGGTCTATAGGAGGTCTATGATAAAAGTTTATAGACTATCTGTGCACATTTTGAGTTCCCTAAACAGCTTTTTGGGAGATAAATCGTAATTTTTAAGATTTATAAATGGCTTCTTGGGATAGAGCCTGTACTTGAATATGTAATTGATAACCTCCAGCTGCTGTAGGTGTAGCAGGCACATATCATTTTCCACTGTACATTTGCATGTTATTTTTGCAGCTTTTCCCATGTTTCTCCCATGGATACACTATGCATTTGCAAAAGTTTTTCTTGTTTATGAATATGCTTTACTACTGTGTACCTCGCTGGGCTTTAAAATACTTACCTATGCTTTACCATGCTTTACACATGTTACTAGGCTTTTACTATAGTATATAAGTGTAACTCCCTACAGCCAAACTACCATAGGAGAGCATAAACCAACAAGGTCTGTGTTCTTTCTGAACAGAATGCTGGAAGTAAAAACACAGCAATGAATTATGATTAAAGTGAATCCCGATTGTGGGCCAGCTTTGAAGAACAATGTGTAAAAGTATTATCCACAAGGTAAAGGCCGGTCTTCGTGATTCATTACAAATGCAACTCAGTGCCGAAATGTGCTTGATCATCGTGTTAGACTCACAGTCTTGACAAGATGGATTAAGATTATTCCATGAGTCAGGAATGGTGCACGGAAATGACAGGGCTCCATATGCTGTTCTAACTTCTTTTTTTTTTCATATATGGCTTTAAAGAGTGGCTGTAGCTAACCAATTTATGGATTTTTGTTTTTAGCTACAATTACTTTAAACACAGAATGCCAAAACGAATTACTGTTTAGTTGAGTTCCCCTATAAACAACTTACTTTCAAATAAAAATATACTTACATTTTCATTCCTGTTGACATTTCAGAAGCAATAAGCAAATAATTGGTGTTCTACTATCTATGTTTTTATGTTGTGGTTTGATTTTACAAGCATGAGTGCTTGGTCTTAGTTTGGTTGTTAATAATTACAGACATGCAAAATTTAAATCACTGTGCCGTCTCCTGTCATTGGACTGCATCCAGCAGAGCTTTATTTACAAATCACTATGATGTGTATTGTAATTACAATTAAGCATGATCCTCCCTGTCAGTCTGGCATAGGCAGTTCAGAGCTTTGAAGCATGTGTGTGTGCGTGTGCGTGTGCGTGTGCGTGTGCGTGTGCGTGTGCGTGTGAACTATTCAGTAGAATTAAAGTACAATGATTTAGTAACAATTAACGAGAGCATTAAGAAACTTTACTGTTGTTTGTATTTTATAAAAGCTATTTTCTATACGCAACACTTAAAAAGAAAGTTCATACAAGCTGAAAAAATGTGGCTTTCTATTTACCCATGCATTTCTACAGCTCTATACTGTCAAGTTTCTTTTCAATAAATCCCTCAAAAGGACACATTTATTTTGACTCGTTGCAATATCAAGAAACATGTAAGCAGTTTCCTCCTTTGACCACAACTCTGTGCCTGACTTGAGTTGAGAGGTAAACATGCTGACACGCAAGCTGAATATCAAACATATAGTAGGACCCACTGCATTGGGACAATTCTCAATAAGGACCTAGACTTAAAAGACTAATCTGATTCGCTAGAAGCAAGCACCCTACTGCAGATCCTGAGTAGTTGTAACATATGTGTTGTATACCACTGCCCAGTCAGTCTGGCAGTGATGCTTCAAAACAAGTCCGTTCTTCTACAAGGTGAGTGCTTTATTACCCTGGGTATGGGGCTGGCTTACCCTAGTGGGATGGATCCTCGCGTGCTCACCAAGGCAGAGCGCTGAGGGCCCGGCCGGTTCAGGTTGTTCTGCCCAGGGACGTGGGTGGGGGCAGGGAGAGCAGGAACCCTGGGGTAGGTGGTTCCCGTACCTGGGGACTGGACCTGCTCTGGCTTGGCCGAGCCACTGCTGACCGAAGAGGTGGGGGACCAGAGGGTGGTGCCGGCAAAGGTGTTGCTCTGCCTAACCAGAGTGAGGGTCCCGGGGGTCCCGTTGGCACCGGTGTAGACTTTGCGGCGCTGGGAGGCCAGGATGGCGTTGGAGGCGGCCCGGGTGCTGTTGACCAGGATGCACTGCTGGCAGGAGCAGGGCTGACCAGAGCTGCTGCCGACAGGCCAGGACTGGGACTTGGGGATGGAGCCCGTGGTGAGCGGGTAGGCTAGGTCCATCCTGCGGCGCAGCCTCCTCTTGCGCTGGCTCTGCCGGTTGGTCTGGGTCATGCTGTTGAAGTCAATGAGGTAGCAGAAGCCCAGCGATGTGAGGTCCAGCCACGGGTGCTGCTTCTCATAGGCGTTCTGGATAGTCACGCAGATCTCCATGTCGTAGGGGGTCCAGGAGCCGCTGTCGTTCTCCCACTCCCACACCACCCCCTTCCCCGGGGCCGAGGAGGGCTCATAGAAGTTACGCTGCGCAGGCCGCATGGTGCCTGAGGGAAGAGAAGAACACAATGACATCTCTATTAGCAGTTCCTAACACAAAATTAAAATGACTGTCATTGGACTGTACCGAGTGGAGCTTTATTTACAAATCACTATGATGTGCATCATAATTACAATTTAGCATGACCCTCCCTAGGTCTCAAATGTTCAGTTTTGAAAACGCAGGTAAAGCAAACTTATTATTTCATTTTAAAACACCCGTTTCTACAATAGCTTAAAGAAAGGTTCCATAGCTAACTCACAGGAAATCTTTTACACTAGCACTTCCTGGATTATTTTACCTGTACAGGTATACTACAGACAGAAAGCAGGTGGGATAGGCAGAGCTGAAAGGTCACATTGTGAAATCATTTCAATTGAATGAAGAAGCCTATTCATTGTCACAACAGAAACCAGAACAACTCAAAATGAGGGCAAACCATAAAATAGTAAGTGGGATACAACACATGTTATTTAAATGATTTGAAGCCTGTTGCTTAACCTTTAAATGGTTTCCACGATTATATGATTATGTTTCTTTGCTTATGTTTCTATATTCTCGAGCTTGAGTCCAATTTTTCTCAAGGTTACAGAATATTTTTTTAAATACATTCTTTATAGAGTGCCGTCACTTTGGCTATGCTGCTGGTGGATTCTGTCATGCGTCAGAGAGGAAGCCCCCAGTCCCTGTTTTGCAGTGTGCTCTACCACAACAGCTGCCTGCCACTTCACTGCTGCCCTGAGGAGCCTGTCATCTCAGCAGGTTCTGGGCTTTCAGGGTACAATGGCATTCTGTGCAAGGTCATGTTAAAATCAGATGGCCTGAAACGAACCACAAACAGAAACGGGTATTTCAGATGAACAAAAAAAAAAAAGACAGAGTTGAGCTATTCATGGGAATTTTGCCTACAAGGGACGGCCAAAATTGAAATATTTGCTCTGGAAGTTGTTTCATCTTTAACTGCTACAGGGTATATTTGCAGAAATGAACATTTTGCTGAAGGTCCTACTTTGCATCACTTTTTAATGTAAGCACCATCTTTAAACAACTTCAGTCTTCAGTATGTTGATGTTTAGCATCATGAGACATGAGACATATTAAAAGATGCTATTGTTTAAAGATATAAAGTTTGGAAAACAGCTGTAAAATGGGCCTACGTGGATTCTAGTCCAATAATAATGTGGCAAGAGACAAATATACCACATGGTAGTTCCATAAAGGTGAAATAACTCCCTCAGTAAATATTTCATTTGTGTCCCTGTGTTATAGGTAACATTTACATCTTATAGATCCTTGTACTTTGACTAACCTGTGAGCTAAAACTGACACTGTTTTCATTTGTCTTCATTCTTAACACACCGTTTTATAAACTGTGTTTTTCACAAATTCAATTCAAACACAGTTTTTCATTGTTTGCTTTTTTACCAAATATTTGTGGGCCCATGACTGGCTTTAAAAGTAACATTTATGGAAATATATTCAGTTGAGTTAATTATATGTCCTTCATAGATTGTCTACAGCTCATTCCTTTGGTATTTGAAACTTAGATACAGGCAACCTTGCTGTAACATTGGTTCTATGGGGAAAACAGCACAACACAGCTTCTTCTAATGGACATCTCTACACAGAATATCATCTGTGCTTTTCACAGAGGACATCTTCAGCTCAAAGCTATGCTGTTTTCCCCATAGAACCAATGTTAAAGCAAGGTTGCACAGCCAAGCTTCAAATACAATGCATATTTTTATTTTCTATGAAGGTCAGAGCATTCAAATGAGCGAATGAGTTAACAGGAACATGTGGTTCTCAGTAAAGTCTCACATTATTATGATCAAAACAGCAGCACTTTGTTTCATAGATACAGTAAGGGAGTAAAACGCATACACTCCCAGGCAGACTCACTGGACCAAAGGGCGTCATTATGCTTAAAGTTGTTGGACTGTTAAAAAAAAACGAAAAATATATAGGTTCAAAATGTGCAGTTAAATCATTTTTAATAAAACATGTCATTTTATTTTTAAACGTTATATCTGGAACTACATTAGGTCAAAGACATCATTGCAAGACTTCTGATCTTTCTGATAGTGTTGCACTTCCTAGGTCATTCATCTGGAGGGTGACACTGTCCCCTCCCCTTCAATGGCTTCTTTCCTGTCATTAAACAACCAGCTGATTGCCCTGTTGACTGATGTGCTTTGTAACAGGCTTTTACCCAGAATGCACTGCAGAGGTGAATTGACCTCTGAATGGAAACAATCACTTTTATGATGCTGCCATCTAGTAAGTGCCAAGGGAATTACACTTTCCATCTTTGTGTAAAACAGGTTTGTATTAAATGGTATGGTTGACAGATGGGAATGTAACAGTTAAGAGCACAATTCTGACAAACACAGCTGTTTCTGTGTCACTCTCTCTTCCAGGAAGCTGGAGACCAGGAATGGAAAGTGACCCCCCTGTGCTGGCAGGACAGGAGCTACACTCATTTCCGCTGTGGGCCCCCAAGGCAATAGGTCAATTGTGAGTCCTTTCATCAACAAAAGATGAACTCATGATGTCTTTGTTTTTAACAGTGGTGCTCTTTTAGAAAAAACACATAATGAAAAAATGATGAACTCGTCTTCCTCTAGTTGGGACTATTCTGTCATAATGACAACAGCTGCAAAACACTCAAAGTGTAGTAAAGGATCATTTCCATTTTGAGCTGTTTATTACACTGCTATAGGTATAAACTTACTGCCTACAAAGTACCCTGTTAAAATGCCAATGAATTTCCCTAACTGGGGGTGTGTTGAATGCAGAGAAAGGTGTCCCACACAAACCCCAGTTCTGGTACTTGCAGACCCAACTGTTGGTGTTTGGGGTGTTTTGGGGAAACTTTGAAGCAGGACACCCCATAAAAAAAACTATAATACCATACATTAAACTACTCAACACTCACCAAACTATTATTAAAATAGTATAATACCGTGCCAAAAAAATGTTTTTTTTACTATTCATAATTATAGTTTGCCCTGGTTTGCCATGTTTATTAATATGCTTTACCATGCCTTGGTATTCTTTACAATGCTTACCTATGTTTTACCTTGCTTTCACTACACTTTACTACACTGCTATGCTTTTACTACTGGGAAACTTTTATAAAGGACTGTTTGGTCTACGAGTACCCAAAGTGTTGTTTGTGTGAGGCACTTGAGAAGTCTCTCTTCTTAGCTCTCTTTGGGTTTCTCACATTGGTATTTAAGTTGACAAATTGATGCAGTGGCCAATTCAAAATAATCCGAAATCTAAAAAGCACACACACACTACTATTATCTTACACACCGGCAAAAAAATAAGGCTGTAAATTCCTGTAGTGTACACAGAGGTAAACCGTTCAACTCCTTCTACTACAATACGAATCACACAGACTCACGGAACCATTGTTTTGTTTAGATCAAATGCACTTCTTACTCATTTAATACTATTTCTGTACCATTACCAGCGAGTAAGCTTTGCACTGGAGTACAGTATCAGCTGAATGAATCTGACCCAGTGTTGTGCCTTGCTTTCAACTGACCGACACTGGAAAGGCATTCTTGAAGACTGTATGTCATGGGAACCAGTTAGCCGGTTGGTTTGCACAATAGATTGATTCCGTGCCAGGGCCTTCTGACCTGGCGTGGAGAACGGGGGAGAAAACAGGTCCACTTTTATTGGTTTTATCCCACGCGCTGTGCAATAAATATCAAAACAGTATTGTGGAAAATTAAGCTACTCAAATGGAACACTGATAACAGTTCCATTACATGTGCATAGTTGCAGCCTCTGTGCTGTCCAGTTAGTGCAGCAACACCACTCCACGGTACATTTTTTCCACATGAAAAGTCTCCTTCGCTGACCTCCTTGCTGAATGGCAACTGCATTTGAACGTGCTTCTTTTCTGATCTTGTTACCGATTTGACTTTGAATAGGAGAAAGCAATTAAACTGCACACAGTGCTCAATATTGTACTGGTTTCACCTAACACTAAAAATAAAACAGTTTGTCCCCATCACTATACTGTAATTGTACACACTGGGCCAAACAATGAAGGTCTAGTCAGTGGTGTGAATACGCCTGTGCTGAAATAACGTCTAGCACATCTTCAGAGTAACTGAGGGAGAGCCATTTCAATACGTCATTTGGTTTACAACACTTACATACACACCTCTGAATATGCTTTGATTGTCGGGAGCAGCATTTGCTTCAGCTACATTCATCCATAGTTTAGCCTTCTGTGCAATCTACTGTACACAGCTCATAATTGCTATTGACAGGGACCCAGATGTTATTCTGAAACAGTATTACAAGTGTTTCAGACTGCAAATGCACAACAAGCCCGCAATGAACTGTAGGTGTATCCCGTTAATCTGTTGATGTAACAGAAACATCATGCTGGAAATAGACCCTTTGTGTTATCTGTTTAGCTACCACAGCAATAACATCACTAATAGATAACACTAATATCTAGCTGGTAGGAGTGTGAGATGTTTAGAAGCTCTTTACAGGCCACATGGACGATTTAAAAAGTCACCAGTATGTGATAATTGAAACAGAAAATGATTTACAAAGAATCTGAAGAGAGATAAATGCATTATTTTAGATGACTGTGACATTTCATATCCACAGCTCGGTGATCTTTAATGGGATTTGTTTCCCAATATAAATATTTTCCAGTTTCATTTTCCATTATGACGTGTTTTGTTTCAGTCTCTATTCTTGTATCTTGCCATGTTTTTTTTTTTGTTTTGTTTTGTTTTGTTTTGTTTTTTCACTATGCCAGCAAAATGTGCTTATGAAAAGACTCATCTAGAGTGATTGTGTGGAAATATATCAGCACTGCACAGGCACAACACTTCAGCTGTGAGCTTCAGAGCAGAACGGCAGAAATCTGCCAGGAAGCATTTTCTGGAATAGTAAGTAAACATGGCAAATGCTGAAGCAGAAACTTCAATACAGTATAGAGTTATACAGAATACGGTAGCACTGAATAGTCGACTAGTCGAACAGAAAAGTGGCAGGTGACATAACTGGGTATTAATTTTGTAGCGTATAGTTTTCATATGGACAGAAGAGCGGTTGAGATTCATTAACATATGCTACAAGTACATTTTATAACATTACTAAATAGTTTACAAAAATACAAGCAGCTTTAAAATATAGTTCACAATCAGCTGGTTCACAAACAAAGCACCAGACATTATCACATACAGGATATATGAATATATTCTTTATTATTATATTCTATATAATTTAATATTAAGAAAAGTATAACAGTATGGACAGAAACCTAATAGAAAAGGTACTGTAGTGTGCAGACACCATCATAAGTAATTCTTATCAGTCTAAAACCTTGGTTAAAAAAATCTTAGGTGATTAGATTGCTAGACTTAAGACATCAGATTTTCAATTGGGACATCAAACTTATTCCTTCTTGCTAGTACTAGCCTCCAGCATAAAACACTGCACTAAAGGCCGGCACGAGTCCAGAGAAGGCAGTTTTGTTTGCCTTCAGTTCTGAATCTGGGAATGGTGCCAAAGCCAATTGAATTTCAAATTCACTTTGCAGTTTGTTTTTTAGTAGTGTTTTTTCTCTCGAAATGACACCGTTAAATTTTGCAGTCTTGGGGCTAATGAGTCCAAGCCAAACTCCCAAGCTTGAGAATTCATAGATTCTTTGTTAGCACAATACACAAGTAAGAGAATGTAAGATGTATTTGCAATGGTGGTTTCAAAGGGAATGGAATCATAACAAAAAATCCATGCTAAGAGTAGGTCATGGCTTGTGCGCAGATAAGTGAGTCTGATATACAGACAGAAGCCCCCAGATTCTTTAGAAAGTTTCATCCTAATCAGACAATTTGTTCTCTATCTTTATTGGAAAAATATACGTGTGACAGACAGACAGATATCCAGATTTACCCGGATTCTTATACTTTCAATAACTTGTGCTAAAGAATGTTCTTAGAACATTGGAAGGCAGTGTGGTCCAGTGGTTAGAGCTGAGGAACTGGGTGCCAGTGTGGTCCAGTGGCTAGAGCTGAGGAACTGGAAGACAGTGTGGTCCAGTGGTTAGAGCTGAGGGAGTGTTGCTTTGTTCACCTTGCAGGGATTCTTAATGACCAACATTCAATTACGCACAAAGCCTTTTGAGTTTGAAAACCACCTTGTTTCTTTAGCATACTTAAGCAAGACATTTGTAACTCAACCTTTTCAAGTCATTCTGGGTTTACAAAGTGTGGCAAACAGTACACGAGGGGCTTGTGCTCACGGGCTCTTTCTGCTGGTCTGACGGAGTCAAAGGCGCCCTTCGAAACAAACAAGTTATACACGTGAGGCACCGCTGTGCCTAGCCTGAAGACACCTCTATAAATGCACATACTGTACAGTGGAAGTTTGAAGAAAATGTAATTGAATGAATGTGTTGATCGCAACTGCATAGCTATTACCAAAGCTGTCTAGGCTTAAAGATCTATTTGATTGTTAGTTGTTAGATACGCAAAGCAGACCTCCCCTTCAGATTGTTCTGCAGGTATTATAGTTCTCGCATAGTAACATGACATGCTAAGTAAGTATTGTGAAGGTGTTGATGTATGTATGAGATCCGGGTAACAGTGTGGAGGCTGGGCAAAAACTGGCGACCGTGTACACCGCCAGAGGGCATCTTACCCACTGTTCAAATGCTTACGTGGTGATAGAGCTCTGAACATCTCAGAACAACACTGCCCACTTGAAAAATAAAAACAATCCCGTTCTCTTGTTTTGCTTAAGCTTTTCATGTTGCATATACTGGCAAAACTTTTCATGGGCTGCGCTACTTAAACATTATTGACATGTTGAGTAATCACTCTTTCTGAACAAAAACCTTAATATTATTAAGTCCTCTTAGCATGAATGAACTTCAAAAAGGTCAATATTAGTGTTGGTTGATACAGGGATATAGGACAGTGAACTTCTGTGTATGACAGAATATCAGCACAAGAACTGGTATGGTTATACAAGTGTCGACATAAAACTCATACCCATACACAGATATCAGTCGCTGTATAGCTCTGCTATATGCTGCTTCACTTTTAATATACAAGGTGTGTATTATGCTGATTAGGATGCTCTCTGTTAAATTGGGCAGCCACACCTCATTTACTATATGCAAAACAATCTGAATTTGTTCCTCTTTGCTTAAAGTCCTTCACACTTGAACGAAACAGAGAGACAACCAGTAACACACACACCTCTCATTAACAAACTGTGTTTTTAATTTGGGCAGGAGGCTGTGAATTCATACATTTGAAATGCAATCAAATAATTTCACAGTGTGGCTCTTTTTAATGCCAGAGAAGCAGCCATACTCGAGCGGCTGAGAACAATTTCTATTGAAATCCTGCAGATATAATGGTTTGCTCGTGTGCAGGCAAAATAATTGATGAGTCCCTCGGGTGCAGCAAGCTGAAGTAGTTTCTTTGTGAATCACAGCAGGGAGGCTGCCTTTGCCATTGCTTTGTATCTAAAGCTTGTTTCGTTTGTATCAAAGGTATTGGATTGCCGAGAGCAGTGACTCAGGAGCTGTCCAATTTGCAATGCAGCAGTGGCACTACAATATCAATGCAGTGGTTCTGAACTAAGGGACAATGGTGAAACAAGAGCAGCTACAATAGTATAAAGCTAGAACTGAACGGTACCACAACTCTTTCACATTTTTACATACCAATGGTATTGACGGACACATATGCATGATCCATTGCAGTACTATACGGTAATATATCAGTACTAGATATTGTTCTACCTTATCAGACTGTTGTTCAATATATCTTTCGAAATGCATTGTTGCGTCATTGCAGAGTAATGGCATGGTCTGCAAATGGTTCTGTTTGAAATATTTTTCTGTGGTTTCTGTTGCACTAGTAAGCCAGCTCGACATGCTTTGCACGCAGGATGCTGTCAGAAGGCTGCAGCCTGTAGATTTCAGATCACACTTGTCCAAGTGGAATTCTTACAGCATCAGCATCTTGTAGGGATCCTGTTTACATCACGGGCCCCATCAAGCAGACCCTACCTTTTTTTCGGCAGCGGATTAAAAGCTTGTGAATAGCTGCTCAGCTCCTGGTTTGTCAGGGGTCTGGTGTTGCAGGAGGTTTAGTGTTTGTGAAAGGGTGACAGTGCTGTGAGAGTGATGTCAACCACCTACACCATTGGAGTGAGTTTGAACTACAAAGCATATTAATAATGAAGCCATGAAGATAATAAAGCCATGGCAAAGCCCAGATAGGTACAATAAAGCATATTTAAAAAAAAAAGAACCATGGTAAACTATGGTAAACAGCAAAATAACTGTAGTAAACTTTCATAAGGGGTGTTTGAAAGACTGCAGGGCAATCGCTAGTCTTTGGTAGAAGCAGGTAAAGTAAAAATGCAGCTAAATGTTTTCTTTATAGACAGTACTAACATACTGAAGCTGTGTCTTAGTATAGTCTGGTAAAAGTATGGATTTTTTTTAACTCTCTTTTTTACTATAATAATTTAGAATGACCACAGGCTTTAATAAGTGCAGCAGCTGTGCTATTATTAACCAGAGACCTAACAACTTGACTTTGAAGGTTGTCTTTACAAAGAATAAATGGGAACTCATTATTACTGAACTTATAAAAAAGGCTTCAGTGTAGTATTCTCTCTTGCAAGACAGAATTCATTATCTGTAGCACTTGGCTGTGAATTTTAATTAAGTTTCATAGCCTGCAAAGGAGAAACATCTGACTAACAAATGTTTTGTTGGTATTTTGTAATGACTTTTCTAGCCCTGAAGATGATATAAAAAAGGACATCACAGGAATAGTAATTGGATTATATAGGAATTTGCAGCCATTATTTTAACATGTACCCAGCCACACATTATCATACAGTAAGTCTGGTAAGATTAGTGAGTACTGCCATGATTTTCATTACTGTTGCTGGCAATCTCTGCTCTTGTTCAAGTCCTGTCCTAAAACCACTATAAAAGTGGGAATACGTCAGTTACCATGGTCCAAAAATGTCAGCAGGGAAGTTAATGTTTTATTTGTAATATTTCCCTTATCAGATTGATATTGCAGATAACCCCACTTTTTTTTTTTTCCATCTTCCCTAAAAATGTGCATAATGTTAATCATGCACAGATCTAAATGTGTTTGTAAAGTATCATACTGACTGTATTTACCAAGTTTCTGTTTAAATCTATTACTAAAAATGTTTGATAAACTGGAAATCGTGGGCTTGTGAATTCAGATGGTTACAGCTACTGTACAGTACTTCAGAATACACTTGCAAATAGCTTTCCAAACAACTGTCACGGTGTCTTTATTGTAATGTTCTACTAAGTACTATGTTTAAATGTGTATAACTCTACTCCCATGCAATTTCTCCTAGTTACTTATGTCTGAGCAAAACACGTGACGATCCTCCACTTATGTCCATTGGAGCGATGAAGAGGCTCGGGTGTTAATATCCATAAGGGAAGAGGACATGATGAGGCAGCTTTACAATGCACAACATGAACATTGTTTAACCCATTCTCAAAATAAAATGTGGTGCGGAATTTTCCCGACTTATATCTTGGGAATCAACAATACTACTCAATATTCCAGTATTTCATTAAGCAGAAGCAGTCATACAAGTACAGCACAAATGTAGGTGCTATATTTGGTATAAAGATACAAAATAAGCTAATGAAACAAAAATGTGAAACAAGATAAAAGTACACCGTCAGGTTACAAAAATAAAGATAGTCGTGCATCTCTAATAGCAGGACCCTTTTCATATTGCTGTTGTGCAATTCTTGCTGGAGGCTGAGGTAGCTGTTCCTCTGCTTGCCTGAGCACCTCCTTATGGTCCTGGCACAGATTGTGCAGGATACAGCAGGATGTAATGATTTGGGGAACAAGCTCATGATTAATTTCAGCACGCTTCAGCAGTATCAAACGCCCAAACGCCTGTTCAACGACCACTCAGATTTGGCCCAGTTTATTATGAAAATAATGTGAAAAGCAGTGTGGGCGAATACATTAAAACACAGTATTAAAAAAAGCAGGAACTATCCATCAGCAAATCAGATCTTTAATAACCACTTATGTCGAACACAATGACACGTGGATTCTTTCTTGTGAAACTTTTCTCTGCTCATGTAAACAGTGGGTGGGTTCGCGGAGATCATGCTGCACAAATTCTGTGCAGAGCCTGACCAATTTAACCAATGATCATCTAAGAATGATCTCCGTTAACGCGCCCATTGGCTAAATTGGTCAGATTAGGCACAGAATCTGCGCAGAATGATTCCGTGAACGCACCCAGTATTTTGGGGACTCTCACGGTTAACAGCACGAGAATCTAAGCGGGCCGTCAGCATGGCGAATTTAAATGTGACCTGCCTCCCCCTCTCCTTTATTTGCATAGCATTCGAGGAAAAGTAGGCGTTCCAAAGGGAAATGAGTGGCTTTACATGCAAACACAAAAAGGCAAAATGCCCACATTTGTTTCATGAGAAACAGACGACTTGAGAAAAGCAAACACTTATGTAATGTGGCCTAATGTTGTAAGTAAGGTACATCCCCCCGCAACAGCTGCCAGAACCATGACACATATCAACAGTATGTACAGAATAGTATAGAAAGGTTCACTGAAAAGTGGACATGTGTTATATCATTAGGTAATCAAAGGGCAAATGATGGCCAAATCAGATACTAAGGTTGTGTCCTAATAAAGTGGCCAGCTAGTGTATAAAACACTATTTGTATTTTAATTTACTTACTTGTATTTGATACTAATGTTAGACAAGCAATTTCAAGCAGGTTTGTGTAGCACAATGTAGGTATAATAATTAAGGCTAACTGGCACTGCTTCTCCACTGTGGAGCCAGTGTTGTACAAAGAACAGAGTTCTGCTTCCTCACTGCAGTGTGTGGTGTCTGGGTTCTTCTGTAACTTGTTAGAAACGTGGTATATCTTCTCTCTCGGATTCTCTCCGTCTTCCTCTCCCTCTTCCCATACTCTGCTGTTCCTAGACACATTCTGTCAATCACTACTTTCCTTATTCCAGTGTGCCTGTTTGCTGTGTTGTCAACAGTGATGAAGTTAAATGTACAGTGTTATCAATTTGCTGTATAAACAGCTGTATATTAACTTGGCGCCAACTGTTAAGGTTAAGGCAAGATTTACTTGTCTGTGTTTCTTGTTTAAACAGAGAAGGCACACATTGTCGGTTTACTTTTTTTCCTCTTCAAATGATGTCACAGTGTTCACTGAATCAACCACTTTGAAAGGCAGAGATGAGGGCCAGTATTTTAAACAGGAGTCTGACCTGCCTGCTGTCTATTTCTGTGCACCCATAGGGACCTGTTGCTAGGAAGGGATCTTTGCGAGTCTGCCATAGCAACCTTTAAAAAAACAACTATTAACTGCCTAGCAACTGGAAAGGTCTGGAACCAGTCGAATCGGAGCTGCAGGCAGAGTCACTGCAGCCCTATTGGCTTGTGAGTGGCCATTCACCCACAAGGACTGTTTACCTGTTTAAACCTTTGTTTCAAAAATCAATTTATTCTAAAGACAGATGACCAACAAATAACACTTTGTAGAGTACTGTGGTTTTACCATGAATAAGGCTATCCTCATGAGTGAAATAACCACAACACTGCAAACATATGCACCGTATTCTGTTTCTATAACAAGTATACATTATACAAATAACAAGTATACATTAGTATTTTTCTCAAGTTGAGAGTGGCTTCTTGTACATTTTGTGACTTTAGTATGCAGTTTGACTCTTTTTTACTGACTGATTCAGTTCAGTGTATCGGTTTAAGAGAAATCAATGAATCTGGGCTGAACTTTTTCAACTTCTCCAATTGAGTGAGACAACAGAGACATTGGAGACGGGAGAGATGCTGCAGCATAAACAGACCAAACCGTCTGGACAGCAATATGAAATACACTGTAAAGGCTGTAATGAACTGACATCTCAGCCCCTAGAATTGAATGGAAAGGCAGAAGCTGGATACAAACCACTAACCATACGGTTCAGAGACTATCGTCTTACCATTCAACTAAAGGGCAAGCTCTTAGAGAGAGGGGGTGTTGTCAGTATTATTAACTCATCAGTCGAGATTCATTACAAGGTAAACTGACATTCTGATAGTGGGTAGTATTTTTGATATGTAGCTCTTTGTTAAATGTAGTAATTTCTGAGTTAGTTCATGACTTGTGGCTTGTTTGGGAAACAGTCGAAAAGATCCTCTCGCCCAAACTGTACAAGATGACACCTCTCATGAGAACATGAGACACGCTACACACAACAAATTTACTTACAGACTATTCTGTGAGGTAAGGCCAACTAGGAGGCAGTATTAATATAAATGACTAGTAGACAGCCCAATAAAACGTCAGGTTTTTGTTGATGCTGTATGTCTAAGAAAGGTATAAATGTAGAATGCTGTTGTACCTTGAGATAACGTAGATCCAGACATGGTTGCCATCAGAAACCCATAATTGTTTTCAACCCCCCCCCCCTTTGAGAAAGGTTCAGAAGCTGTCTCAATACAGCAAAATGCGAATTGGTTCATAATTGCTACCACTTGTGTTACTGATAAAACAACAACAACCCTCAATGCCTGTGCCCTGTATCATTGAGGCTGGGGATTATATTTAGTCTATGCACCCCACTTAATCAAGAAAAATTGTAATAAACTCCAACGCATTATAAACTGATCTTGTTATTGCTGTATCGGCAGATCTGTTGCCAAGGCAACACAGAGCCTAAGCTGCCAGCAGCAAAAAACGCTCTCCACTTCGCTTCACTGCCTGACAGGGTTTATATTTCATTTATTTTTTATTTATTCTTTTTGTCTGTTTGCGAAAGAACTGGAAGCTCATAATAAAGCTTTTTCTATCGATCAGGTACTGCAGTTCAACATACGGTAGCCAATGCAAAAGCTTACCAAACACACCATGACAGAGATCGAATGATTCTTGGTGTTAGATCTCTCTCCCGACCTGTGAGGGCACTATGTAAAAGGAACAGAGTACCCTTAACTAAATGGCATGACAATTTACTCCTTAGGGTAGGTGGAAGTCGGTCATTTAGGAAGGGGACGGAGCTACGGCACCCAAGCTCAATGACCCAGACGGGAGCTACGGCGTGGCATCCGAGGATTGGAGGAGCGGATGCGCTCGTTAACCTAGAGGTCATGGGCAAGGGTATAAATAGGGGGCGTAGTGTAAGCGATCTGTTCCTTTTGTAAATGGTTAGAAGCAAACCTAAAAGGAGGCCCCTGTGTTACTGAGAAACGTGAGTGTTGAGTTTTGTTAGATAACCATAAGGCTCTGGATAATGAAACCATCAATAAACACCCTTGCAGCTGTGAATCACTGTCTTTGTGATTAATCCGATCTGCACTGCACTCACCACTTTGCCACACACATACACACACAATCTATGAAAATCCTTGGAGGCAGTCGTACATCAAACTCTACATTTCTCCATATACTGAGGGTATCAATTCTGGGGCTATATGGAGGTGTCTTTATGGCAGTACATCCGTCCACATGTAGAGTATGTCACACTAAATACCATTTATCCAATTCTAAACTTTTTTAATGGCATTATTCTATACTATTCTGTACACTGTAGATAGACGTCATGGTCCTCCACTTTTCCGTCATGCAGTTATCTCGAATTTTGAATTAACATCCATGGTTACTAACATGCTTGTTTTACCAGGTTTTTAGACAACCTATAGATAACCTGCACCAGTCGCAGGCAAGCAGGGAGACATCCATCAGCAGGTTTGTGTTTTTTACTTAGTTTCTTCAGTTTAGTGCCTTGTAACTGTCATCTTGGCTGAAGAGGCCTTCCTTTAGGAAACCAGTTTGCACACACTTGTGGAACACACTATGTTTTGGTGCCAAATTTGATGATTTACAAAACAATGTTTGACCCTATTAAAACATTTTCTGCTACAATCCTCTAAAATATGGCCTAGATATGCTAGGGATCAGTCTGTCTCACCCATAACAACACATTTAACCCCTAATTAACCCACTTTCTGCTGCAGTTCAGTATAGTCATGTGCAGTAGTCATGACTACGCACTGTGTGAGAAAGCCACCCTACTCTGGTCACTTCACAGGAAGCTCTCACAGAACCAAAACAAGGAAATCCCTAGGCCTTGGTGAGAAACAGAAAGCAAGCCCACACAATCTCTACACGCTTCTGCAGTAAGACAGACCACAGCAGCAGATAAAGACTGCAAGTGCAGGCTTCTCTCCCAGCTACGTGTCTCCACGCATGGTTCCCTCTCACACGTTACAGTAAACTTTACCACAGAGATTACCCCCCTCCATTCCACTCCCCTTTTGGGTTGTATAACCCCATCTTTGCAATCTTTCTTCTCACAACTTGTAACAGAGAGGCTTTTAGGTTTTTTTAGACCGTGTGAACTAAATTAACCTTTTCACATTTGTATGTTCACCCCGCTTGTTTAATGACCGTAAAAGTGCAACAAGATATGGGTGTGAAAAGTCCCACTTATCTTAAATAATGCATTCTTCTTCTTGTTTTACAATCGTTGGTATATAATTTTCAGTTATCATATCCTGGTGACTTGCTGAAAGTTTACAGAACCGCTGGTGCCTGAATATAGCTCCAAAACTCAATGGGATATAAGAAATACCATAGACTCCACGGTTTATGTCAATATTTCTTTGCCAGTTATCTCATTATGAATATTTTAGTCTTTGCTTTGGACTTATACTAGTAATTAGCTTCAAATGCCATTTGAAAATATAGTTTTACATTTCCTCTTATTGTTTTAAGGTGTTTGCACTCTCACTCTAAGTGGTTCCTTTGAGTTCCTTTGCTCACATATTCAGTTATTACCACTTTTTTCTTAATCTCCCTGGCTTTGACTGTCTTTGAACGTCTCTGGAGGATCTTAAATGCTGAGACTGAACAGATTTCCTCAAATCATATGACAATCCTGATCAAGATTTATCAGCGCTGCGAATGAGACACGTATGCACAGTCGTACAGTGAGACAGGGACAGCAGATGAAGTGTACTGGCTGAATGATAGCTGGCTTGTTATATACAGTTGTAACAAAATGAATATTGAATGGAGCGCAGTGACAAGTGAAGAGGAATCCTATCCAGTGAGACAGAAGCACTCTCCAGGGAGGGGGAAGGATTGATCTCTGTGGCCTCGTGCCCAGTTGTCATTGCTCTGCAGTGCAGAGTGGTGTGGGTGGTGTAGTGCAGTGCGGTGTGGTGCAGTGCGATGTGGTGCGGGGTGGCGTGGTGTGGTGTGGCGTGGCGCAGTGCGGTATGGCATGGTGTGGTATGGTATAGCATGGTGTGGTATGGTGTGGTGTGGCGTGGTGTGGTATGGTATGGCATGGTGTGGTATGGAGTGGTGTGGTGTGGTGTGGTGTAGTGTGGTATGGTGTGGTGTGGTGTTGTGTGGCATGGTGCGGTGCGGTATGGCATTGTGTGGTATGGTGTGGTGTGGCGTGGTGTGGTATGGTATGGCATGGTGTGGTGTGGTATGGTGTGGTATGGTGTGGCGTGGTGCGATATGTTGTGGCGTGGTGCGGTATGGCATGGTGTGGTATGGTATTGCATGGTGTGGTGTGGTGTGGTGTGGTGTGGTGTGGTGTGGTGTGGCGTGGTGTGGTATGGTGTGGTGTGGTGTGGTGTGGTGCGGTGCGTTGTGGCGTGGCGCAGCGTGGCATGGCATGGTGTGGTATGGTATGGTATGGCATGGTGTGGTATGGTGTGGTATGGTGTGGTATGGTGTGGTGTGGCATGGTGCGGTATGGCATGGTGTGGTGTGGTGTGGTATGGTGTGGTATGGTGTGGTATGGTGTGGCGTGGTGCGGTATGGCACGGTGTGGTATGGTGTGGTGTGGTGTGGTATGGTATGGTGTGGTATGGTGTGGTGTGGTGTGGTATGGCATGGTGTTTTATGGTAGCGCATGGTGTGGTATGGTGTGGTGTGGCGTGGTGTGGTATGGTGCGGTATGGCATGGCATGGTGTGGTGTGGTGTGGTGTGGTGTGGTGTGGTGTGGTGTGGTATGGTATGGTGTGGTGTGGTGTGGTGTGGTATGGCATGGTGTTTTATGGTAGCGCATGGTGTGGTATGTTGTGGCGTGGTGTGGTATGGTGCGGTTTGGCATGGCATGGTGTGGTATGGTGTGGTGTGGTATGGTGCTACACTTTCAGAGTGAGGAGTGCCTCTGCGCAAACCCACTACTCCCCATCTCTCTCTCCATTTCTCCACATCACAATCCTTATCTTGAACTGCAGGGTTTGACAACCTGTCTCAGCCCCCCCCCCCCCCCCCCCCCAAAAAGAACAAATAAAGAACTTATTTTAGTGCCCAATCATTTTACCCCAATTTATAACGTCCAATTTTTTTTTTCATTCATCGCAGCAATTCCCCAGACAGCTTAACTGAAGGGTTAGTGGGCGTCCTCCAATCCCACGACCGAGCCAGCTTCCTGTTCAACAACGGGAACTCAAGAGCAGCACCTGGCTGGTAGGTGAGCCATTCAGGGACCCTGAAGAATTTATTTTTAGTTAGTTTCCTACAGCATAAATATAGAATAAAAGCAGAAATAAAATATTTGTATCTACATTGTATATAACCGCAATAATAGCCGACATCTGCACTTGTACTTCTAATTACTGCCAAAACCTGATATGTAGTCTCGGGTGTATCAGGCATTATTGCTAAATTCTTGTTGAAATTCTTAGTTTTGAAAGAAGACCATATTCTTTCATCAAAACAAATCACACAATCACATGACTAAGAGGAGACAGAGAGATTGCAAGATCTCCCAGCAGCCCTTCCACTTCATTGTAAAAACAGAAAAAAAGAACATTACTTCAGTTACAGATTTCCCCATGAAGTGAATGAGAATCAAAGTGTTCCAGAGCTCCCTGCAGTGTTTACAAGTAATATCGTACTTGAACTCTGCGGTGTCCCATGCTGTCTGTATTGCGGCATTCGTTTTTCAAAGTAATGCCGGCTGTTCTGATTTCTTTATTCACACATTCACCAAGAGAAATAATGTCAAAGCATCACAGTGCATCCAGACCCTCATCCCTCCTGCAACAATGCTGGTGCTGTTTAAAATGAGCAGCTATTGCGGGAACAGAAAACTTGTTTGTTGCAGGAAGGAACATGATCTGGATACATAAGGATCCTTGTAATAAAAATATATCTTTCACTTGGCTAATGCTGGAGAGTAAAAGTTAATTAAAATATCAAAGCAATCAGGATTATGTTGAAAAATATACTGCTGCGATATGGACAACATGGATTACAGCACAGGAAAGTTGTGTGTTTCTTGTAAACACTGCAGGGAGTTCTGGGACAGCAGACAGTGACACAAAATATACAGAAGTTCAAAGCAAGTTTTTTTCTTATTCGATTAAGACAATTTGACGGTTTTAAGTTTTATTCCAACACTGCCCTGATTTATAATCCCCTTCCCTTTCCCTAAGCTGGCCTCTAATTACACCCTTACTCCAGTAAATTAAAGAGAAACTCAAATTAAAACAGTGCTTACATCACTTTAAAACAGAAGTGACTCCACCCACGATTGGCTTCGACTTAAACCAGAGCCCAGCAAAATAGGCCACATCAAACTGAACCACAGTCATGAGAACTGCACAACTCACACTGCCACTGACATATAACCACGCCTTCTCTTAAAGAGACAGAGGCTCAAAAGTACTGTAGTCAAAGCTATACTGGGTCAGCTTGGTATTAATGGCATCTACAGCAGTTGTTAAAGGGTTACAGAACACCATGCGGTACTTTCACCTTTGCTCTATTTCGTACTGTCTGTATCACGGAAATATATTTTCTGATTGGTCTGATATTGGTTAGGAGCATTCACCAGCAGAAATGTGTTATTATTTGTTTATTTAGCAGACTCCTTTATCCAAGGTAACTTACAGATACTAGGGAGTGTGAACTATGTATTGGCTGCAGAGTCACTTATAATAACATCACACCCGAAAGACGGAGCACCAGGAGTTGACTGGTCAGTGACTTGCTCAGGGTCACACAGGGAGTCAGTGGCTGAGCTAGGATTTGAACTGGGGACCTGTTAGTTACAAGCCTTTGTCATTAACCACTGGACCACACAGTCTATTTTACTATCTTATATATTCCTCCTGCTACAGCTTGTTTCATATCCCCTCTCAGATCACTGTCCCAGCACTGTTGCAGGAGGGAGTGAGATCAAAGTGAAAACGGAATAATTTATTCCAAGGTTCATTTATGACTCATGATGTTTGAATAAAAAATGTAAATGAATCAGGCTCATGTTTAAAAAATATATTGCTGTGATACTTGGCCTCAGAATGGCTGTACAAACCAACCAGCAAAACCAACGGATGAAAGTGACACCCACAATTGAAATTAATTTGTTTTGTGAGGAGGCAATATACAAATTTTATACAAATGAGAGAAACCAGAGAGATTAGAGAAATTCATCAAATTCTTCACAATTCTTACAAATAAAGGCACATTACTGTTTCTGTCACTAAATAACTTGCTATTTACAGTTGGGTGCGCAGTATTTCTTATGTAAAGGTAGCAGTAGCAAGCAACAATTTAGTTGCAAGAAATCCAAAATGTCCTTTATCTTCACAAAAAGCACTTTTCCCCCTCCCACAGGGACAAAATTCAGCCCTAACCAACCCACCTTATTTACAGTTATTTTTCCCAGGTAGAATTCCATCCTGAAGGCAGTAATTGGATTGCTGTGCTGTCACTGCAGATTAGCTTTAGGATACCTGGAATATGATTGCACTTGAATGGGAACGATGGGTTATTATCATAACACTGGTTCGCTGAAATAGAAATGTAATCATTAACCTTCAAGGTCGTTGCGTCCATGATTGCAGCAGGCTTCAAGGAAAAATGATGCTGAGATCTGTGCGGGCAGTCCTTTAATGCCCTCAGCCGCGGGCGTGACTGTGTCACAGAGGTTTTGCAAACAGCTTTGATATATTTATTCAGGTTTCGGTCTTTAGGAGGTAAACAGCCATTAGGTAATGGTTACATTTCTTATTTCAGGGAACCAGGGTTATGATAATAACCTAACGTTTTCACAGGTGTAAAATCACCTTTGCCTTATTACCTGAATGGAATGGATTCATTGTATGTTGTGTACAGGGCAACTCATTCAACAGGTTGTTAACATATATTTACTGAAAGATTGGAGGAGGGCAATAGACCCTGCCTGGACCACCTGAAGGGGTGGGAGGGTACATTTGATTCAAGCAATTCTAGTTTTGTATGCAAGGGGCAATTAAGGCACTGTAGTGTGTACAGCTGTTGCCAGCGATTACAGAACTACAGCATTGTCTTGTTTTTTTTTTTTCCTCCCAAGACAGATCCCTCTCAATCTAGAAATAAATCCAGTAGTTTTTGTAATATATTTTTTTCTCACAGAAAAATCATGATTGTTTGTAGAAAAGCCTAGGTCCCAAAAGGTATAGTCTAATTTAATTGGTTCACTTCTTTGCAGTATTTCAAAAAAACTGACTGAATTTCACAAGACCAGAGGCAGAGGTGAAACAGTTATGTCAGTTTGACATACTGTAACAACCACAATCCTTTTTCATCTAAAATAAATTGCACTTTGTTATTGCAACTCAAATGGGTTACAACAAATTATGCAGGATTTATTTCCAGATTATCTCATTTGCTTCTGCATCCTAAATATATTATATTATCCTCTGCTTCCTAAATCAGCAGTTTTAAATTGAACATAAAATTTTAAAAAACAATAGAATATATTTGCACCACGTTAAATATCCATTAAGCCTGGTTTATGATCCTGCTGCCTCAATGTGAGGCTATAATACATTCCATTTATTTGGCATTCTTTTGGAAAATTGGAAATATAAAAAATGTACTTGCTAAATAGGTGCGTTTAAATGTGTCTTAGTTTTAAAGAGCAACTAGGTGTTGGTGCAAAATTCTTAATTAATGTATTATTTATTTTATTTAGAATTAATACAGATTTCATAAATACAATATGGCTATTAACGGTGCAATAAAACAAGATTATTTTGCTAGAAGGCAAAACTTACTGTAAAGGACAACTTGATATGGGTATGAACTAATGATTTCTTCATCTTGTTGCGATTCACTCTGCATATTCTGTTTCAGTCATTCACCCTTTTTAAAACTTGGAATTATAAAAGCACCCCAGTGGCCTTAATAGAGCTCTCAAAATCCTGTCTAACCACCACGTAAATCTGATACACCGAAGTGTAACCGTTAAGTGTTGCAGGGAGGACAGGTAAGTGGTTACCCTCAGGTGTTCCAGAAGGACTTAGCGGTTAGACGTAATTCTGAAAGCTTTGAGTGGTTCCTTATACAATTACTCAAATACTTTGTTTTCTTTATACTTGATAAGTGTATGTTAAGGTGTTTTCACTTCAGGAACTACTCTTTAGCTCCTGTTGCCTGCCAGAGATATATGTAATCATGGTATGAGAACACTGGAATCAGCACATTTGCATTGTAAATGATGGTAAATCATAGAAGTTACCTTAACCTAGACTTTCAATAACTGCTGCATGAATCACCAAAACACAATGACATTTACAGCACGTTACTGCTTAAAGCTTTGTGAATAGTGTGCCCACTTCAATAACTCAAAAGACCTGGCAATGTTTTTATATGGTTCTCTTTTGCACTTGTAATGCAGTTCCCGACTCTTCTTCAAAAGACAATTGTCTCCAGATTAGACTCTTCAGAACTGGAGCGCTTGGGAGCCGAGCCGACCGACCTGAGAACACTGGATTCAGCACATTTGCGTTGTGCTTTGCATCACTCAATTGATACTCAGTGAAGCCCAGGATCAATTTTTAAAATCTTGTTTGTGACCTACAGCCCAGGACCCAGGGAATGTCCTTCCTTCTCAGCAGTAATTCCCTTTTCATTGTGAGAATCACCTTTACCTTCAACTTGGGGCAACTGAAGTGGGCATTACCAGTCAAGTAACCCTCGACTTTGGATTAAGTATTTTCAATAAAATCCAATCATTCTGATTGTCATTCACAAATCATTATGATCTTAAACGAAAGGTATTTCATTTAGTACATTTTCAACGTGGTATTGAAAGAACCACACTAGGAAACTATATTTGATTTGGGAAAGTAATATTACTTCACGAGTACGTGTTTGAAGCGTGTAACTCAACAATATATGAAGATTGAAACAGAAATTGAGCTATACAAGGTGAATCTAATAACCATACCAAGTTAATCTTTGCATTTGAATTTTAAGAATTGATGCAATCTATGGCAGAATATAACCATAAAATATGTTTAAATATATGCCAAAACCTCTGTATTTATTACAGCATTAGAGATTGAGAGAGTATAATTTAGTTGAGTGATGTTCATTGGTCCCTTGTTTCAGTGGACAGAGAAGTGTGTGCCTCCACATTCTGTCAGCTGGTAGTGTCCTTGACTTTCAAGCTTGCAGTCTGGATAAAAGACATTTCCCCCTGGTTTAAAAGCTGGAATTTTCTGTGTTTGTAACACCAACATGACCAACAGCCCTGCTTAAATCTACAAAACTGTAACGTTCACCTTGATTTATAACCACACAGAAATAAATAACCTCCAGCAATGCCACTGCTGAATTATAACCTACAACAGCCTACACCATACATTCAGAAAGTTATCCAGTGGACATTTTATACAGAAAGAAAAAATGTTTAGAAGATAATGTTTCTTCTCCAAGCAAAAGCTTTCTTCATTTTTTATTTTAACCAGTACTCTATATTTCTTATACAAGCAGTTTGCATTGATGGTTTATATTACTTAGCCCTAGGGTGGGAAGATAATAACATTTATAATTATTGATTATCATAAAACATCATCACTATAATCACAATCTTCAATCATGTTTGAAGTATCACCCTTAAAGTTTGCCACTGTAATTGTGCAGTTTCTCCATGCTTTTCCCATGGTTATGCTATGCATTTACCATGTTTTTAATATGCTTTCCCATGCCTGTCCTGGCATTACTATGCTTTCCCATGTGTTTTTTATACTTTGCTGTGCTTTTATTGCAGTAACTTTGTGATTTTCTCTCTGGTTGCAGCTCTTTCGGTCTAACATGCTGTTTCTTTTTTCTCGGATTGCTTTTGGCTTGTTGGCTTTTTTAAATGCAACCACTGTCCCTTCCCACAATTAGCACTACTTCTACAATATGCAAAAATGTTCAAAGACTGTGGGAAATATTAAACAATCTGAAACTATGCACGCTCAAAACATTATGGAGTAACAGATATAGAAACAGGCTTTTACCATAATTGCAAAACAATGTATTACCAGCGACTTCCTGCCCTCAAAAAAGTTTACCCTGGTAAAGCTGCATGATAATTTGGCAGTTTTGCCATAACTTGCCATGTTTTTGAATATGCTTTATCATACTAGGGGCTTCAGAGTGCTTACCTATGCCTTGCTATGCTTTATTATGTTTTATAACATTTTCTATACTTTTATAGGGGTTTTAAATTATTGCATACATGAATATTTTTGTGCATAGTTATAGTATATACATTGTTATGAGTTTGTCTTTAAAATTAATAAAACATTTATAGAAAGTAGCTACACAGTTCTTTAAAATGTGTATTATTATTTTTTTAATTTTATTATTTTGTATGCCTATGAAATATGAATTTTGGCACACATTCAATCTTGCTTCTGAACAGCAGTAAAAGTAACTATTAGCATTTAAATGAAACAAAACGCAAATAAGATATATTTCCAAGGACATGACAATGACATTATAAAAATGACCCCCCGGGGAGGTTTTGTCCTTTGATTTCAATCTAGAAATGCTAAAAGAAACTTAATAAATTAATGACAAAGTCTTTTTCAGTGTTGAAACGTTTTCCATTAAATTTATTGTGTTTTTTATAGTTTCGTAAAAATAATTAAACACTACAGCTAATCTAAATGTGATATAATTTCCAACTAATGCAAATGATCTGATACAAATAATCTTCAGGTGATGCAATACTTTTGGCCATAGCTGTATTTACGTAACTTTTTAGCTTTACTTGCAGGACTTGGTCCCTAGAAAGAATGTACTTCTGGGAGATTGGTACAATCAATAAAAATCTTAAGTTTAAATGGTACAGTGTTAGCGTCAATGCTGATAGTAGGTCAAGGTTATCCATAAACTGCAAAATTAATTGCACTACATGTATATCGCTAATGGAGCATTTCTACGTACCAGTAGCACACAAGCTTGGGTCCAGGTTAGTGGATATTGAGACAATCCAGGAAACACACTGAAACGCCAGCTCTCTTGCACTTTAAAGGAATTTTACTAACATACAGAATGTGCTCACAATCTCTGACTTGATTAGTATGGGTTCAAAATGTGGATGCAAAGTTAATCATATTATACCCCAAAGTTTATAGATGAAAATCATATCTTTGTTAATAAACACTAATATAACATCTATATCAGATTAATGGCATGTCCAAGAGTGTATTGTTTGATCATCAGAAAGTCTTGCCAGTAGTCTGATATTGATAAAACAAACATGTCATAACAAACATGTCATCAGTCATGACTATTTAAATAATAAACGGTGGTTTTAAAATAAAGATCACGATTTGCCATCACCACATTTGGACACCAGGTGGCACTGTGTGCAATGCATGTTTCACATTCACTGCATTACCCTCATTATAAGTATTTCAAGTTTTAGTGCCCAGCTCAAGAGAAACATCCTTACCTGTGTCCTGTCGAAACTGGTGCATTGATTGCAGGTCTATGATGTAAGGGGCCAGTTGTGGGTCCACCTGGCCCAGCACCACTGTGCCCCGCGAGTCCCCCTTCAACACGTTCTCGATGTGGTGGCACACGGCAGCGCTGTAGGGCCGCCACCGACCGTGCTCGTTCAGCCACTCCCACACCACCACCCGGGCCAGGTTCTGGGGTGCATACCCCAGTCCGTTCATGTGGATCATCATTGCAGATCCAGGACGCAACATCATTGCAAATCCAAAACTCACTTTTTTTTTTTAACTTTTTTTTTTTCAGTCTCTCCCAGATGAGATTAGGCTGTCATGTTGTAATAGTCAACTTCTTTTGACATGGTGCATCAAATACAGAGAAAAGCCATTTTTAGGCAAAGATTTGTTTTGTCTTGGTTCGTTTTTCCACTTAACATCCCAGAGCTCCGAAACCAGATGTGTAACAGCAATCTCGGATCAACTTCATGCACAGTCGGTTACCTTCTTTACAGTTTGTAACCCACACCCCCCCCCCCCCCCCCCCCCCCCCCCCCCCCTCCCCTATATGGGGGCCCGAACAATATGGTGTGGGGAGGGACTGTACCTCGCAGTTTTGCAAGCGAGTTTCCTAGTAGGTGACAGATATTCCAAGCTAATACGACATTTCCAGTTAATTAAAGTTCAGCACAGTTTATCAAAAGGATTTCCGTACATACAATATACTTTGTCATTCATTTCTTCAGATTGGGTGGTTTCGAATTCCCGCAGAACTTCATCCTGCACAGGCAGGTCGCTTTAACTCTGGCAAGATAAAACAATGTTAAAAAAACGTGCTTTAATTAAATACAACCAAATGCACAAACACAATGACCAACTAGTGCAATGCTTACACATACACGACAGGTGCAATTGTGTTTCAAACTGTAGTAATTTGAGATCAAATGTTACAGTAATTCTGAAAATAATGCTTTTAATTTAAAATGTTCGGCTTTTCATGCCCACAATCCAGAAGCATCTATTCTCCACAAGTATGAAGTCGTCTTGTTTACTGACAGTAACGGACTGTAGTACGCTGCCCATTCAATGGATACACAATTCAACAAGCTGCTTCAGTTTAAACCCTTCCCATATACTAAACCAATCGCTTGAGAAAGGGATTTTATAGAATGGGGTACACTACTTTAACTGTCCCAACAAAATGGCTCGTTCTCGTTGCCCTGCACCCCAAATGCATTTAAATACCCTCGTTATTGTTTTTCTAATTAATGTCAGGTAGCTTATCCGCAGGTGTCTATATTATGTGTTGTTTGTTCCGTTTTTTAAATAAATCATTTTCATCCAAAATACCCTATAATTCGGCTGAATAATTATTCCCCAAAGTATTAAAAAAAAGAGAGATCACTTACAAATAAATAGGCTATCCTCTTTCCTATCCTCTTCTTCAAGCTCGCTTTTCCTCGCTCTCACACTCCTCCGTTAGTTACAGACGGAGATTAAAAATGGATGTTCAATGCAAAGACTGCATGCTGAATTATTGTTTTTACTTTCAGTAATCGAACATCACTCGGCGTCTCTTGCAGGTTTATTGTACATGTATTTGCAGCGGTCCTTTGATACAAAAAGGAAGCTCTACAGCGCTTCTCAAGATCTTTTCAAACGTTCCCTACAATTTGCAAGAATGCATATTTTCACTGAGCTGAGTGGTTTACTGAAGTAATCATTTAATGTAAAGCGCAGTTGGTGCGCTTGGTTGCAATCATGCGACGCTCTTGAAGACATCCCAGTTGAGCAAGAAGATCATTCATTAAAAAAAAAAAAAAAAAAAAAAAAAAAAAACGTCAAGACAAAATGTACAGTTGATTTCCCAGACGTGTTAAAAAAAACAAACAAACAAAAAAAAAACGTATGTGTCACCTTTTTGCGGGAATGCTGAATTTTATTTTAATGCAAAAATATGTATTTTTTCTTAACATTAATATTGTTTTAAATTATTCAATGAAATGGAGAAAAAAAACGAACACTAAAATACATACGTGCTCTGTTGTAGAACGCAATAAGCTGTTGCTCCTGTCCTTGCTTCTGCGCTAGTTCATACAAAATTACATATTATCCCATAGTAAGAAACAGAAATGTTGATAATGAGAAGCAATGTAGAATTCCAAAAAAAAATTAAAATATTATTATTTTTTTTTTTTCAGTCTGAAATCGCTGGGGTTTATTGATAGCCCAACAGAAGCCAGTCGAATGGTTTCGTCGTAGAGGCACAGCATACGTAACGCATGCTAATAATAATTAAAACGATTACACGCAAAAATACATATTATTATATAATATAGATTTGCGTTTTCAAAACAAAGCAAGCAGTTATACAACCCTGTTCTTCGACCCGCTTTCGCTTTATGGACACGCCGCT